>NC_090811.1:26446464-26803964 GCF_036512215.1 Solanum lycopersicum | reverse complement strand
TCCCAATGCTGAAAGCTATACCAACAAGGAATGGTTTTGAGAGCCTCATGCATAATAAAATGACTTCACTTACTATTGATAGAGGTGGAGTCCCAAAGACTTGCTGATGAAGTAGTTTTTCTGGAATATGAGAGGTATGAATAAGAGGTATAAGCAGAAGGAGATCAAGCTCCTATTACTTCAAAATAAAGTTAGTATGGCAGGATTAATTGAAACAAGAGTTAAGGAGAAAAATATGAAAACAGTTCTTAATGGGACAGTGTCTGGGTGGAAGATGATTAATAACTATAATGTTAGTCCTAATGGAAGAATCTGGCTGGTATGGGATGATAATTAGTATGAGGTTAAGGTGATTAATAGTTCAGCTCAATTATTGCACTGTCAAGTTAATGAGAGAAGCAAAGACTATCAGTTTATAGTAACTGTAGTGTATGGTTTTAATACTGTGGAGCAGAGAAAAAGTTTATGGCAGGAAATGCAGACAATATCACAAGGTGTCACTCAGCCTTGGCTCATTGCAGGGGATTTTAGTGTTATTCTCTCTACTAAGGATAGGTTAAATGGAGGACATGTTACTAAGAATGAAATACAAGACTTTGGTGACTGTGTGAGAGATATGGAGATTACTGAATTGCAATGGAAAGGGAACTACTATACCTGGAATAATAAACAGTGTGGAGAAGATAGAATTGAAAGTAGAATTGATACAGCATTTGGGAATGATGAATGGATGGATAAATGGGGACATGTCATTACTGTGTATGGGAATCCAAATATATCTGATCATATCCCTATGATGATAAATTACAAAAAACTCACCAGTATGGGAAAGTCAGCTTTAATTCTTTAATATATGGACTGAACATGACAGTTTCATGGATAAGGTGGATGAAGTATGGAGAAAAGACTATGGGAATAGCAAAATGAAACAAGTGTGATGGAAATTGAAGAACCTTCAGCCAGTTTTAACTATATTAAATAACAAAGAGTTTAAATATATTGGGAAGTAGATTGAGATGGCTAGAGTGGAAATTGAAAATGTCCAAGATCAACTAAAAGAGAAGGTTACTGATGAGCTAGTTGGGATGGAAAAAGAGTTACTAATCAAGCTGGAAAAATGGTCATTGATTGAAGAAAGTGCTTTGAGGCAGAAAGCAAGGATAAAATGGATTCAATTAGGGGATGCAAATAATAAATTCTTCAGCTCAGTTATAAAGGAGAGAACTCAAAAGAAACAAATAAGGAATATTATGTCTTTGAAGGATAAGATGCTATATGATCAGAATGATATTCAGGAAGAGTTTGTGAGTTTTTACAAGAGTCTTATGGGAACTTCAGCAGACAATCTACCAGGCATTAATACTCAAGTGATGAAGAGAGGGCCTACTCTAACAAAGCAGCAGAGGATACATCTTTGTGCTGAGGTTACAGAACAGGAGATATATGAAGGTTTGAAGTCCATTGGGAATGATAAGGCTCCAGGTATAGATGGATATAATGCCTACTTCTTTAAGTATACTTGGCAGATCATTAAAAAGGATATCATTGAAGTTTTTCAGAGTTTTTTCACAAAAGGCAAATTATACAAGGCTTTTAATTGTACTCTAGTGTCACTTATCCCAAAAGTTCAGAATCCTAAATCAGCGAAAGAATACAGGACAATAGCTTGTTGTACTGTGGTTTATAAAATCATCTCCAAAGTTCTAACTAATAGGTTGCATGGAGTAATTCAAAGTGTTATCTCTGATAGTCAAGCAGGATTCATCCCAGGAAGGAAGATCTCTGATAATATACTGCTTGCTCATAAGCTGGTTAAAGCCTATACTAGGAAACATATCTCTCCTAGGTGCATGCTGAAGGTTGATTTACAGAAGGCTTATGATTCAGTGGAATGGGCATTTTTAGAGCAAGTAATGTATGGTTTAGGATTTCCTGAGATGTTTGTGCAATGGGTAATGAATGTGTCAAAACTGTGAACTATTCTATAGTAGTAAATGGGCAGGTTTCACAAAGTTTTGAAGCAGCTAAAGGGTTGAGACAAGGAGATCCAATGTGTCCTTTTCTATTTGCTATAGCAATGGAGTATCTGAGTAGGACCCTTAAAGGACTTAGAGATGATAAAAAGTTTAAGTACCATACTAAGTGTTCAAAGCTTGATGTTACTCATCTATGTTTTGCAAATGACCTGTTATTGTTTGGTAGAGGTGATCTTGAGTCTGTTAAAGCCATCCAATCATTTTTCTCTCATTTTTCCCAAGCTTTAGTGTTGCAGGCTAACCTTTATAAGAGTTGAATATACTGTGGAGGTGTGCAAAGAGAAGTGAGGCAACAGATTGTTCAGCAGCTGGGATAGAACATGGAAGAATTGCCTTTCAAATATCTTGGAGTTCCTTTATCAACTAAGAAAATGTCAGTTCTACAATGGCATCCACTTATTGATAGAATAATGGCAAGAATCAATTCTTGGATAGCTAGGAAACTATCTTATGCAGGGAGAGATCAACTGGTGCAGACAGTGTTATTTGGTGTTCAATCTTATTGGGCACAATTGTTCATCTTTCCAGCTAAGATAATCAAGCTGATTGAGAGTCTGTGTAGAAGCTACTTATGGTCAGGGACTGGACATGCTACTAAGAAGGCTTTAATAGCATGGGAGCAAGTTTGCAGGCCTAAAAGTGAAGGTGGTATGGGGTTGATAAACATGGAAATATGGAATAGAGCAGCAGTAGCTAAACTCTGTTGAGACTTGGCAAACAAAGAAGACAAGTTATGGATTAAACGCATTCATGCTTACTACTTAAAAGATCAGATTGAATGGAAAAAGAGAGATCAAGCCAGCTGGATGATCAGGAAAATTATGAATGCCAAGAACATAGTTGATCAGTGTCAACCAAGGAAAGGAAAAGGGGTGATCAAGCACATTTATGACTATCTTAGAGGGGAGAAGATCAAACCTGAATGGAGATGCTTAATGTTTAAGAATGCAGCCAGGCCAAAAGCTGGTTTTACACTATGGATATTGATGAACAGGAAGCTAGCAACAGTGGATAGACTTACTAAATGGGGAATGACACTTAATAGAGAATGTGTACTGTGTAAAAGGGCATAACAGAGTATGGAGCATTTGTTCATCCAATGTCACTATGCTGAAGCAATATGGGAGAGGCTGCTAAGGTGGATTAATGTACATAGTAACATGCCTAAGTCTTGGAAAGAATTTATTCAATGGTGTGTTAAAAATGGGAAAGGGAAGACTGCTAGAGCTCAAATATTCAAAGGGGTACTTGCAGAAGGAGTCTATGGACTGTGGAGTGAAAGAAACAAGAGAATTTCGAAGAGAAGAGTAGCTTGATTGATGAAGTTGTTAAGAGGATAGCTTATGTAACTAAAGCTAGATTTCCCAATAGGCTTACCTATGTAATTAAGCATAGAAAGATTTGAGGCTATAGTTTAGAGTAGTGTTATTGAGCTGTTTGTTTGATTTAAACATGTTGTGTTAGCTGCTTGTTTTGTAAGGTTTTCTCGGTAATTAATAAAGAGTTAGTTACCAAAAAAAATATTAATAAAAATAATAATAATACTAAAAATAATAATAATAATAATAATAAAAATAATAATCATCATAATAATAATAATAATAATAAAAATAATAATAATAACTATAGTAATAATAATACTAATAACAATAATAATACTAATACTAATACTAATAATAATAATAATAATAATAATAATAATAATAATAATAATAATAATAATAACAACAACAACAAAAATAATAATTACAGTAATAATAATACTTATAATAGTAATACTACTACTACTACTACTACTAATAATAATAATAATAATAATAATAATTATAATAATAATAATAATATAATATTTATAATAATAATAATAATAGTAAAAAATACTCATAATAATAATATTATTATTATTAATGATAATAATGATAGTAATAATAATAATAATAATAATAATAATAATAATAATAATAATAGTAATAATACTAATAATAACATTAATAACAACAACAACAACAACAACAATAATAATAATAGTAATAATAATACTAATACTAATAATAATAATAATAATAATAATAATAATAATAATAATAATAACAATATTAATAATAATAATAATTACCATATTAATAATAATAATAATATAATAATAATAATAACAATAATAATAATGATAAACAAAATAATAATAATAATAATAATAATAACAATAATAATAATAATAATAACAATAATAATAATAATTATAGTAATAATAATAATACTAATAATAGTAATGATAATAATAATAACAACATTAACAATAATTCTTATAATAATGATAATAATAGTAGTAGTAGTAGTAGCAGTATTAATAATAATAATAATAATAATAATAATAACAATAATAATACTAATACTAATAATAATAATAATAACAAGATTAATAATAATAATAATAATAACAATATTAATAATGATAATAATAATGATAAACAAAATAATAATAATAATAACAACAACAACAACAATAATAATAATAGTAATAATAATAATAATAACAATAATAATAATAATAATAATAATAATAATAATAGTAGTAGTAGTAGTAATAATAGTAATAATAATAATATTAATAATAATACTACTTATAATATTAATATTAATAATAATAATAACAATAGTAATAAAAATACTAATATTAGTAATAATAGTAATAATAATAATAGAAATAATCATAAAAAGAATAACAGCAGCAGCAACAACAACAACAACAACAACAACAACAACAACAACAACAACAACAATATGAATAATAATAATAATAATATGAATAATAATAATAATAATAATAATAACAACAACAACAACAATAATAATAATAATAATAATAATAGTAATAATAATATTAGTAATAATAATATTAATAATGTCATGACCCAAATCGGGTCGCGACTGGCACCCACACTTACCCTCCTATGTGAGCGAACCAACCAATCTAAACCTTAACATTTCAATATAATATCAACAGAAAGTAATGCGGAAGACTTAAACTCATTAATAAAATCAATAACTATTATTATCCCCAAAATCTGGAAGTCATCATCACAAGAACATCTATGATCAAATTACTAAACTAAGAGTATTCTAAGAAGCTAAAACAAATAAAAGCTAGTCCATGCCGGAAGTTCAAGGCATCAAGATATGAAGAAGAAGATCCAGTCCAAGCTAGAAGAATTAGCTCACCTTGAAGATCCGGTGTGACGAAGACTGGCTAGAATTACTGTTGAGTTGAAGACGACGGTACATTTGATGCACTCCACAAATAAACAAGAAGAAAACATAAAAGTAGGGGTCAGTACAAAACACGGATACTGAGTAGATATCATCGGCCAACTCAAAATAGAAAACAATATATACCAAGTAATATCATAAAATCAACTATGATACTCAACATGTAGCAACAACAAGTACTATATCATTAACAATTACCGTCAAGTTCACACATGAGGACTCAAGCCTCAATACCATACTCATATGGGAATTATGTTCATTCGATTGAGTATATTAACATCTTTCAAGATTCATTATCTTTATTTCTCTTGTGTCGGTACGTGACACTCCGCTCCCTCATATTCATTAATCCTCTTGTGTCGGTATGTGACACTCCGATCCCCTAAATCTACGTGTCGGTTTGTGACACCCGATCTCTTAAATCTACGTGTCGGTTCGTGACACCCGATCCCCTAAATCTACGTTTCAGTTCGTGACACCCGATCCCCTAAATCTATGTGTGGGTTCATGACACCCGATCCCCTAAATCTACGTGTCGGTTCGTGACACCCGATCCCATAATCTCATTCTATCAACTCATCAAGCCTTCTCCCTTACCAAGGCATCATCAATCTTATTACTTTAGTTCATCAAGCCTTCTTCCTTACCAAGGCATCATTATTAAAAAAAAGATTAGGTTTTTATCAAGATTTGGGATTCAATAACTTCATCATGCTTAATATAATCACAATTATATAATCACGTTCATGCATGCATACAATTAAGCACATAGCAGGGTTTACAATACTATCAATACATATCATTCTCTATTAAGAGTTTACTATGAAAGCATGAAAATCATAACCTACCTCCACCGAAGATTCGTGATCAAGCAAGCAATTTCCCAAGCTTTGTTTCTCTCTTCCTCGTTCGATTCTCCCTCTCTCTCTTGTTCTTTCTATTTTCTTCTTCAAACCCTCTTTCTTTTACCCTAATTAGTATATAATTAAGAATAAAAGATGGCAATAATAACCCACTAATTAACTTAAGGTTAACTCTTTTAACCCCCAAGTAATTAGATTTATTAACATTAACCCTCTAACTTTATAATTAAAGTAGGAATAGTCCAAAACGTTCCTTAAAACGTATAAAGAAATCCGACCCAGACTGGGATTACATAGTCTGTGACGGCCCGTCGCGCCTGCGACGGTCCCTCCTGCTGCTCCGTCACAGACTTCAGAGACTCAATTTCTCTGAAGGGTCTGTGACGGTCCGTCACCTGCGACGGTCCGTCCTGCCATTCCGTTACGAAGTTCAGAGAGTCGATTTTCAGTACCCTATTTCAGATTTTCTAAGTGTTTTGAAACGAGACCCTGTGATGGTCCGTCGTGCCCATGACGGTCCGTCGCGGGGTCCGTCACCTCAGCCTGTTTTTTCAGAAATAAAATCTGCTGCTCAAAACGACTAAACAGGTCGTTACAAATAACAATAATAATAATACTAATACTAATAATAATAATAATAATAATAATAATGAAAATTATTTAACGTTTGGTTACCTCTATTTGATTAAACTAGACCGGTAAGTGAACTATATACTTGCATAATTAAAGAATTCATTTGTTTATATAAACTCCCGTCACTACTTCTTCGTTGTTGGTCAATGATACATATACTGGGTACATGTGGTTTCGTACTCATACTACATTTTTTGCACTCTTTGTGGTGCAAATTCGATTTCGAGTAGGAGCACATCTGGAGGAGCAATGTGAGTCTGAGTTTGGAGTGTATTGGATTTGCGGTGAGCTGCTTGAATGTTCTTTGGCCCACACCTCCCTCTATCTTTTGCTTATTCTATTATTCAGTATGCAGACATGATATCCCTTATGTTAGAATTGTTATTTTAGTTTAAGATTTGCATCATGTTTTAGGAGATCTTGTACTTATGACACCAATTCTTGGGTAGCATATTTTTTAATTTTTTGCATTCGTACTTATAAGGAATGTCACTGTTGGGGATTTCGCTAATTGTTTGTCTTTTTTCTCATTAGATACTTCTGTTTGTTAAAATGAGTTGGCTGGCTTACCTATTGGTTGAAGTTTAATATTTTTCTTACTTCAACCTTCATAATAGAGTTAGCAAAAAATACTTTTCTTTTCTCATCCCACCAAATAAAGCCAAATGTTTTTCTCATCTTGTTCTCTTTTACCTTCAAATTATTGCAAACTTAACACCAAGTTTGTTAGTCATATAACTCCTATTTTTATTTGTCTACCAAAATTTCTTTTTTTATTTGTCACAACATTCTCATACAATTGAATTAAAAGGAGTTGGAAGACCCACGCAACCAACAAAATTGTTTTTCACAAACTTTTCAATATTAAACAAGGAAAATTTCATCACAGTTTTATGGTATTTTTTGTTTCAACACTTAAATATTTCTCACCCAAAATATTTTATGTTAAATGACTAATCAAGATGTTTTTCATAATTTATTTATCACTCTCATTTTAGAGACAAAAATAATCTCATTATTGTCAAACAACATGTGATTTTCTCAAAGATGCAAAAATCATTTTTACGATGACATTTTTCCTTATTTCATGAGCCCCCACTATTTTAAGCATTTAAATATCATTTTCCATGAAAGGAAATATCACTTTTTCATGAAATATCATATAAAACATTTTTTTCTTTACCTTTACTCCACTTTAATTGAGCAAGTAGAAAACATTTTACCGTACACCTCTTCTCTTCCATCCCTTGAAGAGAACGACGTTGAGAGAAATTATGTTGAGATCCTTGTCTTGATATCCATACTGTTTTCAAACTACAACAGAAATATGAATCTCTTTAAAATTGTTTGTGTATTATACCATAAATACAATAAATTACATTTGAAATAAAATGAACAAAAAAAGTACAAATATATCTTTAGGATGAGGCACGAATATCTCGTTCTCTTTAAGGAGATTCAAGCCTACTGTGACATTATCTACACTGATCCAGCAGTAATACTCTTGACTTCTCCCATCAAGGATACAACAACCGAACAAAATGTAAAACTCAAGCAACTCCGAATTAGTTGAAGAGTCCAAATCTCCATAAAAAGAACACATTCCTTCAACATATTATTGAAGACATAGAATATTGTTCTTTGTCTAAAGTCTCTCTTTCACTACTACACTAATCTCAATATAAACATAACAAAATACTGATCATCTTTTTTCACTCAATAGTTTCTTGTGCTTCTCTTATCTTTTTCTACTTTCCAAACACAAAACAAGACCACCCTATTTGTAGTGGATGAATTGACCTTTCAATGAATAGGAATACAGTGGGTAGTAAATTTGCCAAATGAATGCTCAAATGTTACATAAGTTACAAGACATAAATATAGAATACTGGATGAAATGAAGAGTTGCTTGTTATATAAGTTACTAAAAACTAATTACCACTTTCTTCGACAATTATCGAGAATAAAGAGAAACAAATTTAATGTTCATGAATAGTCAAAACATGATATAATTTAACATGTAATACATTTTTATTAATATTAAAATGTCACACCAACAATATTACATAAAAACTATATCCTAAACCTACCCCATTTTTCTATGCCAATTAACCCAGCCCCACTATCTATAATACCCAATTTCCAACTCCTAAACTCCACTGCACCTACATGTAAGACATTTCAAAGTAATGGCGCAATGGAAATATAGTGTGATTGACATACCTCCTTCAATTCTTAACGATATAGTCCGAGTATTCTGTGTTTGTTTTCCAATTAGACAATTCTTCTTTTCCTCAAAGATCTTCTAAGAACTTAAAACCTCACTCCAGACGTCTGTGGTTAGGGACCTTTGAACCAAATGACATATTTATAACCGTGCTTCTATCATGAATGGTTAAGATGTTATGGGAAGTTACCAACCACTAGAGTAGTAGGATAACAGATTCATGTAGTGGGATATTAGTAGTTAACTACCTTACAATTAGTGGGATAATGGGTAGTTTACTAACTTCCCATTTGTGAGATAATAGTCCATGTAGTGGGATAATTGACCCATGTAATACGGACCATATCAGCATTAACAAAAATGCTAACATTCTCCCACTTGGTTCATGTATTGTAATTCTATTAATGTAATATAATACACAAATCATAGCAATAGTTTATCTTTCAGCGAGTAGCATCTTCCATGTATCACAATGCAGTATATCTCAAAATTTTAGCCCATATAATTAATAAATATACTCAATGTTTATTCAAGTTCCATACTTTAGTGACATTTCTAAAAATGAATCTGAATGAGCACATAGTTAACGAGAAATATCCTATAAAATGGAGTTTCAAAAACATTCATTAGTACAACAAAATTTTACATAGTGGGACTAAGTCGTATTGTGACTACATGATCCTTAAATTTTTGTGGTGGCATGCCTTTAATTAAAGTATCAGCTAACATGTTCAATGACCACTTTCTTGTAATTAACATGTTCTCTTATGGCTAGATATTTGATGTCGATGTGTTTGCTTCAGCTACCACTTTCATTATTCTTAGTAATAAACAACAACTGAATTGTCAAAATATAACCCTAATGGCTTAGATATAGAGTCGGCAATTCTATGTCCAGAAATTAAACTCTTTAACCATAAACTATGTAAGGTAGCCTCAAAACAAGATCAAAACTCAGCCTCCATAGTATAAGTAGTAAATAGAGTCTATTCGACACTTCTCTAAGACATAGATCCACCGGCTAACACAAATATGTATCCTGAAGTTGATTTATGTGAATCAACACAACAACCAAAGTCTGAATTAGAGTAGCCAATGACTTCCAAGTCATCTGATCGTTTGTACATAAGCATGTAGTCTTTTGTTCCTCGAAGATATCTTAAGAATTTCTTTGAAGGTCTCGAGTGGTCAAGACCTTGATTAGTCTTACATGTTCCTAAAATTCAAACAACAAATGATATGTCAGGTCTTTTACAAACCTGAGCATACATCAAACTTCCAATAACATAAGTGTAAGGAATGTCCTTTATTTGTTCCTCTCAAGATCGTTCTTTGGGCACTAATATAAATTGAACTTGTCATCCTTCACGATAGGATCTACACTTGGTGAACAATCTTTCATTCGGATCCTCTCAAAAATTTTATTGATATAGGATTCCTTAGATATACCTAAGGTACCTTGATGTCTATCTTGATGAATCTTAATTTCAATAAAATTAGAGTCATTACTCATGTCTTTCATATCAAAACATTTACAGAGAATTGTTTCACTTCATGTATCATTCCCTTGTCGTTGGATGCATGTAAACTATCATCCTCATATAGAACTATGAAACATATTTTACTCCCAGTGATCTTATGGTAGATACATTGATCCATAATGTTCTCAATAAAGCCAAAAAAAGAGATAACATTATGAAATTTCAAATACCATTGACGGGAAACTTGATTTAGTCTATATATCAATTTCTTTACCTTGCAAACCAAGTGATCACCATTACTAGAGGAAAATCCTTCAATTTGTTTCAAATAAACCTCTTCCTCTAGATCACTATTGAGAAATGCGATTTTCACATCCATATTTTGCAATTCAAAGTCAAAGTGTGCTACTAATGCCAATATTATGCAAAAGAAATCCTTTTTAAACAAAGGAGAAAAGTCTCTGTGTAATCAATTCCTTATTTTTGAGTGAATCGTTTAGTAATGAGTCTTGATTTACATTTTTCTATGTTGCATGATGAGTTCTTTTTAGTATTAAAGACCCATTTACATCCAATGGTTTTAAAACCATTAGGAAAATTGACAAAATCCCAGATATCGTTACTTTTCATAAAATTCATCTCTTCTTTCATGGCATTGTACAATACTTTACATCTTTAGAATTCATATCTTGTGAAAAAGACTCAGGATTATTTTCAACTCCAATGTCACATTCTTGTAAATATACAACAAAGTCACTACGAATTGCTTCTTTTCTTTCTCTAGTAAATCTTCTCAATGTTGCACCAATATTCCCGTGGATCATGTTGTTCAAATGGTTTTTCAATAATTTCAGGAATTACTTGAACAACTTGATTTATATGCACGTTCTAAGCAGTTTGTGAAATCTCATTGATTGGTAGCTGAAAACCCAATTGAACTTGAAGGGTTTTTTTGTACAACGATAAATTTTTGACTTAAAGTGGAAGGTTGATATCTTATAGAAATTTTATTCTGAAATTGATCATTCCCACTAATTAAGTCATTCTACTAAAAAAATTGGATTTCTTGATTCCACAATCCTAATACTGTTAGATTGACAATAGAATCTGCATCCCTTAGACATTTTGTCATATCAAATGAAATATCAGCTAATAGTCCTAGGATCCAGTTTCATTTCATGTGGGTTTCTAATTCAAACTTCTAACGGGCATCCCCATACACATATATGTGCCAAACTAGGTTTTCATTATTTGAATAACTAAAAAGGTTTCTTTGGAACAACCTTGGTTGAAATTCAGTTTAATATATACGACGTTGTCTAAAGTGATTCAATCCACAAGGACTTAGGTAGCTTAGTACTACTTAAGATAGTATGAACCATGTCCAATAATATCCGATTCTTCTTTCTGCTACACCATTCTGATCTAGAGAACCAGACATCCTATCTTGTTGTAGAAACTTCGCAAACGCCTTGTACTTGTCGATCTTCTATATATCTACCGTAATACTAACCACCTCTATATGTTCTCACAATCTTAATTATTTTTTTTACTGTTTCTCTACTTCATACTTAAAAAGATTTAAGGATTCTAATGTTTCGCTCTTATTATGATGAATGTAGAGATACATATATCGTGAGTAATCATCTATAAAAGTGAAGAGTATTTCTGACTATATGTATCCATGTCTAGACAAGTTATATCTGAATATGTGATTTCTAATATGGTTGAATTCCTCTTGGCACCTTTCTTTGACTTGTTTGTCTAATTGCCTATAATGCAGTTTGTACAAGTATCAAAATCAATAAAATTTAAAGTACTAAGTATTCCATCATTTCCTAATCTCTTAATTTTCGTTGAAGACATAATCCAATATTTCATGTCATAAGATAGTGGAATCTTCATTTATAACACATCTTTTGGTGCCAGATTGCACATTCCTAACAGTATGAGTGTAATCATTTTCTAAATTAAGAGAGAAAAAAACATCAGACAATTTACCATATCAAACAAGTTTAGATTTATCAAATAGTTTGAAATCACGTTCTAGAATGAAGGAATTTCCTAAAGGTACAAGTCTTGATACTGAAATTAAATTCCTAGAAATATTAGGAACATTATAAGTCTTTTCTAACTCTAAAATAAAACCACTATTAAGAACTAAATTTCATGCCTCAATAGCTTCCACATGCGACTGCATCTTTTTTCCAGAAAAAAAGCATTGCTCAGCTCCCACTCGTTTCTGCAAGTTTCTTAAATCTTGTAAGGAATTCGTAATATGGATTGTAGAAGAAGAATAAATTCACCACATGTTATAATTAAAATCAATAATATGGAGTTTTTCAAGTTAAAAATATCAAACATAAAGAATTATTATTCATTGGACAAACACCCTCCACCATCTGATTGGTGTAGTACGCTTGCGCTTCACCAACCTCTGACATGAGAACTTTATGAATGTAACACTTTAATGTATCTGATTGAGATAACTCTCCATGGGACCAGGTCCCTGCATTAGTGATATATTGAAACCTACAATCTCATCCACTCTTCCTATTGGGGTAGGACATTGCACTTTTCACCTACCACCTCACATGAGAGCTTTACAGCTATACCCCATTTGTATCTGGACAAGAGCACTCTGCTAGGGACCAGGTCCCACATTTGTGAGGATCATCGAAACACCTAAAATATAACATTTTCCCTTTTTTATGATAACACACAAATATACCTTATACTGAGTTTATCATTCATTTCATTGTCAGCAGTCCTAATATCAAGAATCTGATTCCTTGTTAGTTCTCTAATTTTGTTAAATCATCAAAACTAAATATTAACTCCAAACTAACATTTCCCCCCTTTTTAATGATAAAAGACATATTCACCAGTTCCCCCTATCAACAAGAACTCTTCGTAACTTGAATCATCATCCCCGAAGTTTGTCAAATCATCAAAATATCAAAATAACATTTTTCTATTTTTATGATAATAAACTTATTCAGCAGTTCCCCCTGTCAATAAGATTTCTTCAGGTAATTGGGGTTTCATCATCCCGAAGTTTGTCAACTCATCAAAACATAGTGTATTCGGCCACAATCCTATCTTGTTGTAGAGATTTCGCAAACGCCTTGTGCTTGTCGATCTTCTATATATCTACCGTAATACTAACCATCTCTATATGTTCTCACAAACTTAATTATTTTTTTCATTGTTTCTCTACTTCATACTTAAAAAGTTTTAAGGCTTCTAATGTTTCGCTCTTATTATGAAATATGTAGAGATACATATATCGTGAGTAATCATCTATAAAAGTGAAGATTATTTCTGACCATATGTATCCATGTCTAGACAAGATATATCTGAGTGTGTGATTTTTAATAGGGTTGAAATCCTCTTGACACCTTTCTTTGACTTGTTTGTCTAATTGCCTATAATGCAGTTCGTACAAGTATCAAAATTAATAAAATTTAAAATACTGAGTATTCCATCATTTCCTAATCTCTTAATTCTCGTTGAAGACATAATCCAATATTTCATGTCATAAGATTGTGGAATCTTCATTTATAATACATGTTTTGGTGCCAGATTGCATATTCATAACCGTATGAGTGGAATCATTATCTAAATTAAAAGAGAAAAAAACATCAGACAATTTACCATGTCCAACAAGTTTAGATTTATAAAATAGTTTGAAATCACGTCTAGAAAGAAGGAATTTCCTAAAGGTACAAGTCTTGATACTGAAATTAAATTCCTAGAAATATTAGGAACATAATAAGTCTTTTCTAACTCTAAAATAAAAGCACTATTAAGAACTAAATTTCATGTCCCAATAACTTCCACATGCGACTGCATCTTTTTTCCAAAAAAAAAGCATTGCTATGCTTCCACTGGCTTTTGCAAGTTTCTTAAATACTGCAAGGAATTCATTATATGGATCGTAGAAGAAGAATAAATTCATCACGTTAAAAATTAAAATCAATAATTTTAGCGTCATAATAAAGATGAGAGGTAGAAGTACCTTTCTTAACAAGCTATTGTTGAAATTTGACAAAATCCTGCTTTATCTGTCCCTTCTTTCTACAGAATTGGCACTTGGCTTCCTTTTTCATGTAAGTTTCAAGTTTTGCCTTTCCTTTAGACCTTTTGTTGTCTTGATTGGTCTTCTTTCCTTGAGGATTCATGAATTCACATTCTTCCGTTTCCATCTGTTTTTGACCATGAGTTCATTAATAGATCATTTATCTTTATATGTATTATAAGAGATCCTAAAGGGACCATACCACACATGTAGAGTATTCAATATATAGTGCACAAGAAAAGTTTTAGACATGTCGACATCAAGAATCATTAGTTGAGTTGCTAAATCTCGCATTTTGTTGATGTGCTCACACACATTTCTCACACTACTGAGACTCATTGATGATAATTTCATAATTAAGCTGCTGGCAGGTGCCTTATCTGAAGTCTCAAATTGTTCATTGATAGCCTTCTGTAATGCCTTGACATTGTTATGTTGTTCAAAAACACCACGCATACCACCAGAGATTTTGGTCTTAATGAACATAACACTCAAACGGTTAAAGCGTTCCCATTGTTCATGAAGAAAAATCTCATCTTGAGTGTTGATTTAATTAGTAGGTGGCTCGTCTTTCCTGATAGCATAATCAATAATCATACACCCTAAGTGAAGGAGAATTCTCTCCTTCCAAATTTTACAATTTTCACCATTCAGTTTGGAAATACCACAAATATCAGAGGAAGTTGCATGTTGCATAATTTCAAAAAAATATACATACATACTAAACATATATTTGAGGCAAGTAATATAAAATTTAATATACATACATAAAAATTGCATGTGAGCTAAATTTTTAATTCAATTAGATTCATATTTATGATAAAATGATCAATTTAATGACATGATATTCTATCTTTTTGACAAAATTATTAAACTCTCATTTATAATTTCCTTTGATAATTATTAAAAGTATTTAATATTTAATATTAATTATATATTAAACTTTATAATAAAGAATAAGTTATCATATCATGCATAATTAATTACAATTTGAATGTCTAAAAGTTTCTTTATGTGATCCTTAACTTTTATAATTTTATTTAATTAAAGATGTTGTGGCTAAACTTTAATCAAATAAATTCTAGATCACTTGGACATTTATTTCTTTAAGTGATAGAAAATATAAGATTTAATATCATTTAATTAAGATTGTTGTGGCTAAATATCAATCAAATAAATTTATGTAAATCACTAAATATCAACTCAAAATCATACACAAGATTTATTGGTGAATATTATGCAATAAAACAACAATTTCTTTGTATTATATTATTAGAAATTTTTTCAAAATTTTCAAAATAAGATTTGAATTTTTAAGAACCATTTAGCGATTTTAGAGAATTCTGAAAACTAACAAAGAGGAGAAAATTCAATGGTTGTGATGCCAAATGTAAGACATTTCAGAGCAATGGCGCAACAGAAATATAGTGTGATCGACATACCTCCAACCATTGTTCGCAATATAGTCGAAGTAATCTGTGTTTGTTTTCCAATCCAACAATTCTTCTTTTATTCAAAGATCTTCTAAGCACTCTTAAAATATCACTCTTATGTGGTAGGAAGTTTTGACAAGTAGTGTTCTGTGGTAAATTTTATTGAAATGACATATTTATAACCGTGCTTCCATCAAAAACGTCTAAGAGGTTATGGAAATTTATCAACCACTTAAGTAGTAGGATACAGATCCATGTAGTGGGATGATAAGTAGTTAACTACCTTTCCATTATTGGGATAACTGGTAGTTAACTACCTTCCCATTAGTGGGACAATGGGTCCAAAATTAACAAAAATGCTAACACTACCACCCCTAGTTTCCAAGAAACTTCCCTCAATCCACCAGTACTACATACACATATAATATTACTATATATATTTGTCACGACCCAAAGCGGGCCGCGACTGGCACCCACACTTACCCTCCTATGTGAGCGAACCAACCAATCTAAACCCCAATCATTTACCAATAATAAACAGAAAATATTGCGAAAGACTTAAAAACTCATTAACGAAATCAATAATTAACTTCTAAAACCCAAACTTATCATTATTCCCAAAATCTGGAAGTCCTCATCACAAGAACATCTATCCTCAAATTACTAAATCTAAGAATGTCTAGGAAACTAAAACAAATACAAGAGATAGTCCATGTCCGAACTTCAACGATATCAAAAAAGGAATGAGAGAGAATACAGTCCGAGCTAGGAACAATAGCTCACCCTGAAACTGACGCGGTGAAGACTGGCTAGAGTTGCTGTTGAGTTGAAGACGACGACACGTTTGCTGCACTCCACAAATAACAAGAGAAAAACATACAAGTAGGGGTCAGTACAAAACACAGGTACTGAGTGGATATCATCGGCAAACTCAAAATATAAAACAGTATATATCAGATAATATCATAAAATCTACTACAATACTCAACATGCAGCATTTACAATTACCATAACCCTTGGTCACAACACAAGCACATCAATGAGGACTCACGCCTCCCCATCATACTCATTTGGGAATTAGGTTCATTAAATTGAGTATATTAACATATTTCAAGATTCATTCTCTTTACTAATCCTGGTGCCAGAACGTGACACTCCGATCCTCATATACTATCATGGTGTCGGAACGTGACACTCCGATCCTCATCATACTATCCTGGTCTCGGAACGTGACACCTGATCCATATTCTATCCTGGTGTCGGGACGTGACACTCCGATCCTCATATACTATCCTGGTACCGGAACGTGGCACCCGATCCATATACTATCCTGGTGTCGGAACGTGACACCCGATCCTCATATACTATCCTGGTACCGGAACGTGGCACCCGATCCATATTCTATCCTGGTACCGAAACGTAGCACCCGATCCCCTAATCTCACTACTTTCATTCATCAAGCCTTCTTTTATACCAAGACATCATGATTAACAAAGCAGATTAGGGTTTTTCAAGATTTAGGATTCAATAGCTTCATCATGCTTACTTTATCACAATTATATAATCACATTCATGCAAGCATACAATTAAGCATATAGAAGGGTTTACAGCACTACCCAATACATATCATTCGCTATTAAGAGTTTACTACGAATAGCATAAAATATAACCTACCTCCACCGAAGAATTCGTGATCAAGTCTCTACTTTCCCAAAGCTGCATTCTTCCTCTCTCTCAATCGATCATTTCTCCCTCTCTCTCTGTTCTTTTTCTTTTTCTTATTCAAACCCTCTTTCTTTTACCCTAATTATCATATAATTAAGTATAAAAGATGATAAAATACCCCTCTACTTGTTTCAAGGTCCTCTCTTTTTACCCCCAAGTAATTAAATTATTAACATTAAACCACTAACTTTATAATTATAAGCAGGAATAGTCCAAAATGCCCCATAAAATATTTAACAGGAATCCGACCCAGTCAGGGTCACACAGTCTGTGACGGGCCGTCGTGCCTGCGACGGTCCATCCTACTGAGTCGTCACAGAGTTCAGAGACTGAAATTTACTGAAGGGCCTGTGATGGTCCGTCATGCCCACGACGGTCCGTCCTGCCATGTCGTCGCGAAGTTCAGAGAGTTGTTCTCAATACCCAATTTTTCAGAATTCTAAGTGTTTTGGAACGACACACCCTCAACGGTCCGTCGTGCCCATGACGGTCCGTCGTGGGATCCGTCGACTCAGACTGTAATTACCAGAAACAAACTCTACTGCTCAAAACGACTAACAGGTCGTTACAATAGATACCAATTTACCCATCGTTCGTCCCCGAGTGGATTCTTCAACCGGCCGATTCTTCCATTGAACCTTGATGCATGCAATCTCTCTTGACCTCAACTTGCGGACTTCTCTATCTAAAATAGCAACAGGCTCCTCCTCATAAGACAAATTCTCATCAAGCAGGACTGAATCCCAACGAATGATGTAGTTTCCATCCCCATGGTATCTTTTTAACATAGACACATGAAATACCGGATGCACTCCTGACAGTCCTGGGGGTAAGGCCAATTCGTAAGCTACCTCCCCCATGCACTTTAGAACTTCGAATGGACCAATATACCTCGGACTAAGCTTACCTCGCTTGCCAAACCGCATCACCCCTTTCATGGGAGAAACCTTCAGCAAGACTTGCTCACCCTCCATGAACTCCAAGTCTTTAACCTTTCGATCTGCATATTCCTTTTGCCTGCTTTGAGCCGCTAAAAGCTTTTCTTGAATAGATTTCACCTTCTCTAATGAATCCCTCAAAATATCAGTACCCAAAGGTCTAACCTCAAATGCATCAAACCAACCAATGGGAGACCTACATCTCCTCCCATACAATGCTTCGAAAGGAGCCATATCAATACTTGAGTGATAGCTATTATTGTATGAAAACTCCGCTAAGGGTAAGAAGTTATCCCAATGACCCCCAAATTCTATCACACATGCACGAAGCATATCTTCCAACACCTAAATTGTTCGCTTAGACTGACCATCGGTCTGAGGGTGAAATGCAGTACTAAGGTCCAACCTAGTACCTAATTCAGCATGCAATGTTCTCCAAAACTTAGAAGTAAACTGCGTACCTCTATCTGATATGATGGAAAGTGGAACTCCATGCAATCGAACAATTTCTGATATGTAGAGTCTGGCTAACTTCTCTGCATTGTAGGCCACCTTGACCGGGATGAAGTGAGCAGACTTAGTTAATCTGTCCACAATTACCCAAATAGAGTCAAACTTCCCCAATTTCTTTGGAAGACCAACCACGAAGTACATTGCAATTCTCTCCCACTTCCATTCAGGAATGGGCATTCTCTGAAGTGTTCCTCCGGGCCTCTGGTGTTCATACTTTACTTGCTGACAATTTGGAAATCAACAATGTCGCGCTTCATTCTACTCCACCAAAAGTGTTGCTTTAGGTCACGGTACATCTTGATTGCACCAGGATGTATAGAATATCCGGAACTATGAGCCTCTGTAAGAATAGTGTGGATCAAATCATCAACACGGGGCACACATACCCTTCCTTTAATTCTCAAAACACCTTCCTCATCCATTATTGCTTCTTTAGCCTCTCCTCGCAACACCATATCCCGAATTCGGCTTAGTTTCTCATCATCAAACTGTTTTCCCTTGATCTTGTCAAGAAAAGAAGATCTCGCCTCCACACTGGCCAAAAATCCTCCCTTCTCAGTTACTTCTAACCTCATAAAGTCGTTAGCCAGAGTCTGAACCTCTCTAGCCATGCTCCCTGCTTTTCTACTTAAGGCGTCTTCCACAACATTAGCCTTTCCCTGGGTGATACAAGATGGTAACATCATAATCCTTCAGTAGTTCCATCCATCTCCTCTGTCTCAAGTTCAAATCTTTCTGAGTAAAGACATACTGTAAACTACGATAATCTGTATGGACTTCACACTTCACCCCATATAGATAATGTCTCCATTGCTTTAATGCAAACACTACCGCATCCAACTCCAAATCATGGGTAGGATAATTACGTTCATGCACCTTTAATTGCCTCGAAGAATAAGTAATTACACTCTTCTCTTGCATTATCACTGCACCCAAACCATAATAGGATGCATCACAATAAACAACGAAGTTCTTTCCTTCCACTAGCAAGGTGAGAATTGGTGCAGTAGTCAACAAAGTCTTTAGTTTCTAAAGGCTTTCTTCAATTCATCTGACCATACAAATGGAACATTCTGCTTAGTCAAGTTCGTCAATTGGGAAGCAATAGAAGAAAATCCCTTGACAAATCGACGGTAGTAGCTGGCTAAACCAACAAAGCTCCTTATTTCTGACGCATTAGTAGGTCTTACCCAATTTCTCACTGTTTCAATCTTAGAAGGATCCACCATCACTCCATCCTTAGAAACCACGTGCCCTAAAAAGGACACTGAATCTAGCCAAAACTCCCACTTGGAGAATTTGGCATAAAGCTTTTTCTCCCTCAACATTTCCAATACCATTCTCAAGTGCTCCTCATGTTCTTTCTTACTCTTGGAGTATATCAGTATATCATCAATAAATACGATCACAAAGAGATCCAGATATGGCTTAAAAATCCCGTTCATCAAGCTCATGAAAGCAGCAGGGGCATTCGTAAGACCAAAAGACATTACTACAAATTCGTAATGCCAATACCTGGTTCGAAAAGCAGTCTTTGGCACATCCGTTGCCCGTATTTTGAATTGATGATAATCGGAGCTCAAGTCAATCTTAGAGAAGACACAAGCACCTTGTAACTGATCGAACAAGTCATCAATGCGAGGAATGGGATACTTGTTCTTAATAGTTACCTTGTTCAACTACCGGTAGTCTATGCATATCTGAAAAATCCCATCCTTCTTCTTCACAAATAACACCGGAGCACCCCAAGGGGATGCACTTGGTCTAATGAAACCTTTACTTAACAACTCTTGAAGTTGGGCCTTTAACTCCCTTAACTCCGCTGGAGCCATTCTATAAGGAGGTATGGAAATGGGGCGAGTACCCGGCTCCAGATCAATGCAAAAGTCAATATCTCTATCCGGTGGCATACCAGGAAGGTCTGCGGGAAACACATCTAGAAACTCACGGACTATTGAAACCGACTCAATTGAAGATATTTGGGTAGTATCATCCCTGAGATGTGCCAAGAACGCTAAAAAACCCTTACCAACCATTTTCTTAGCGCGAAGAAAGGATATGATACGAAACAGATTGGAAGTGTAGTAACCCTCCCACACTAACGGATCTATCCCAGGCTTGGCCAACGTTACAGTTTTAGCATTATAATCTAAGATTGCAAAATTTGGAGAAAGCCAAGTCATACCCAGAATTACATCGAAGTCAACCATTTCTAAGATAACCAAGTCTACATGAGTATTGCTCCCCACAAAAGTCACCAGACAAGACCTATATACTTTTTCAACTATCACAGACTCACCCACCGGAGTAGAAACACGAATAGGCATGTCAAGCAATTCACAATTTAAATTAAGGCCAGTAGCAAATGCGGAAGACACATATGAAAATGTAGAGCCAGGGTCAAATAATACAAAAGCCATACAATCACAAACCAAAAGATTATCTGTGATAACAACATCTGATGTCTCCGCTTCTGACCGCCCAGGGAAAGCGTAACAATGGGCCCTATCACCTGTCTGCCTGTTGCCTCTACCAGGTTGCGTTGCAGCAGTTCCCATTTGTCCATCACCCCGGCCGTTTTGGTGACCACCATTACCTCGGCCACCACGTCCTCCAGAATAGCGGCCTCTTCCATGACCACCTCTACCTCTGACTATTGGGGGTCTGTAACTCTGTTTTGGACAATACCTCTTAATGTGTCCAGTCTCCCCACATCCATAACACTCTCTGGATTCAAGCATAGGTCTCTGTGAGAATGACGAAGTCTTGGGATAACCTCCAAACTCAGAGAAGTGTTGACCGGTCTGCGGTGGACCCCCATTATAGTCTGCAGTGAAGACTGAATAGGTCGGGCTAGATAACCTCCTGAACCCTGTCCTCTAGAGTAAGAACCATTAAACTCACCTCCCTTATGAAACCTTTTAGATGTCGATGCCATGGTGAAGTCATCTGGCTTCACTCCCTTCACCTCTATCACAAAGTCTACCACTTCCTGAAAGGATTTCGCTGTAGCTGCTACCTGCAAGGCTGAAAACTGCAAATCTGACCTCAACCCCTTCACAAAACGGCAAATCCGCTCTTGTGGACTGAAGCAAAGTTGGGTGGCATACCTGGATAATGCACGGAACTTAGCCTCCCACGCAGTCACCGTCATCTTGCCTTGCTCTAGGCTCAAGAACTCATCTCTGCTCCTATCCCTCAAGGTCCGGGGGATATACTTCTCCATAAATAAGCTAGAGAATGATGCCCAAGTCATAGGTGGTGCCTGTGCGGGTTGACACTCAACATGTGACCGCCACCACATTTTGGCATTTCCCTGAAACTGATAGGTTACAAACTCAACACCAAATCGTTCCACTATGCCCATTTTATGTAGTAACTCATGACAATCAACCAGAAAATCGTACGCATCCTCAGATTCAGCACCCTTGAAGACTGGAGGTTTCAATTTCAAGAACTTACTGAAAAGTTCATGCTGATCGCTTGTCATTATAGGCCCTGTAGTCAAACGAGGAAACGTGCCTATTTCCAATGAGGCATCCATGCGGGGAGCCTCAGCACCGGCCTGTCGTACTTTCGGAACCTGAGGTGCTGGTGCAGAAAACACTGGAGGTGTCTGGCCCTGATCAGATAACCCACTAAGATAAGCAAGAACCTGGTTAATCATCTCTGGGGTAGGTTGGGGTGGTAATTCCTCATTCTGCACTTGTTCATTCTCCTCTTCCTCACCCTCTCTTACTACTTCCTCAGTCGGTGGAGGAGTCACCGCCCTAGTACTAGATGGGCCAGGTGCTTGTCCTCTTCCTCTAGAGGACATCCTCCCGCGACCTCTACCACGGCCTCTTGCCACTGCTCCTCTTCGAGCTACAGCCTCAATGGCTGGCTCAGACACATCTTGTCTTGCCGGTGTTGGTGTTGACGCAGTTGTTGCTCTAGTTCTAACCATCTCCGAAATAGAGTGAAGATGGTCATATACCAATTTGTATCACCTAGATACCAATTGGACCCAAATAATAGCACGAAAGAAAGAAAGAATGGAATTTTCCTAAAGTCTTGTAGCCTCTCAAAGAAAAGTAAAGGTGTCTCCCTACCGTTCCTCAAGACTCTACTAGACTCGTTCTTGCGTGATGAGACCAACGAACCTAATGCTTTGATACCAAGTTTGTCACGACTCAAAGCGGGCCGCGAGTGTCACCCACACTTACCCTCCTATGTGAGCGAACCAACCAATCTAAACCCCAATCATTTACCAATAATAAACAGAAAATAATGCGGAAGACATAAAAACTCATTAACAAAATCAATTATTAACTTCTAAAACTCAAACTTATCATTATTCCCAAAATCTGGAAGTCATCATCACAAGAACATCTATCCTCAAATTACTAAATCTAAGAATGTCTAGGAAACTAAAACAAATACAAGAGATAGTCCATGTCCGAACTTCAAGGACATCAAGACATGAATGAGAGAGAATCCAGTCCGAGCTAGGAACAATAGCTCACCCTGAAATCTGACGCGGTGAAGACTGGCTAGAGTTGCTGTTGAGTTGAAGACGACGGCACGTTTGCTGCACTCCACAAATAACAAGAGAAAAACATACAAGTAGGGGTCAGTACGAAACACAGGTACTGAGTAGATATCATCGGCCAAATCAAAATATAAAATAGTATATATCAGATAATATCATAAAATCAACTACAATACTCAACATGCGGCATTTACAATTACCATAACCCTTGGTCACAACACAAGCACATCAATGAGGACTCACGCCTCCCCGTCATACTCATTTGGAAATTAGGTTCATTAAATTGAGTATATTAACATATTTTAAGATTCATTCTCTTTACTAATCCTGGTGCCGGAACGTGACACTCCGATCCTCATATATTATCCTGGTGTCGGAATGTGACACTCTGATCCTCATCATACTATCCTGGTGTCGGAACGTGACACCCGATCCATATTCTATCCTGGTGTCGGAACATGACACTCCGATCCTCAAATACTATCCTGGTACCGGAACGTGGCACCCGATCCATATACTATCCTGGTGTCGGAACGTGACACTCCGATCCTCATATACTATCCTGGTACCGGAACGTGGCACCCGATCCATATTCTATCCTGGTACCGGAACGTGGCACCCGATCCCCTCATCTCACTACTTTCGTTCATCAAGCCTTCTTTTATACCAAGGCATCATCATTAATAAAGTAGATTAGGGTTTTTCAAGATTTAGGATTCAATAGCTTCATCATGCTTACTTTATCACAATTATATAATCACATTCATGCAAGCATACAATTAAGCATATAGAAGGGTTTACAACACTACCCAATACATATCATTCGCTATTAAGAGTTTACTACGAATAGCATAAACCATAACCTACCTCCACCGAAGAATTCGTGATCAAGAATCTACTTTCCCAAAGCTGCGTTCTTCCTCTATCTCAGTCGATCATTTCTCCCTCTCTCTCTGTTCTTTTTCTTTTTCTTATTCAAACCCTCTTTCTTTTACCCTAATTAGCATATAATTAAGTATAAAAGATGATAAAATACCCCACTACTTGTTTCAAGGTCCTCTCTATTAACCCCCAAGTAATTAAATTATTAACATTAAACCACTAACTTTATAATTATGAGCAGGAATAGTCCAAAACGCCCCTTAAAATATTTAACAGGAATCCGACCCAGTCAGGGTCACGCGGTCTGTGACGGGCCGTCGTGCCTGCGACGGTCCGTCCTGCTGAGTCGTCACAGAGTTCAGAGACTGAAATTTACTGAAGGACCTGTAACGGTTCGTCGTGCCCACGACGGTCCGTCCTGCCATGTCGTCGCAAAGTTCAGAGAGTTGTTCTCAGTACCCAATTTTTCAGAATTCTAAGTGTTTTGGAACGACACACCCTCGACGGTCCGTTGTGCCCATGACGGTCCATCGTGGGATCCGTCGACTCAGACTGTAATTACCAGAAACAAACTCTACTGCTCAAAACGACTAAAGGTCGTTACAATATCACAATACATCACCATCATAAATAAAAATTAAAATAAAAAACCAATCAACATGTAGAGAAAAAGAATAGAAGAATCAACAAAGACGAAAAAATAACAATACACTCTATGTCGGAAAGTTCACACGTAGAGAATAGACACTAAAGAAACAAAAGATTGTTGTGGCTCCTTATAGTTAAATAAATATAATTAGCTTTGGAAATCAGTAGATTGTAACAGTTTCATTTATGGGGAATTCAGTTTTACAAAAAGGTAATTCCAATTTCTTATATAATCCAATTAAATGTTTGTTTGAAACATGATTATGATGTTATGAAGTCTCCAAAATTGCATGTATTATTTTATATCACTATTTTATGATGCATGTCATTTTTTTTGTTGTAAGAATTTTTAATTACTAAAGAAATATACAAACGTAGTTAATTTTTTATATCATAAAATAAAGTTGAATTGATTAGTTGATTTTGAAAAGCTATGTAGAGTATGTTTTAGTTTTTAAAATTTATTTACATTTTTTATAAAATAATTTTCCTTTAGTATAAGTGTGGAATATTTACCGCTTTTATTTTGATTATTAAGTTTAAATAAAGAGGAGAATGAACCAATTAGACTTATTTTAGAAGAAAACGCTACAACTTTAAAGTAGTAGAACAATATGGAAATTATATAATGACGTAGGTAAGAGTTGTATTATTTGTAGTTAAATGGTCAAACTAAATTCACTTCAAATTATAAAATTTATTTTACTCTATTTTTGGAATTGGACATATGTGTAGATTATGATTGTGGTTGCGTGAGAGAAAACAAAAAGAAAAAAGAAATATAATAACATTTGTCATAAATCAATTGAATTAAGTGCATTGTCCATTAAGCTTATCATAAAGTTATCCTTATCATGGATATGCATTCTCAAGGTGATTTGAACTTTTTTGGGATAGCAATGTATCTACAAATATGACATTAATCATGATGAACTTTTGATTGATTTCTTCACCTATAAATAGAGGTATCTAAAAGTTGTTGCACTTTGCAAATGTGTTGTAGTTGAAACACTTGTGAACAAGAACACTTTCTATTTACTTTTTCTTGTTACACATCTATATTTTTCAAATTCCTCTTATTTTAATAATTTATTTTAGTACATATGTGATATATGAAAAGGTAGAACATATTGGTTTGTTTTACTTTAACAATTTTGTACATTGGATTATCATCATACTAACAGTTCTTCGTTTCAGAATAGAATTGAAGGATAGAGAAGTTATTTTTCATGTTGATTTTCTAAGTGTTAATTCTGAGGAACTTATTAATATTTATAATTGCTAGAGGTGAGAAAACTCTCAATCTTATTTTGACTAAATTTGCTTCTATAAATATTGATTTCTTTGAAAAGCTCACGATAGAGTTCTATTGGCATTGACTTATACAACATTGATTGAAGGGTAAGACGATGGATTCTAGTACCATCACGCAAAAAAGGTAACATCAAGTTAATGTATGGATGCACATAATAAAAAATATTTGAAGATAAGACGATAGATTAAAGTTTTATCGCACCAAGAGGGTAAGACATTAATTTTAGTTTTCATGCACCATGATGATAAGGTATTGGGTCAAATTTCATGAATTTATTATCTAAGATGACTTTATGGATAAGACATTGGATTTAAGTTCTAGCGCACCATAATGATAACTAAGGCAAAAATAATATATTTTGAAGAAAAGTCTTGAAATTCATCATATTCTATTTTCTTAATTCCTTGAAAAAAATGTGGTAGTAACATATGATAAATATGAAATACGCATGTTGATTTGCTCTATTCTATCGTATGAATTTTGTAGTAGTAAATAATTAGTCTGAAAGATGACAAATGATTAACGATTTAAAAAAGTGTGTGAAGGAAGAGAACTATAATAGTCATCATTGTGGTAAATATAAAAGGAAGAACATTATCGATTCAAGAAATAGTCCTTCAAAATGTGAAGACAGTTTTTATTATCGAAATGGCATGAAAGGTCATTGGACTTGTGACTGTTGTTGACCACATTATTTGAAAAGTTTGCAATTCCTCTAACAAAATAAAGGGAGATAAACTGGTGGTACACTTGACCTTTGAAAGTCATGTTGAGGTGGATTATGTAAGTATGTCAAATATAAGGATATGAAATATATAAATGTTTATGGTCAACTCATGAAGAGATTGTAACAGGCAATAAACATCATGAATGTTTGTCCATTCTTTAAAGTGTATATGTCATAATATGAAGAGAAAAAGTATGAATAAGAACATATTTATGTATGGTTAAAAATATGTCACAACTCTCCTATACGGGGAGGTTTGAAAGGAACAAATAAATTTTATTTGGCAGGAATGGTCAATGATCGTGTACGTTCATATGTCATAAATATTATTGTATGTTTATTTTGAACTACCAAAATGACAAAAGAAATAAAAACTCTTTTCTATAAAGGTTGTTCCATGACAAAAATAATATTATTCTGTGGCAATACAAATTTGTCATTCATTGTGTACCTATGGTACAACAAAAGTAAAGCAAGAAACACGTCTTGCTCATAATAATTTTTGACCATGACAATAATAATATAATTTCTCCTTGAGGAGACGTTCACCATATGGATGGTGTCATGGAATATGTCATAGTACTCAAAATTAATTGCAAGCTCTAATAAGTTGTATTATTACGAGAATAATAATATTGGTGTTGTAGTAAGTCTCAAAAGAAACTTTTAAGTTTTGGATGAATTGAAAAAAATATTGGGATTGTAAATTATGAAGATTTATTATCTTCAATTACTACAACCGAAGCGGGTTATATATATTAATGTAAATGATTACCCATTTTTTCCTCTTGTTTGTTGCACACAAACGTGAGCATGTAGATGGAATAAGATGAAAAAGTAAATTATAAGTGTACTTAAATAAAGATCAGTTGGCATGACCGGTTGACCATTCTTGTTTAAATGTGATGCAAATTTAATTGAGAATTCATAAGAATTTTATGATGAAGAAATAAAATATTCTTAAAAATTCTCTTGTGTTGCTTGTTCTCTTGATAAAATAACCATTGTACCAGTTAAGGTTGGGATTGTAATCCCCTGAAGTTCTTGGAAAATTTAAAACGGTGAATATTGACCCATTGACCTATTATGTAGATCATTTGCAACTGTATTATAAATGCATGTATGTGATAATAACATGCGCTTTGGTGTCAACTTAGAAATTGGTGTTTGTAAGTGTTGGAATGTATGCACCCACCAATCAGACAAGAACCATAACCCTTTACTCAACAAAAACAGTAACTAAATGTAAGCGTCCACCTGTATTGATGGGACCAGGTCCTCAGCACAGTTACAATAACAAACAGTAAAATAAGTGCTGAAATTAAAGATTGAACAAACAAATTTAGGTGGAAACCTCCTTGCTCAAGTGAAGAAAATCACGACCTGTCTCAATAGGACGTTTTGAACTGCGTTTCACTAATCTTCACACAAGAAAAAGTAAAACCAGTTTACACTCAACGACTAGCCTGCTAATATCTATGCTATGTAATATTGCCTATTACTTAGCTTAGCCGGAGTAGATACAACACTATCTACTATGCTAAATCTCACCAATTAATATAGATTTTCCTATGTGGATACCATACGGACCACTAAACCCCCATTCTTTGGACAATTTAGATTTTGTCTAAGTAACAACAATTTTGCCAACTAAATCACCTAACTCTATATGATTTAGACTGTTAGAAACCAAACAAGATCTGAATTCTTTATATATTAGGATCAAATTCACAATATAATACAACAAAAACACTTCTTTACTCTATTAGTCCTTTTGTTGAGTTGAGTAATGTTCTTCCTTGAAGATTGTCTTCTGTTCAATCTTGAGAATTTTCAGATAAAATCCAACTTTAATTTGCCAAGTCTTGAATTTGTGTTTTTTTGAAAGAGAAAATATAAATAACCATAAATTCATTGAGACAATCCCGTTGGCTGAAGTCCTGCAGTTCAAAAAATTTGTGCACCTATCGCATCAGAGGTGGAAGCTTTTATGACAACTGTCTTGTCACCTATTCATATCGCTGTCTTGTGGGGACCAGGTCCCTTGCAAACTTCTTTGTGGCTTCTTAAAAAGGTTTGTTTTTGAATTCATTTTTGGGATGAATGAATTTAATATGGAGTTTTTCATGTTAAAAATATCAAACATAAAGAGTTATTATTCATTGGACAAACACCTTCCACCATCTCATTGGTGTAGTACGCTTGTGCTTCACCAACCTCTGACATGGGAACTTTATGAATGTAACACATTAATCTATCTTATTGAGAGAACTCTCAATGGGACCAGGTCCTACATTTGTGATATATTGAAACCTACAATCTCATCCACTCTTCCTATTGGTGCAGGACATTGCACTTTTCACCTACCACCTGACATGAGAGCTTTACATCTATACCCCATTTGTAGCTGGACCAGAGCACTCTGCTAGGGACCAGGTCCCACATTTATGAGGATCATGAAAACACCTAAAATATAACATTTTTCCTTTTTTATGATAACACACAAATATACCTCATACTGAGTTTATCATTCATTTCTTTGTCAGCAGTCCTAATAACAAGAATCTTATTCCTTGTTAGTTCTCTAATTTTGTTAAATCATCAAAACTAAATATAAACTCAAAACTAACATTTCCCACATTTTTAATGATAAAAGACTTATTCACCAGCTCCCCCTATCAACAAGAACTCTTCGTAACTTGAATCATCATCCCCGAAGTTTGTCAAATCATCAAAATAATATTTTTCTATTTTTTATGATTATAAACTTATTCAGCAGTTCCCCCTGTCAATAAGATTTCTTCAGGAAATTGGAGTTTCATCATCCCCGAAATTTGTCAACTCATCAAAACATCAACATTACTTTCCCCCTTTTTGATGATGAAAATCGTCTTCTTCCCCCTTTCGACAGGTCCCTGTCAGCTAGCTAGGATTTATTCCCTATATCAGCATGATCAGATCTCTTCAAATAGCTACCATTGATTCCCAAATAGATGTGACCATGTCTTCTTGAAGCAGTTATAACACCATTGATTTCATACGTTACCTTAACAATTTTCCCCCTTTTGACATCACAAATAAGGGTTAAAACAGTAAACAAAGTTGACAGAAATGTAGTTCCAGCAAATTAATGGCCACTTGGGCAATACTAAGAATGTATTAAAAATGCGTAAAGTGGTGACAAAAGTCAGTAGAAACAAGACATTTTTTATACATAAATAAAAGAGCAGCCATCAAAGTATTGCAAATATGATTACAAATGAAAACAAGAATAATGCCCAAAAAGAGGAATGAGGATTGACATCGAGAGGCAAGAATAAAAGGGATGACTTAGAGGAAAGGAATAAAATGAATAAAATTAGTAGAGCATATCCCTTAGCATGGCATTTTCAGAACTCTCACTTGAAGTTCACATTCTTTGCTACCCCGCCTTAATGTTGAACCTTTTGGGCTGCAAATTTTCTCCGTTTTTTTTGTTGTACCTGGTTCTTTTTATAGTGCTGTTTCATAAGCAAAACCTTTAAAAACACTATTCCAGTTTCCGTATTAGCAAGAGCAACTATCATAAAATTCAATACAAGCTTAAGTTTCTCATAATAGAATGATTGGTAACACAAACTCACTCAAGGCCTCTGAGATGAATAGACCACAAGTTAAGGAACCAACAAGAAAATTTCACTTCTATTTTTTTTAAACAGACACCTTCCTTTTCATATTACCTTGAGTTCTCGAATATGAACTTATCCATTTTTGAACATCCTCTTTTCCACTTCTTAATTTTTTCTTGGAGGACCAGGTCCCTCTTCACACTTAAACTTTTTCATCAAAAAATTTTCTACTAAGAATAATAGGAATTAACAATTTGAAGTTTATTCTGAGAGAAGATAAAAGAGAATTTCAAAACACCCTAATATTTTGAAGGTTAATTTATTTTTCTGGGGAAATAGAAAGTAATATTAAATATAAAGAAAAAGAAAGGAAGTACCATATTGGTACTCAAAAGACTAGACTATGGTAAGATTCCTAAATGACATACTTGTGGAAATTTCAAGGTTCTCATGCGTAACTTAAAATGCAATGTGAAAAGTGCTAACCTTCGAGAGAGGAACAAGTCTCTCTTTGTAGTTTGAATGTCATTGCCTAGATCTTTCCTCACCTCCCATTTCTTTCATCCTTTTTCCCATGTGTGTATACCTACAAAAGGTATGAAACTGAACTTGTGAAAACATACATAGCTGAAAAGTAAGGATACATGCTCCCTTTGCATAGTCATGAAAGAGTTGACTGCTTCAAGTAGGATACATTCACCAAAGTTTTAACATTTCCATCATCGTCTTGATTATTTTAGCAAATTTTTTAAGAGCTTCATGTTGCTGCTTGGTCCACAAGAGTTGATTTCATCAAGCTGCACTTGCTACATTTATTACCTTAGTTGATGAAAGAGCAATTGAATCTTGCCTTTTAATTCCCCATGGGTAAAAGATCAACGTATAGCATACTCCGCTCTTGATTTACTCTTTCCATCACCTTGATACCCAGCATAATCAATATCACCATGTGATAAAAAAAAACTTTCCTGATGGACAGAATAGGACCAGGTCCCTGTCATCTTTAAATTTATTTGAATTCTACCAGAAGCCTTCAACATTGATAACTTTGTACATGAGTAGAGTCTTTGAAACCGTTTCATTAGCATCCAACTTCAAGTTAGTGCCTATTAGAGTAAATGTCACACCTAAATCCTAGACCCCAGATGAGACCGATGTCGTTAACCTCTCAGAGGTCGCAGACAAGCCTCTTCTTAGCTTTCATCACAATCATATATTTAAATTTACAGAAAATTAAAATCTTTTTATAATTATTGAAGTGTACTTAGACTTCATATAATTACTGCATAAGAGTGATATACTAATAAGCTCAAACTACACAACTATCTATATTAGATTAAACAATTGAAATGAAAGATTCATAATATAAAAAGAGTTTTACAAACAACCTTAATACAAAAGTTTAGAACAACTGTTTGAAAGGAAACGCTAGGGAAAACATCAACTAGCTATGTCTAATGTACTAAAGCTAGAATAATAAATGTAGCATCCTCAAATTCAAGAGGACCTACCAAAAGTCTGGAGATACTAGTCCGAACCGCTGCAATGTATCTTCAATCTTCTTCAAGAACCTGTACCTATAAAAATAGTAATAATATATGGGGTTAGTACACACTTGTACTATGTATGGGTGTATGCACATAACACATAAGGACTATGCTTTATCAAGGAAATCTTTTCCTAAAGAAACATGCCGTTTTTGGAAAGTTAAGTCTCTTTACTTTCTTAAATTATTACTTCTAATTTATGCTATGAATATGACATGTTCTCATGCAATTAAGGCATACAAATCATTTTCTATATGAACATGATACCTTGGATTCATGATCATAATTTTAGAAGAACTTAAACGGAAATTTATATTTTTGCTCCCTCTAAGCGAAGAGCTCCTTTTCCGACACTTAGATTATTTTTTCAGTCTTTTCTTCTTTCTGTTGTGTATTTCAATGATCTCCTTTAATTTTATGTCTTACTTACAAATGCAATGATTCATTATAGTCCCATACATACGTTGGATCGAGTAAGTTCCAAAAGACTCAAGAAACGATTTGGCTACCTTACTTACAAGTTATATCTTCTATTCTTATTAAATTGGCATAAGTCTTTATAAGCTAATCTTTATTTAATCATTTTCATATTATGAAAATAATGGAGCATATATCTGTATTGTAATAATCCAATAACCTATTAAAACTTCATTCTTATCAAAACTGGTGATTGATATTGTTGAGATCTTACTTTCTTTGTTCACTTTGAACGTACATTTCTACTTTTTTGATCTGTTGTTCACTGTGAATGCATGCTACTTTCATTCTTTCTTACTTTATTTAAAGAATTATTTAGCATTATAGGAAGTAGATCATGCGAGCTAACATGAAATCCAGTGTCTCTCATACAAAAAAGAGGTGATTCGCCGGTTAAGTAAAACCATGTGCTGTGTCTACCACACACCTAACCTTACTAATAAAAAGGGGCTTCCCTTTTTCAGCTGCATTGCACTGCCGCATAAACAATGGATCCACTGGGCAGCCCTCAAAACGATCCAAAACAAAAATGATTACGTTCAAGCAGAGATCTCACCAGCGGTAAGGGGGGTTCACCGGCTTAAGTGAAACCAAGTCAGTGTCTTCCCCACACCAAAAAGAGGGGTTCACGGTTGAAGTGAAATGGATACTTTCCAGATCTATAACCGACATAGATCATGTGATCTAAACATGAAATCTGGTGTCTTCCCTACACTGAAAAGAGGTGGAATCACCGGCCAAAGTGAAACCAAACTGCTAGCATTCTTGGGCAGAGGCCTGTGCTAGAAAATATAGTTCGAAGACTAGGAGACATACATATACTACTTTTCCACCCTTGTATTATCCTCGTCTCATGAGACTTACATGTGTTGGCACAAGCTCATTGCTAGTTTATCGGTTCTAAGCTCAGATTTAGTTTACTTTCTTATCTTTAGAGTTTGACTCAAGCATTATGGAAGCTTGCTTCTATTTGTGAGATTTACATAATTCTATGGATGTCTGCTCATCAGTTTCTTTGCTTTATGAATATGAACTTAGGCCTTATATTATCATCATGGTGCAAGTAAGACTTGTCTCATGGACTCGAGCACCCTCTTATGTGAGTATTTTTGACATAATCGATTAAGTATAATTGAGACTTGTCTCACTTCTTTTACACTCTATATTAGGTTAATTTTATAACTTAATCTTTTAGTTATTTCATTACTCACCTTAACTTGTTCAACATTTATTGGTAGTTTTGTACAGTTTATTATGAAAGTTATAACTACTTATACAATGCTATTACGTTCACAAGATCGGGTGGATAGGGTATGTTGAGACTAGTCCCATTGATTGACATACCCTATGTTATGAGTTCATTGAGTTAAGATTGGTATGACTTCACACATTTTTGGAGATATTATCTTGAACATAGTTTTGCTAGTCAATTTGTTGGCATAAATCATAATTTCACTAGATACTTGTCATAGTATTATCACTAGCCAATTCAATTACTGCATGAGTATACTATAGTGATTTCATCATTCTAAGCAAGTATAAATTTAAGAGTGAACTAAATTTCATGAACGATTCATAACAACTTCATCTTCTCGAACAAAATCAGGCATTACAACATTCTTTAACTCATATAACTAATACCCTAATCATAACGAATTAAATCTGTAGTCCTCATTTGACATTAACAGATCACGAAGCCTACATATAATGATCAATTAGCACCACATACCAACAACATGTTCGAGATTACATCTACATACTAGTAGAATCGAAATAAGGATAACTAGAGAGGTGGACATTCAACAATGTCATTGGGAACAACCCTAGTTTCGATATTCTAGAATTCATAAGATATTTCTCTTGGGGAAAGGAAATCAAGAAAGAAAACCCATACCTTATGTAGAATTGAATCTACAAAGATCACCTTGCACGAAAGCCTTGAAGAATACCTTGAAGTCTCCTAAGAGAACTTTTGTTTTTCTTAAGTTTTTTCTTATTGTTTCCAGTCGTGAGTTTTCTAGTGTTTGAATGTGAGTCTAAGTCTTAGGATCTGATATTGACTAATTCGACTTAGGATAATTAAGTTAATCAAATAAATTAATTAGGTAATTACTAAAACTCCTCTCCTAAGTTGACTAGACATGGGACAACATTTGACTTAGCCAAATTTGAAAATTGGCTAAGGGTCTGGGCCTAGCTTGTGATTTTTCATTAATTAATTACTAAATTACCCCTAAGTCATTGGGACCATAACTAACCCTTTTGGACCATCCCAGGTTAGGTATTAGGTTGTCTCTTAGTTAGTTACACAGTTTGGTGTCACCCGACTAGGTCTTAGATTGTCGGGTCCCTTAGTTAGTTATTTTTTGTTGGTCCTAGGTTAGTTAGTTACTTAGGTCAGTTAGTTAGAGTCTAGAGTTTGCTAGGGAGTTAGGCCCCACATGGAGGGACCTGCTCGCGCACCTGCCCCTAACTACCTAACCAAATTCGATTGGCCTGGTCGTGTGGTCCCCCTTGGTCAGTTACACATGTTCTTGCACATATGTTGCTTCCTCCTTTCCCAAATAACTATTTTGGAAGGTTCATTTGGAATTTTAAGTTATTGTCCCAAGGATCCTCACTATGTCCTTGGACTGCTTAATCTACATGATCATTTTAAATGATCATGTGCTATGGTACCTAGGCTTGACACTTGGATGACTATTACCCCATGTGTTGGGTTGAGATCAATATGTGTATTTTTAGCTTAACATTTTTATTGCAGGTACATTTCTTAGACAAGCTTGGATTTTATTATACACCCTTGCGTTTATATAGAAATTGTCTAACACCCTTAAGCCAATATTCTATAATATGCCCAATATTTCTCAATACGCATTCTTAGAAACTTACTAGGTTCTTCACTAGACATATACATTTTCTGGAATGTTACAGTAAAATTATTCAAGGAAGTCATAACATGAAACTATTTTAGCGGCTTCAGCTTCTCTGAACCTGTAGCAGGTCCCCGTATTTGATCTGATGTCAATTACCATGAACGTTTTGCCATCTTCTTCTCTATAGATAAGTTCCCATACAAGTATAAAACTTGTCCTAGCTTAGGTCTTTAGTGAAGATTTCAACCAATTGATCTTCTATTTTGCAAAATTTTAAGATGACATCACCCTTCTTTCTCATTGTCTTGACTTCAAGTATGTTAACCCATTTGAGCAACTCAATGATGTATTATTTTTGACAAGCAAAGGTACCTTTTAAGGTTTGCTTCATCTACAACTTTAAGAAGATATCTAATTCTTCAATTTTTCTTATTTCAACACTCACTTTTATGAGTAAAATAAACTCTTCACACAACACCTCAAAGATAGCCTCAAAGATGACATCATTTATATGTATATGAATACTCAACAATTCCTTTCATAGTGAATTTAAAGAGGTTTTTTTTGACAATTTTACCTTTCTTGAAGCCATAGTTGAGGAGCAACTTGGACAAGATAATAGATTATTGGGGAACCGACTGTCAGAATTTGCTTCTTTCAAACTGAGCTTGATCATCTTCTTCATTCTCACTTTCAGAATTCAGATTATCAGTTTGAACTGCATCATCTTTGTTCAGCACAATCTAGAGGACTGGGTCCCTCATCAAGATCATCAGCTGCATCAACTTCGTTAAGCATCAACTTCGTTGAGATTGCTGGATTCATGAAGAGAATGTTTTTCAGTAAAGCTCTATTCAGACCATCTCTATGAATCTAAAGCAACTCCACTGTGTAAGGATCATCTTTCTTTTGCAACTTCTTGATTCTTCCAAGCTTATAAAGACTTACATAAACATATTTTTCAATGCACACATTTTTATATGCTGGATAAGCCTTACTACACGAAGAATATCTCACAAATATTCTTTCAATATTATTGAGATCAAACTTCTCAATATCATCATTTTGGTCACAAACATGTACCATTCACCACTTCAGTTCGAAAGTCTTTGAAAGAATTTTAGCCTGCATATTTCACCTGAAGGGTAGTCTGATCTGCTTCTCCTTAATACCATTGTCATAACCTTTGTCATATGCAAAAATCATTTTATACAAATTTGGACAAGGTCCTTTGACACAAGATTGTGCAGTATAGAAGAGTTCACAAGACCATGTCTGTCTTTTCATACCTCAACATTCTTACTTTAAGCATACACATATTCTTGCATCTCCGTTTTACCACGATCATCCGAGAGAGAGCAAGATTTTGACACCTTATTTCTCGACAAGCATTAAACTTTATTTTAGTCATCACAAATCTATGAAACACTTAACAGATTTTACGTCCACCATTGACATAGTTCATATCCTCAATGGTGTGTTCCGTAGATTTCCCAAATATGTCTTAAAAAAGAACATACCTTTTCTTTCCATCACCAAATAAGACACCTCAACCTTGAAGTTTCTTGAGAGAGAGGAAGTTTCTAAGTTTCCCAGTTCAGTGATTTGAGAATTCACCATTCATGAATCAACACTGGTTGTTGCCACTTTCTCTCACAAGACTACTATATCACGTGTTAGCCTTGGGAACCCAGTTCAGTTGGAGTTCCCAGTAAGCAGATAAAGGAGTGACAAGAGATTTATTTGTCCACTGAGGTAGATTGATATTTTTCAACTTATGAACAGGAGCATGACCAGGTCCCTTCTTCTGCTGGTTGTTTTGTGGACCAGGTCCCTTCTTCTGCTTGATGCTTTGTTTACCAGGTCATTTCCTTTTCTTATTCCTCTGTTCAGAAGATTTTGCAACGTTATCCTGAGTCCTTCTACAATCTGTACAATCCTTCTTCAAATGACCATCACGACCACAATGAAAGCATAACAAATTTTCAAGCACATACATATTTTTGTTATGAAGATTGTTACAAGGACCTTTGCTAGAATTTCCTAACCCTATCCTTTCATTTTGACCTTGAATGGTAAGATTGGAAAGCAATTTTGAAGAGGTGGCCCATTTGAGAGATTTGTTTAGTTTTTCTTTATTGCGGACCAGGTCCTTTTCTAACTGATTATTTCTATCCAAGGCCATGGAAAGTTTTGTTTCAGTAGTGTTCAGACTAGCTTTCAGCTCCATTTGCATAATACTAGCCTCTCCTTTGCCTATGCTAGATTTCTCACTAAACACCTTCAATTTCTTCTTGAGTTCTAGATTTTCAACTTCTAGTACTATCAATTTTTCTTTCGCAACAGCTACTTGATCAATCAATGCTACCCTTTTTTCATGATGAATATATAGGTTGTTGTTCATTATATCCTTTTCAAATGTTGTCTCAATAATGGAGTCAATCAAAAGAGCAACTAGTTTTCTCAACCTCTTAACATAATAACCACGCAAGTTTTGTTGAAGATCAGAAAGGGTTACCTCTTCTTCATCTTGCTAATCATCATATTTCGCCATAAAATCTTCATCATAGTGCTCAGAGTCATCTGAAGCACTGAGGAGTCTTCCTATGCAATCATTTTCCTCTTTATCGTCTGGAAAAAGTTTTCTCTTCTATTGCTATTGGCGAGTACCTGGATCAACATCAAGCATATGGTAGTCTCTCATGGTGTGACCTGGTTGATCAAACTTGTAACATATGGACTAGATCTTGTAGCATTTTCTTGAGCTTCTCTCTTCATGTAACCTTCATGTTTACTCACAAGTTTTTTAAACTTTTGAGTGAGATAGTCCATGGTCTCATCTACTTCAAGGTTCTCACATTTTGACACCTTGGAAGATAATGTTTCATCCCTTACTGTATCATCCTTCTAATCAACTTCCCCAGTCAGATGTTTCCTTGTTTTCTCATTTCCCTCTCATGTAGTTCTCAGTAGATCCTAAATTTCTTTAGATGATTTGCACGAAGAGATCAGATCATATACACTTTGTCCAGTTCCATCCTTGTAGTTTTTTTCAACTTGTCATTTGTCAAAATCATTGTATTGATGTCGAGTTTTGACAATGATCATTATGACATCCCAATATTTTACTTCAATAGATGGCACAAAAGACAGTCAGAAATAACATCCCACACCTCATGGTCTTCAGCCATTATGAAGTCAATCATGTAATGTTTCCACCACTGATAGTGTTGGCCATCGAACAAGGGTGGACTTGCTTTGAAGACCGACCTTCTTGCCATCTAAGTGGAGCAACCATTCTTTCCACATGAAATTCTCGTGGTGTTGACCAGCTAGAGAGCACATGCTCTGATACCACTTGTTGGAATGTATGCACCCACCAATAAGTCAAGAACTAGGTTCCTTGACTCAGCAAGAACACTATATAAACGTAAGCGTCCTCATCTTTTGAAGGGAACATGTCCTCAACATGATTACAATAACAAACAATAAAATAAGTGCTGAAAGTAAAGATTGAACAAACAACTTTTTGTGGAAACCGCCTTGCTCAAGGGGAAAAAACCACAACCTGTCTCAACAGGACTTTTTAAACTGCGTTTCACTAATAGTGTCTTAAGCAAAAGTAAAATCAGTTACAGAATGAGACTAGCCTGCTAATCTCTATGCTAAAAAATACTTCCTATCACTTAGCTGAGCCAGAGTGGATACAACACTACCCAATACACTAACCCTCACTGATTGATATAGATTTTCCTAAGCAAATACCACATCACCCACTAAACCCCTACCCCTTGGATGATTTAGATTTTGACTAAGAAACAACCATTTTGCCCACTAATCACCTATCTCTAGGTGATTAAGAATTTTTGAAATCGAAAAAAGATTTGAATCCTTTATAGATTAGGATCAAATTCACAATATAAGCAAACAAGACACTAAGCTCTAAATACAACAAAAACTCTTCTTTACTCTATTAGGTCCTTTTGTTGAGTTTAGCAATGTTCTTCCTTGAAGATGACCTTTTGTTCCAGTTTGTAAATTTTTAGAGAAAATACGAGTTTAATTGTCCAAGTATTGAATTTGTTTTTGTTGAAAGATATAAATAAATCACCATAAATTCGTTGAGACAATCCCATTGGCTAAAATCCTGCAGTTCAGAAAAGTTGTGTACCTACCGCATTAGAGGTGGCAGCTTTTCTGACTGTTGTCTTGTCACATTTTCATATAAGAATCTTGCAATATCCAGGTCCCTTGTGAAATTCTTTGTGACTTCTTGAAAAGGTTTGTTGCTGACTTCCTTTTTGGGATGAATGAATTTAATATGGAGTTTGTCATTTTGAAAATATCAAACATAGAGAGTTATTATCCTTTGTACAAACACCCTCCTACATTCTTATTGGTGTAGTATGTTGGTGCTTCACCGACCTCTGACATGAAAGCTTTACAGGTGTAACCCATTAATGAATCTGATGGAGAGAACTCTACATGGGACTATGTCACTGCATTTGTGAGATATTGAAACATACAATCTCGTCCATTCTTCTTATTGGTGTACGACACTGCACTTTTCACCTACCTCCTTGCATGAAAGCTTTACAACTGTACCCCATTTGTATCTTGACGAGAGTACTTTTCTAGGGAGAAGGTCCCCGCATTTGTGAGGATCATCAAAACACCTAGTATCACATTTTCCCTATTTTTATGATAGTAAACAAATATATACTGAGTTTATCAATCATTTCCCTATCAACAATCACAATATCAAGGTCTTGGTTCCTTGTTAGGTCTCTAAATTTGTTAAAATCATCAAAACTAAATATCATCTCTAAATAACATTTTTCCTCTTTTTGATTAGAACAAACTTATTCACCAGTTCCCCCTATCAATAAGAACTCTTGCGTAATTGGAGTTTCATCATCCCCGAAGTTTGTCAAATCATCAAAATATTATTTTCCCATTTTTTATCAAAATTATTCATCAACTCCCTTGTAAATAAGAACTCTTTAGGTAACTAGAGTTTCATCATCCACGAAGTTTGTCAACACATCAAAACATCAACATAGCAGTAAGGTTGTTTACTTGAATTGTTAAATTAAGAGCACACTTCCAAATTATGAAATTATATTGTTAATGCTAGTTGATTTAGAAAAATTATATGCCTCCAATTATAGCTAAATCATGGTTATGATAGCAGAACTCCCAAATAAGATTTGGTATGAGATAGTTTTATTTAACATGTAGCAACACATATATGCATCAAAACAACAAGGTTTCCCCATTGAAATTGGTTCAGGATCTGGAATCTAATAATTGTCATCTAAAATGTTGAATGTGTGGTTATGATTTTAATTGCACCACCATGCACAAACATAAATTATTAAATAAGGTTGGGATGCATGTTAGATTTTCTAACAACAGGGGGAGAGATGATTTTTACAGCTGAAAATTATGTGTGAGGTTAATTATGAATTATCTAGATCGTCGTTAAATAAATATGTGAACTTAAACTTCAAGGGATGATTTATTTTCACAATGTTTCAAATCAATTGTCAGATGAATGAACTAACCCTATGATATAATTTAGCGTCAAATTCTCCAATGTGAAATCCTTGAAGGGCAGAGTCTACGATACGTATAATGTTCTACGATACATATAAAGTGTAATAGACCAATCAGTTCCAAATATAAATATTTTTGAAGGAGAGGAGCAAATGATCAATAATGTAATGAGGCAAGTGCTATAAAATAGCACATTGACATAACATTTCATAAAACCTTGAAAAAAGTCTAGGCACCTTAATAATGATAAGAATGAAGAGATCTCGATAAGTTATGTCTTGTTGGAATCGATTTCAAATAACCATTGACGGTATCTTTAAAATGATGTAGCGCTCAATGATAAAAATTGTGGGGAGAATCTTGAACTAAAATATGTCAGATAGTGTGTGTCACACCCGGGCCCTAGACCCTAGATGAGACCGGCGTTGTTAACCTCTCAGAGGTCGCAGACAAGCCGCTTCTTAGCTTTCATCACAATCATACAATTAAATTTAGCGGAAAATTTAAAACTTTTTAAATTTACGGAAGTGTACTTAGAATTCATATAATTCTTGCATAAGAGTGATATACTAACTGCTCAAAATAAACAACCATCTATTAACAGATTGAACAATTGAAATGAAGAATTAATAATATCATTAGAGTTGCCAAATCGGCCTTAATACAAAATGTTGAAAAAATGTTTGAAAGGAAACTCAATGGACAACACCACTAGCTATGTATAATCTAATAAATCTAGATAATAAAGGGTAGGTATCTTCGAGCTGAAGTGGACCTACAAAAGTCAGGAGGTACTAGTCCAAACAGCTTCAACTGATCTTCAATCTTCTTCAAGGTCCTACACCTATAAAAATAGTATTTGTATATGGGTTAGTACACACTTGTATTAAGTATGGGTTCATGCACATAAACACATAAAGATTATGCATGATCAAGGAAAGATCTTCCTATAACAATATGCCATTTTTGGAATGTGAAGTCACTTCACTTTTCTAATTCATTATTTATGAATCATGCTATGAATATGACATATTTTCATGCATTTAAAGCACACAACTAATTTTTTACATGAATATAAGACCTTGGAATCATGAAAATAATTTTAGAACAACTCAAGAAAAGTTTAATATTTTATTGCTCCCCTTAGGCTGAGAGCTCCCTCTCCCTAACTTTAGTTTATTTTTCAATCTTTTTTCTTTTTGTTGTGTAGTTCAATGATTTCCTTTGATCCGATGTTTTACTTACGAGTGCAATGATTCATTGTAGTCCCATCGTGACAATGAATGAAGTAAGTAATCCAAAAGAATAAGGAAATGATTTGACTATCCTACACACAAGCTGTTATTTCCATTATAGTTAAATTGGGCATAAAGTATTTATAAGTCAATATTTATTGTCTATGACCATTCTTTGGCAATTTGCATAATATAAAGATGCTGGGGCATATATTCATACTCTAACTAATGAGTCATTATGTTTTGATCCCTTTATTAGCATAAGCCAATAACTGTTAAAACTTCATTCTTATCAAACACTGATGATTTGATATACTTATGCTTTTGCTTACTTAGTTTAGTTTGAACTTACATTTCTTTTTCTTTGATGTCATGTTCACTTTGAAAATGCTAGGCTGACTTAGCATTTTATTTTAAGACTTCCGTTGGGATCTTTCTGTGCTACGACTAAGAATTTCTTACATCATTACTTAGTCAAACCTCACCCTTTGGTCATCCTATCCGAACACCCATCATTTTCCTAGTTTTTCATTCTTTCTTTCTTACTTTCTTAAAGACATATTTAACATTTAACCGAGATAAATCATGTGAGCTAACATGAAATCCAGTGTCTACCCCAAACTAAAAGAGGTGGTTCACTGACCAAAATAAAACTGAATACTTCCTAGCTTTTTTAGGTGGATCAACTAGCTATTAACCTATGTTGACGACATAGTTCAATGACAAGGAGAATTTGGAGACCCTTATCCACATTGGTGGTAGTCTCATCTCATGATGCTTACATGTGTTTGCACAAGATCATTACTAGTCTATCGGTGCTTAGCTCAATTTATTATACTTTACAACTTTTAGAGTTGACTCATACACTATGGAAGTTTTCTTCTAGTTTGAGGTATGTTTAGCTCAACGGATGACTTTTCATACCTTTCTATACTTGATTAATGTGAACATAAATATTTCATAATCATTATCGTGTGAATGAGACTTGTCTCATGATTTCTAACACCATTTTATGTGAGTATCTTTAACATAACTGTTTAGGTGAAAGTGAGACTTGTCTCACTTCTTTTAACACCCCATTCTAGGTCAATTTCATAACTCATAAACTTTTAGCTATTTCATTACTCACCTTATCTTGTTCAATGTTATTTGGTAGTCTTGTACCATTCTTTATGAAAGTTATAAGGACTTATTCAATGTGCTACTAGGTTCACCAGTTCATTTAGATAGGATATGTTGGGACTTGTCCCAATCATTGTCATACCCTTGGTTATGAGTTCCTTGAGTTACATCTTGTCAAGTCAATCTTTAACATGTATTTGGCCTTACAAGAAACATCATAATTTACATTGGGCATATAAGATTGGTATGACTTAGTCATTAGCCAATTCTATTAAATATTTTGGAAATAATATTGTTGGACAATTTATTGGCATAAACAGAACTTTCTCTAAACACTTATCATGATATTATCACTAGAAAAGTCAATTAAATTCGTGTCTATACTATAATAATCTCATCATATTTAGAAAGCCAACTTTTGACATTTAATTAGCTTATAAGAACAATTCAATGTTTGGTTTGACCAAGCTATAAAGTTGATTTGGCATGGAAGATTCATTAACATGCTTTGGTTCTCATTCTTATTTCTTCTTGGAAACATTTCATTCCAAACACTTACAAACATATATATTGAAAACACATAGTAATTGAAACCTTCATTCCTTTAAACAGTAAAATAAATTTCATAAATTACTTATAGGAATTTCAACTTCCCGAATATAATTAGGCATTACAACATTTTTTATCTCATGTAAATTATACTCTATTCATACGGATCTAACCTATAGGTCTCATTCGACATTATTAATTCACAGAAACCTAAACATAATGATCGGTTAGCATTACATACCAACAACATGATTGAGATTTACATTATACATACTACTAGAATCGGAAAGAGAGACAACTAGAAAAATGAACATTCGACAATTTCATTGGGAAGAACCCTAGTTTCAATTTTCTTGAATTCAAAACGTTTGAAAAGCCTCCTGGGGAAAGGAATCCAATATAGAAAAACATACCTTACCGTAGAATTGAATCTACGAAGATCACCCTGTACTTTGCACGAAAATCTTGAAGAATTGTGTTGAAATCGCCTAAGGAGAATCGAGAGTATCTTTTTCTGTTTTTTCTTACGTTTTTTCACATTTTTTCATTTGTGAGTTACTACTAGATAAAAGTGAGTCTAAGTCTTAGGATCTGAATATTGACTAATTCTACTTAGGCTAATTAACTTAATTAAATAAATCAATTAGCTAATTACCAAAACGCCCCTCCTAAATTGTCTAAAATAGGATAACATTTGACTAGCCAAATTCTAAATATTTGCTATGGGTCTCGGGTTTGACCATGGATTAAATTCAATTAATTAAGTGACCTAGGGTAATTACTAAAGTACCCCTAAGTCAGTAGGACCATAACCAACCCCTTTGGACCATCCTTGGTTAGGTACTAGGATGTTTCTTTTGTTAGCTACTCGGCTAGTGTCACCCAGTTAGGTCTTAGGATTTTAGGCACACTAGTTAGTTCATTTTAGTTAGTCATAGGTTAGTTAGCTAGTCAGGTAAGTTAGTTCGAGACTTAGATTTGTTAGGAAGCTCGTCCCCATGTGGCTTGACCTGAGCATGCCGGCCCCCTAACCTCCCTAACCGAATCAGTTGGGCTTGGTCTCTTGATCTCTTTGATGGTAGGACATGTGCTTTCACATGTGTTATCGTGCACTTTACCAACCGTGCACTCTGTAGTTGCATTTGGAAATTTAACTTCTTGTCCTAAGGATCATCACTATGTCCTTGGGCACTGCTTAATCTATATGATCATTTTAAATAATCATGTATTATGTTACCTAGGATTAACACTTGGATTCCTCGTACCTAATGTGTGTAAGCTAAGAAAATAAATTTTTTAGCTTAGCATCTTCATTGAAGGTACAATTCCTAAACAAGCTTGGATTGGAGCATTTGAACATCAAAGTGTATTTTATGTTACTTGTTAATACATAGAAAATTGCTAACACCCTTAAGCCAATATTCTCTAACATGCCCAACATTACTCAATATTGGGCATTAGGATGCCTATGTACGCCAATACATATTAATAAAACCTTATAGGCTCTTCACAACACAAGTACATTATCTGGAATGTTAAAGTGTGGATAGATAAACGGTTGGCCAAGTAAAATGCATAATTCAAGTATATTTTGTTTCACTTAGAAAAGTGATGTTTTGGACTGATAGTCCATAAATCAAGGTATAATGTCAATGGGGTACAAATAAGTAATTATGCGATAATATAACCGTAAGATATAAAGTACGGTTTATGCCTTGGGGCATAAAGGTTTTTCGCCGAAGTTCTGAAATTATAGGAGATGTTTTCTCCTATGGTGGATACAAAGAGGTTTGTTTTGATCTGACAACTAATGTGAGGTCAAAATGCACATTTTTATCATTATTTACCTCATAGTTATTATTTATATTTGTCTGTTTTGAGCATAGATTTTATGGATTGTGTAAAATTGCATATTATATTTTTATAGTTAATTTGGTGAAAAAATGAAGAAGTTTGGAGCTAAAACGAATGAAAGATGGAAGGTTGAAGAAGAAAAATCAAGTAGACAACTTAATAGATTAAATTGAATAAAATAATATATTAATATATATATATATATATATATATATATGGAAATTCTGGATCAAACTTGAGGAATTTCATTTCTACTTATTGCAGCAGCCACGTGGCAGCCACGAAGAGATCAACGCGGCAACAGAACTTTACAGCATATAATTTACGGAATCAATTTCTTCAGGGTTTTGAATACCTAATTTAATTTGGACTCAATTATTTTATTTAGTGTTTTATAATCTATAAATATTCCATAGAAATAATTATTTTAGGGTGAGGCCAGAAAAAAATGAAACAAGACACAATATAAATTTTCTTCTAGCTTTTGAGCTTTGTAAGAGCCGTCGTGGAGGCCGGAGAATAGTGATTTATTCTCTGTTCTCCTTTTATTACTTATTTGTATTCATTATTAATAAAATATAGTTTAGCTAATGTTCTTAAATTATTATGATTAACATAAGCATATTTATTTTAATAAATTTTGATTGTGTTTTGAGATGATGAGTAGCTAAACTCCACAACTAGGTTTGTGGGAACCATGAACGATTAATAAAGTATGAAAAGTAATTAAGCAATTCTCAAATAGGTTATTGCATGTATTGACAATTCTTTCACTTAAAAGTGTTTTTAACGACTGCACGAGTTAGAACTCGCCTTGTTGCTACTTGCCAGACCAAGGATGTAGTTAATAAGAAAATAATTATCAACATAGATTTAGTGGGATACTACCTAATATGCTAGTGGATTCGTGCAAAGCAATAAGTAAGCCATCCATCGATTATGATGCTTAATATGAAGTAATGGTAAGGGTTAGTAAATTATACCCACATAGCCGGACTAAGATACAGGGTGGAATCCTCTAGATGTCGGACTAAATATTTAGAGAGATATAACTTAACAATTTGAATACGTAACACTAGGGAAGAATTGCTATTACTAGGATTACAACGTTATGAGCTTATGGGGAACACATTTCTAGTTAGTTTTATTAATTTGGATATAAATAAATACTTAGTTCAAAGCTATTTTTTTGTTGTTTTTATTATTTATTTGAACTTAAAACCCCCCATTTATATAATGACTATCAAGTAAAATATTTGTTATTGATAATATTCTTCCATATTCTGTGTGAGATCAACCCCGACTCATAGTTGGGTAAATATATTGCACACAAGCATTTATATATCTTTTCAAGAAGTATATTTGAATGCTAACAATGAGGGCGCAGCTGCCGGGGAATATGTCTTTGAAATTATCTATGGTATTCATTTTAAATATTAGTTTTTTTTATTTCTTAGGATAAGTTTTATTATTATTATTATTATTATTATTATATTATTATTATTATTATTATTATTATTATCATCATCATCATCATCATCATCATCATCATCATCATCATCTGAGCCTATAGAAGAGTGTATGGAGAGTAAAATTGTTTCTATATTCTTGAACTTATTGTTCCAATATCCAAAAATTACAGTCCTTACTTAGGATCCAAGAAGTTCTTAATAAGATATATGTTGTTTGGGACCTTTCTTTCTATACCACCACCCGTTGAGCGTAATAGAAAAATTGATTCAAAATAGGTGGGGGGGGGGGGTGCAATTTATATCTGCAAAGTGGAACCAAAAATAGTAAACTTGATGGTGTCGTGCTGCGACGTTAAATTAAGCGCTTATTAGGAGGCAACCCTATTAGTAGTGTATTTTTTTTATTTTATTATTACAATTATTACTAGTATTACTTTTTTTAATCTTGTTTTTTCATATTAGGGGAAGTCTGAGTACCCAAACACAAAAAAAGGAGCCTATTTGAGCTTAAGTGTGGGGTGACGACCCTTGATATAAATTAAGAGAACGTGTTACTAGCTATGCCTAATGGCCTTAGAGAGTTTTCCTAACCCTTGTTTTATATTTTATTTAGTGCTTTGGGGACATAACATCTTTTTAAGTATGGGGTAGAGGAATGAATTCCTAGTTTTTACTGTTTTATTGAGTTTTTTTTAAGATGGGTTCCTTGGATTTTGTTTTCAGTTATTAACCTGAGGATAGTCCCTTTGAACAGAGTGTCTTCTATTTATTTATTTTAGGAATTTTTTAATTATTATTTTACTAGAGAAAATAAAGGACCCTTTTGAGTTATGTGATACTTACTATTTGGGCCTAATTTTAAGTAGTACTTTCTTGTGAATGATTGGTTACTAGTGAAATTGCAAGCCTTTTGACATCTAGGTTCATGGTTGTGATTTTGTATATACCTTATTTTATTTTATAGTTTGTTAGGATCTTGTCTATCTTAAAAGTGGAATTGATCCATCTTGATTGATACTTGTTTTGTGTGTAGTGAGATTTTGTTTATTCCATGTTTTGCATCTTAGTCTAGAACTTTCCCTGCATGTTATTGAAGCGAAATAAAAAAGTTTTTCTTTGTTTAGGAGATGATAATAGGCTTTGTTTGATTTATCTTACAAATTTTAGTCTTTTCAGATATTTTATCACTAGTTAGCCATTTTGAGCTTGTAGCCTTTTGTTGGAAGCTATATTTTTCCCTTGACTATTTTGTTGAATCCATAGTTTTGCACCTTTCTTCCGTGAGCATCATAATATAGACTTATTTTAAATATCAATTCTGAGAAAAAGGGTTGGATAAGTGAAAAGAATGTGACACAAAAAAAATTGGAACATCAAAAAAAATCAATGATAGCTACATTGGAACATCAAAAAAAAGTTACCTTGATGATGGCCCTGGTCCTTCGAAGGACAACCTGCACCTTAATTCATGTAAAATACGCAAGTTGAGGGTGACTATTATGAAGGAAAGCAAAAAAATAAATCAATAGAATTAAATAAATAAATAATAATGACTGAAACATTCTTGTGATTATGAGAATTACTTGTAAAATAATTTTTGAAGAGAGGGTTGAAAATAAAGAGAAAAAAATACGGGTAACAAAGTCTAAAAATTATAAAGTACTTAAGGAGGTGGAAGTCACTATTATATAGTTTTCCTACCCATCCCCTAGCCTACATTACAACCCGTTAAAGTCTTATTTTATTCTATTCAAGCATGCTTTATTAAAGGAGATATACATAATGGGCAAGAATATGGTTCTTTCTGCTTACATATGAATTTTATTTGTTAGTGTGAGAGTTGTTCTTGATATGAAGTCCTTAATTTGTATTCAATATTTTTAATTGAGTGTGTGGACTATTATTTTTTTGAGGGCACTTGTTTTATGATATATAGGTGATATTATTAACTTTCATTGATAATAGTAGGTTAACAAGCTTAATTTTGATAAGTTCAACGTCCTTCCTTGGAGTTAGGAGTTTAGAGGTTTGTTGATTATTTTGATGCCTTGCATAAGGATTGAGAAATCTACTTGATATTTTGAAATTTTTATATGGTCTAATTGTTTGTATTAACCAAAGTGATGACACTAGTAGTATGATTTTTTAGATGAACTTTAATGTTTGATCGAGGACGAGCAAAAGCTTTAAGTGTGGGGTGTTGATGTGAGGTCAAAATGCTCACTTTTAATAATTATTTACCCCATATTTATAATTTATATTTGTCCGATTTGAGCATAAATTATATGGATTGTATTAAATTGCGTATTTTATTTGTAGGGTTAATTTAGTGAAAAAATGAAGAAGTTTGGAGCTAAAACGAATGGAATATGGAAGGTTGAAGAAGGAAATCAAACATGTAGCTTAATGAATTAAATTGAATAAAATAATATATTTATATATATGGAAATTGAGGCTCAAACTTGAGGAATTTCAATTCTACTTATTGCAGCTGCCACGTGCAGCTACTAAGAGATCAACGCGGCAACACAACTTTGCATCCCATAATTTACGAAATCAATTTCTTCCGGGTTTTGAATCCCTAATTTAATTTGGACTCAATTATTTTATTTAGTGTTTTCTTCATGTATAAACAATCCATAGAAATAATTATATTAGGGCGAGACCAGAAAACCAAGATACAAGACATAATATAAATTTTCTTCTAGCTTTGGAGCTTTGTAAGAGACGTCGTAGAGGCCGGAGAATTGTGGTTAATTCTTTCTTCTCCTTTATTATTTGTTTGTATTCGTGATTAATAAAAGATAGTTTAGCTATTGTTCTTATCTTTTTATGATTATCACAAGCATATTTATTTTATTAAATTTTGATTGTGTTTTGATATAATGAGTAGCTAAACTCCAAAACTAGATTTGTGGGAACCATGAACGATTAACAAAGTATGAATAGTAATTAAGCAATTCTCAAATAGGTGATTGCATATATTGATAATTATTTCGCTTAAAATTCTTTTTAACGAGTGCACGCGTTAGAACTCATCTTGTTGTTACTTGCCGGTATAAGGAGGTAGTTAATAAGAAAAGAATTATCAACATAAATTTAGTGGGATACTATCTATTAGGCTAGTGTCGATTGGTGCGAAGCAATAACTAAGTCATACATCGATTATGATGCTTAATATGAAGTAAAGATAAGGGTTAGTAAATTATACAAACATAGCCGGACCGAGGTACATGGTGGAATTCTCTAGATGTCGGACCAATGATTTACAGATACATAACTTATCACTTTTAATGCATAACACTAGGTAAGAATTGATATTAATAGGATTACAACTTTATGAGCTTACAGGGAACACATTCATAGTTATTTTTATTAATTTTGATATAAATAAATACTTAGTTCAAAGCTATTTTTTTTGTTTATTTGATTTTAAAATCTCCCATTTTTATATAACGACTAACAAGTTAAATATTTATCATTGATAATATTCTTCCATATTCTGTGTGAGATCAACCCCGACTCATAGTTGGGTAAATATATTGCACACTTTCGTTTATATTTATTTTCAAGAAGTATATTTGAACGCTATCAGCAACATATGAAAAACCTGAATGCATATAGTGAATAATTGTCATGTCTAGCTAGACAATGAAGGTTATATGAAAATCCTTGAAGCAATCGATGTGTATGAAGCATATAAAAGATTGAAGGAAACTTTTTCAACAAGTCTTCAAGAACCTTTATATGGATTCAAATAATCGAGGAAGAAAGGGTACAAAAGGAATTACCCTTCTTGTCCTTGAATTTTATGAAAAGGTTAGATCTGAATTTGTTATTATTGTTGTGTATGTTGATGACTTGAACGTCATTAGCACTATTTATGAAAAGGTCTTGAAACGACAGAATATTGTCTTGACCTACAAATTGATAATATGACAAATGAAATATTTGTCCATTAATCAACATACACAAAAAGGTTTAATGTGATTTATTATGGATAATTACATACATTGAGTACCCCAATGATTATGAGACCGGTTGGCATAAATAAACATTCACGTTGATCTTAAAAAGAAGGACAGAAAGTTTCTTTGTGATGAAACTTCATATCTGAGTACTAATGTATCTTGCTAACAATACTCGACCAGATATATATTTTGTAGTAAATTTATTGATAATATTTTCCTCCTCCCCAACAAAAGGACATTGAAATGGTATTATGTATATACTTGAATACTTTTGAAGGACCATAGACATGTGTTCACTCTATTCCAAAGAATTCAAGACAGAGCTGATTGGGCTTGCAGATGCAAAATATTTATCTGATCTGCATAAAGCATGGTCTCAAACACGTTATTTGTTTGCATGTGAAGATATAATAATATCATGGAAATTAATGAAGCAAATGTTTCTACGTAGAAATAGAAGTCCTCCATGAAGAAAGTCGAGAGTCTGTCTGGTTGAGATCAATGCCACACCATATTAAAAAAATATGTGTTTTTTTCTTTGAAAAATAATTTACCAAGAACCATGTATGGATAATCAATTGCAAATGAAAGTTCCCACAAGATGATTGTTTGTATCCAGAAGTTGAATGAGAAATTTACTTGCAACAACGAGATTAGTTATAGAGTGATCATCAAGAATGTATTCGGTAAGGCTCAGAGCCTCATCATTATTATGAAAAAGAAAATGGTATATCCGGATGAGTTCGATCGTGAAAAATCTTCGTGAATGTGATTTGATCACAAAGACACTATTAATATTTGAGAATTTGTTATTGGATTTTATCATCACAAGAAATTAACTGATGTGTTGATCAGGGAGAGTACATACGTGTTGCACTCTTTCTTATTTTAATCGAGGTTTTTCCTCCTTAGTTTTTCCTAGTAAGGTTTTAACGAGGCATATTATCTATGAACATCCAAGGGGGAGTGTTATAAGTTCATTGAATTAAGTAGATTGTCCATTAATATTATCATAAACTTATCCTTATCATTGATATTTATTCCCAAGGTGATATGAACTTATTTGGGATAACAACGTATCTACTAATGTGGCGTTAAACATGGTGACCTTTTGATTGACCTCTCTATTTATAAATAGATGTATCATTCATTATTGTATCATACACTAAATGAGAAGAAAAACTCTCTCTTCTATCTATCTACATTTCTTTCCTTCTTTTTATGATTATATTATTATGAGCTTAATATTATAACAATAATAATAGTTATCTAATAAGCAAGCTTCATCCGGTAAAATTAAGGAAAATTACATAAATTAATACATTTTTAAAAATAATTACTGATTTTAGCGATACTTTTTGCTTATTACCATTTAAAACAATATTGTGATAAATCTGTGATATGTATTAAAAGTGAATTATGTATGCCATACATATGAATTATAATTGTTTTTGAAATATATTATGTTTGTTTGGTAAAAAAATTTCACATTGTATTATAAGCGTATTAAAATGTGTGATAAATTAATTATCCATCATTAAAATTTGTATTATATGTTAATAATAAATTGTTCTTTGTAATCTGTATTAAACTTGTATTATAAATAAATTAAAAGTGGTCAAGTGAAAAAAATGTTATTGCTATAAATGATAAATATTTTTTTATTATAGTATATTTATGTATTCCTAAAATTAATTCTATACAAAATTGTATTTTTCCAATCTATAAATGACTTAATATAATTAAAAAATGAATTTATCAATGTTTGTCACAACCTTATTATATGATTACGTTACTTATATAATTCAAATATTTAAGAAGAGTGAGTGAAGAGTAGGTACCAACATATGCTTAACAACAAGAAATTTATCAACCATGCCATTCATCTTATTTTTCTACCTTCATTTTGATTCACGTGGATTGGTGTTATGACCTAACTACCCCTTGGGCTTAACCAGCGTCCTTGTCTTTGAAGAGGACTTATACTGGCCTTTTACCATTCTTCATTACATTTCATAGGTCAAATTATAAAAAAATTAAAACTTTTCATATACACATATATAATGAGGTTAACATAGACCTCTCGCGTACTACATATGAAGTCTACATAGACTCCTCACATACGAAGTTTACATAGACTTCTCTTTTTTACATAAGTAAAACATATAAGAGTGTAAAGTCTCATCTCACATATATATCATCTACATGAATATAAATGTTTGGATATAGACAATACAAGAACAATACACCATTATAGTCTTAGATCTATTGTCTCAATGATAAAAAAAAAAGAAGAACGTTTCTAAACAAAGGCAACATCATAGCTAGAGTGCAACATGGCAACATCACTTGACATGAGGACTTACTAATGACTTGGGAAATAATCCAAGTCTTTGTTTAAAGTTGACCACGAACTCTTCAACAACCGGAACCTAAAATGTTTAGTCAAAAGGGAGCAACATAGGTTAGTACATCACACGTACTAAGTATTCCTTCTATGCATAAAAATCATCAATGTATAAGAAAAGGACATTTTAGTCAAAATTATGCTTTCAACATAACTCAATATACACATAGAGTAAGCACAGTAATTCAATTTAACATCATATCAACTCAACATGTAGACCACCTAAGCAATACTTGTGCAATGGAAACGATAGAATTCCATAACCCTATCCAAAGCTAAGTATCAAATTAAGCAACTCAATTCATACATACAACATATTCTCATAATTCATTATGAAATTCTTAATACATCTATAATTTTTATAGCTTATAAAATTAATTATAATCCTAACATAGTGCTACTAGAACCATCCCTTAGGATCCCACATATGCAATGTGTAAGAGAAGTCCCATACCCTCCCTCACACTATATGGTAGCCTTTAGGACAACCCTAATAAGACTTCACATACATAACTTGTTCATTTGCCTTTTCACATTAGGGAAAGAAGTGCAATAAACGACATGAGACCATGTTAGCTACATGGAATCTGTGTTCTACTCCCAGACCGAAATGAGAGGGTTAACACTTGACTGAGGTGCAACCTTTCGTGCATAGCTATCAAGGTGAATCCACTATGATAGATTCATATGTTAGCACATATTTAAGGGTCAAGGAGATTGTTTCTAGGAACCTTACCTTACTAATGTGGGGTCCACATCACATGAGACAACACATAACATGGGAATTCAGACTTACTAAATGTGAGAAAACCCATGCGGGAGAATGGACTTGCTAAACGTGAGACCTCTATATCATTTTCATGACCTTTCAGTGCTAAGAATCTATTCCGTTTAGTAATCATATTATTTTGTCATACACGTTCACATTGGTCCTTTCTAGACCCCTGTGAAAACATCTTATTACATTAGCTCATCAGCCATCAAAAGTGAGAACACTCCTTTCACTCTAGAAACCATTAAACAAGTGAATAACTCTTTCACTTAACTCTTTGTTATATTCATGAGAAGCTACATTGAATCCTATAACCATCATATCATAATCTGTTTACTTAGTTCATAATGAACTCACAAGTCTAGGATTAAGGATGAGGGATACTAGTTATCAACATCTCTAAAAGACGTTGGATATACAAGCACCGCTATCTAAGTAAATCATATTGCAAAATGAACCCAAGAAAGGATCGAGTTTCATACCTTATTTCCATTTTTATGATCCTCCATACTTCCCTTATTCAAGAACACATAACCAATACAAAATTAAGGTAAATTCAAGGAGTAACACAGGGTTAATATTAATCTACATGCTCATCATCCTTTTTAATTACCATAAAATTTCAATGTTTCATGAGTTTAGGGAAGATCAAGAGTTCAAGGGGGAATCTCAAGTGGTTATCAACAATTATCCATAATTCCATAGTTAAAAACCAATAAAGTACCATAATTCATCACAATGGAACAATAATTTTTTTTTAAAAAGAGACTTCATGTCTAGATTGAAACCCTAGTCTTGGTGTTGTTTGAAACCATAGTTGAAGAAGCCTCTTGGGGGAAGAATTCCAAGAGTTAAAAAAAACCATAACTTAGTAATGATATTGTCATGAATTAGGAGTGAAATCCTTGGTTAATTATTCCTCAACTTGGAACCTTAGTGTTCCTTCAATAGAGGTTTTGAGTTTGGGAAGAGGGAGATTAAAGAGATGTGGGTTTGGGAATTGTGAGGTGTTTGGTGAGTTTAATTAAGGTTATGCTTTGTATACTTACTTAACTAACATAACTAACCTTACCCTAACACTTAATTAACCACCTAACCAAGCAAATAATTTAATTAACTCACTTGAAATGGATAGCCCAAAACCAAACCTGATCTACGAGACCCCGACCTACGTTTCGTAGGTCAGTCGATGATCCATTGCACCCCCCATCCTGCAGGTCCTTCGATTGGGTCAGATACCTGATTTGTTTCAATTTATGGAAAATGGCTAAGTGTGATATGACGTTTCAAGCGGCGGTGTGTCGATGCATTGATGGCTCGTCGATTGCCCACTGCCTAAAAGAGCTTTGGGCCATTTAGGAAGGGTCCTCCTTAAGGATCATTAGGGTGGTCCTTGGGGAGTTGTACCCGTACGTTTTGAACCTAAACATATTCTAATACATTTTTAACACCTTACAAAATTTCATTAAGTTCTGACTCCTAAAACCCCATGAAACATGCCAAAGCACACTACCACCTATTTAACTAGCCATCGAACGTCATGGACGTCCCTTGTAGTTTTGATTCCAATGCTTATCAACCAAGTTACTTACACTTATTAGGCCTAGAATCATCTTAATTTCTTATATGAGTCTCTAATCTAAGGCCTAGAATTTCCGGGGTGTGTCAATTGGAAGTCATGAGATTAATATACGTGTAATCTCCAATGCTATATAGGTTCATTGGGTCAATCTTTCTCAGATTTCATCAAATTTCTTAGTCATTCACCAATTAATCTATGTTTCTTAGGTCGGTGTTATAAACTTTAGGCAGTTCTTTATTTTTATTTTTTATTCATCTCCAATTTTTCCTTTTTCATTCATCTTTTCTTCTCCATGGGCTTAAATCAGTTCTCTTATTTGTAAAATTTCTAAGTGTGTTTTGCATCTAACACATAGAGAGTCTGTCACAAGTATTAAAATGATCTCTAACCCTTAATTCATGGTTTTCATTCCTTTTTTTTTATTTTTACTACATGTTTTGTCCATTTCATTCCGTCTTAATTGCGTTTTTACGGGAAGGGGAAAAAGGACACTTTAACCGTCAAGAGTGTTGGAATTAAGTAAACAATAATCGTATACTTAAATAATTATTATCGATCAGTGACTCTCCAAATAAATAGATATTACATACAAAATTGATTCCTAAATATAAGCAACAAACAGAGCCACGACTAATGAACTCATAAAATAAGTGACAATAATATCTTTCTAAAAAAATGATCCACTAAAAATCAATTCTATATTCGGCTAAATTAAAATACTCAACAACCTCCCATACACAAAATGTTATTCATAGCATTGGTTTACAATCATTCCTTGAGTAGAAACAAAGTAATTTGCGCAACTTAACAAATGGACCCAACTTAAGAGGTTTAGTTAATAAACCTGCAACCTGATCTTCGCTTCTGTAAAATACCAACTATATGACTTTATTATTGATAAGATCTCGCATAAAATGATATCACGCATCAATATGCTTACTTCTCCCGTGTAATATTGGATTCTTGCAGAGCTTGATGGTAGACACAGTAGATCATTGTTTGTTCTTTTTGAAGCTGATGCATTTCAAATATTCGCTTCAACCAAATAGCATTACAACATGACACGCCCCTGATGCTGCATCAATGTGCTTGGATTCAGTTGTTTACAGTGTAACAATTTGTTGATGACTATGATACATTCCCTGAACTTAACATAAAAGCACAACTAGAAGTACTTTTTCCTGTCATCTAACTCATCTGCTAAGTCACCATCACTGTAACCAACAAGATCAGATTTTCCTTCATTCTTATTTAAAATACCAAAATCAATGGAACCTTTCATATTATACAATTTTCTTTTTGCAGTAGAAAGATGAATTTTGTTTGGACATCCCATATATCTTCTAACTAAACTCACAACATAATCTATGTCTAATCTAGTAGAAGTTAAATATAATCAGTTTCCAACAATCTGGTTGAATAAATTACACCTAAGTATAAGAAATAGTCTTTACTGTGCTTAATTCTAGTTAATTTTTAGGTGAATATATACAAGGTATACTATAACAACCAGGGAGCACCCCCTAGAAGTTACAAGGAGTACTTGACCTCACAGAGGTCTTGCACAAGCCTTATAACTACCATTCACTACATAAATATGAAAAGTAGTGCAAAATTAAAAAATTTCATAACAATATTAATAAGAAACTATTTTATAAAAATCAAAGAATAAGTCTCATCAACACAAAACAACTTAAAGACACATCTTAATATCTTAGGGTCATGGTCCTTTACATTGAAAGAAAAACATACTGAGTCTTATATATGTCTTAAAAGAAGAAACTAAAAGAAACATAGACGATGTCCTTGAATATATGAAGACATACCAAAATTGAGAGAGTCAACTTCCCTAGCTTTGCCTTCTAAGAACCTTCACGTGCTTTACACCTATACTTATAGAAATATAGAAGAGTATGGAGTTAGTAAAAACATTGTACTAAATATTACATTATGCAAAAACATGCAAAATAAGACATTTTAGTTGAAATAAACATTCATGTTGTTTTAGTAAAAACTTCACGAACCAAGTTACAAAATATCATATAAACATTTGTAAAACTTCCATACTTCTCAACATAAATTCATATTTACAGTAAACCCATTTATCATATAAATTCCGCCTATACAAAGTTATACTAAGACTCACCTAGGTAAGACATACAGAAATCAGCCATACAACCTCTTCACTACACACTTAAGTGATCCTTAAGGCTACGAAACATAAGCATACTTCATTTCATTTAACAAGTCAACATTCATTACTAAGATACTAGAATAACATACATGTAATTAGGAACTTTACATAGACACCATCCTCCAAGACAACCCTCAAGTTACACATAGTGCAATGTGAAGTTAGCATCGCATACTACTATTCCCACCTTAATGCTCCTTCAGAATTATCTTAGACTAGGCACATCACATTCATCATGCACATATCTTTCATCATACAAGACATAATAACAACATGCTTCTTTAACATTAGACATAGAGTCACATTACTTCATTAACATCATATAATGACCTGTTAATACATTTTCATATAAGGACACACCAAGACTCCCTCCAAATGTCTACTTGTCCAATGGATATATAGCATCTCATTTCATCACCTACCATAAGTAGTACATCCTTAAGAATACTTAGTTCATAACATTCATTTGTGGGGGCTAAATTTAACAGAATTTGATCATGAGAGCTAGACATGAATCCTGGTATTAAATCTACCGTATGAGGGATCCCCACTTGCCTAGGTCGGGTCATACTCTTAGCCTTTATATGGATTCTCCAGTAGGTACACCTATGCGTGCACATAGTTAAGGGATAATGAGGTTGCTTCTAAGTAACTCATTCTCTACTAATGAGGACCATCATCTCAAGAATTTCATTAGTTACAACATATCTACTCACGAAGTTACCCACCCATTCTTTGACGTATCCCTAGAGGTTACTTTTGAATACCCCATCTCAACTCACGAAGAGTGTCCAACCTCCAATCCATCTTAGAATGTTCTTGGGAATAGTGAGGTTGCTACTAAAAACTTCATCTTAACTCACGGAGAGTGTTCACCCTAAAATTACCCTTTTCATTACTAGAGTTCTTTAGGAATAGTAGGGAATGGTTTAGACACTTGATATCTACTCATGAAGAGTGCCTACCCTACAACCCCCATCTTCATTCATTCACTTCCTTCATACATTCAATGAGTGTGAGAGTACATGTGAGCACAACTTTCACATAATCACCATATTCATAACATTTAAATCTAGAAATGCTCATGCCTACACTCATCATAACTCATAGACTATCATGCTTCACATATACATATACTTCATTTTGACATAACATCTTCAAGATATACATTTTCAACTTCCTAAGAAATATCATGTATATACATTATAATATCTATTTATTACACATTCAATGCCTTAAAGTCTATCCGCACAATAGACATATACATTCATATACTTCAAGTAAACACTACCACCAAAGGTGGACCATGCCACTCAAGATTACTTCAATAACAACTACGCAAGATAGATCAACTTACACTTCATCCAAGCCTTTGTTACTTTTCTCAATATCTCACAAAATCATCATAACTAAGCATAATAAGGTAATAAGTATTCACAATATAATATAAGGATACTCAAATCTAACATTATTTAATTATATAAAATAAACTCACTTCATAAGTCAAAGTTAAGAATATACATGAGCATGGTTTAGTTGGGATTTTGACATTGAAATCATCAAATAACATTGAACATATAATATTTCATTCATTAAAACATTTTCATGCAAAGACCCATGTTTAGAATTCAAAATAGAAGAATTTGGAGCTTGAAACCCTTTTTGAAAAGTCTTTGAATGGGATCCTTGAATGATATAAGAGTCAAGGATTAAATCTCATACCTTAATATGAATAAACGCACAAGATTTGGTCAATAAGACGTCCAAAACCTTCATTCCTAGCCCTTCCTTGAGTTCTAGCTTTAATGGGGTTTTGAGAGAGTCTTTCTTTTGAGGGAGGGGTTTTAATTTTTGAAAATGAAGACTAAGTTAGGTTCTAGAAGTATAAAATAACTTAAAACACCCTAAAGACCCTAAAACAATAGACCATGCTTCGTAAAAGACTTGGGGTTAATTTACCAAAACACCGTAAGTTTGGCCGAATCACAGACAGCTTTTGCAGGCTGCCAAAAATGACGGACCCATCTACTGGGCATCATTTCAACGACGAACTTCCCGATGGGCGTCTTTATGTTCAGAAGGTCATTTACTTGGGTCATTCAATCTACTACCCGTCAACATGTGGCGTAATTTGGGCAGTGTTTGACAGTTTTCTTGCAAAGTCTTGGGTTCTCCTCAAGGACACTTAGGGTGGTCCTTGGAAGTTGTACCTGTAATTTATGACTTTAAACATGTTCATATAGGTCTTAGGGTACTCACAAACCATTTTATACACCAAAAAACACATAAAACATACAAATCCACACTAGAACACATGCAAGCACATAGACATCTAGTCGTCGAACGTCTGTGTCATCCCTTGACGTTTGACTTCCAAACATACCAAACTGACCTCAAACAATAAAATTCACTATTTCAACACATTATTAACTCATGAAACACAAGTGAAGCTCTAGTTAGACCCATTTCATTTTGATGGTTGCTAGATATACATATTATAATATATATAGTTATTTTTTCACGTTTAGTATCATGACACTGTTTGTTTCACTATTATATCATATACGCCAGCCTGCATGGTCAAGCACAAATTGTGATTCCCTTTTAATCTATTTTATTTTCAAAACTAGGTTTTCCTTTTCGTGAAAAGTTGTGACTTTTATGAAAAATTGAGACTTTTATGAAGAGTTTTCATTTTTATGAAAATTTGTATCTTTTATGAAATGTTTTAACTTTTCAGAAGAGTTATAACTTTTTTGAAAAGTTGTAATTTTTATAAAAAGTTGTCACTGTTATGAAAATTTGTGACTTTTATTAATGGTATTGACTTTTCGTAAGGATTGTAAGTTGTCCAAATAGTTTTAACCTTTTTTATAAGATACAATAATTATTTGTTCACACTACCCTTTATTGCATATAAATAGTGGAATTTCCTCTCATTTTAAAACAACGTTCTTCATCTGCTTCTTCTAGACGATTAAATGCTGATGTACTTTTTTCCTGTTAAATAAACCACTGACACCATTACTTTTTCATCAATACACTAGTAAATAGAATTTTTCAATATTGAGAGAATTTGTTCCTTTAAACATGGAGTACTATATGAAATTATTTTCTTAAGGGAAAATTGTGCATTCAATGGGCTCAAATTTTTCCCTTCTGTTTCATTCTACTTTTGATGATCCTGTTATGTTTTTTATATTCATTATTTATGTTTATATTATTAATTAATATATTTGAGTACATACATTAAACTTTGTTTTTATGTTTATGCAGATCTAATATTATAAGTATTTGTAAGTACATATTAAACAACAAAAGTTAATTGGATAGTTAAACAAGTTTTATCTACTGAAATTGTTGAAAGTACAGTAAAAAAGCTATTACAAATCTGTAATATCTTCATCAACAACGTCCTTCAATCACATACAAAGATGCGATTTTGTGTTCTATAAAAAATCCTTTGAGAGTTAATAACTTTGCATGCCCATATTATTTTTGTTTTTATGTTTTTGATACCAATTTTTACTAAATTTTATCAATGGATATTAAGAGTACGTTAAGGTTTGAAAATTGATCGAAGTGTTAGACAATTTTTTGTGGTAAGTTATTTCAAAATATATGAACTTTTGTTGTTATGATAATTTGTTATCATTATTGGATATCTCATAGGTTACTCCCATTAATATATGTTTTTTTAGCTATATCTTATGTCATTTCTTTATAATCGTATTGATTATCTTTCGTTTGGTATGCATATTATGTCACTTGCACAGAACTTTTCATTTTTATCTTTTTTCCCTTCTCATTCAGCTCTTTTTAATTTTTTTTATGTGATTGATGACTATTTTTTGAAAATTTAATGAAAGAATATGAAAAAAATCATACTCCAAATAGAAGTACTATCTTAAACTCAAAAGATTTGTGTATTAGCATAAATTTATTTTCCTTCATGTCCAAAGTCAGTGTTGAACGTTTGAGTGATATAGGTTAGACTATTTTTAATGATGTATTGTTCCAGAATATTTCTTTAATATGAGTCTAGAATTTAAATTTTTTATCTACTTGTACTTTCATAATGCAACAATTATACATACATATTTTGGAAGAAGTCGTAAAGTTTCATTGATGAAGCATCAAGAAGGACCTTCAAAGCAAAAATTTATTGAAAAAAGAATTTCTAAAAGGGTAAAAATATTATTTTGTTGTTGTTTTAAATATATTTTCCTCCAATAAACTATGTTAGTGTAATAAAGTAAGTATACAAAACGCTGGTGAACGTTTTACCATCGAGAAGTAGTTGTCTCTAAGAAAATTTAATTGTGCTTTTGTGGTGTACATATTATAATGGTCTTAACTTATTTATAAATAATATTGAATATTGAAAATTTTCACATAATAATTTTTTCAGAGGGAGTTATCCTAATCATAAACTTATCATATTTTATATTTTTCATGTACAAAAATATAGAAAAACTGATATTTAATTGCTACATTAGCACATCAATCACTTTTAAAAATATAATTATATCATAAAACATATATGATGATAAATTGTAATAGATAAAATGGTTAGATAGCAAGATATTTTGAAACATTAATCATATATTTATAATTCTTGAAATATGTGACAATGTCAAATCATTTGTTTCTTTTAAATGTTCTAGAAAACCTACTAAGATATACACTGTTATTTTTATTTTATCATTCAATTATTGAAAAAATTGTTCAAAAAATTTAAAAAATTATTTATGTCCGCGAAGCGCGGATAAATTACCAAGTTAAGAATAAGCAAAATCTTGATATTATATATAAGGAAATAATTTTGTGCATTGTTTGTCTTTATTATACAACGATGATTATATATTATGTGCTAGGACCCTTTGCATGAAAATAATACTTGAATTTAATAATTAAAAAGTGCAAATATTTCAAATGCGGAAAGAGAAGTTCTACAAAAATCTTGGTGGATATGCCTTTCCATTATTAGTTTCATCTTTTTTGATATGTCTTCCCTTAAAATTAAGTCTCATTAGGTTAAGATTAATATTTTGTCCCTAAAATACAAAAGAATTTTTTTTATCTCTTCTACCCACAATCTAAGAAGAACTTATTATCTCCAGTATATGTATCAACATTGAAATCATCATAACTCATGAATTGATGTTGTTCATAAGGTTTATCCTTAACAATAAAGGAACACATTGAGTCTATATAATTCTATTGTGGAAATAACTCATGTTCACTACATTCAGTCATCAAGAAATCACAACGGTCTAAAGAACTTTGTTGTATCTCCACCACTTGTGTAAGTATTAAGACGTTGATGACATTAATTTTCATAATGAATCATTAAGGAATCTGTTTGCATGATATCATTCTTTTGTAAAAATAACTCATGTATATAACTTGTATTAATATTAAGACATTGATGATTAATCAACTGATTCTAATCATGAGGTTGATCTTGAATGAATTCACTTTATTGTGCAAATAACTCATCAAAACTACACATATAAGTGTAGCTACCTTGATGATTTATAAATTGATGTTGATCATGATATTGATCGTGAATATCAAGGCATCACTTGGCTCAACATCATTCTCTTGTAGAAACAATGCTCGTGCACTATTTGTAATAATATGAACATATTGATGACTCATAAACTGATGTTGGTTATCATGCCAATCTTGGGTCATTGAGAAATCACATGGTTCTACAACACTTTGTTGTGGTAATAGCCTATATCTAACACTTATATTAGTATTGATACCTTCATGGTTCATAAACTGACGTTTGCCATTATTCATCAAGAAATAGCTTGACGTTAGAAAAATCCATTGCGCAAATAACTTATCTCCACCACTTTTATCAAAAATTACATCTTGATGGCTCATAAACTGATGTTGATCTTGAATCATTAAGAAATTAATTGGCTGTAGAAGACTCAGTTGTTTGAGCAACTTGTTTCGTCATTTGTATTAATATTCCCACCTTCAAAAGCTTGGTCTAAGGATGTACACATACCATCACTCATCTAATTCACTAGTGAAAATATACTAAATATGTTATGTTGTCGTCGACAACCTGTATATTATTGTTGAGGAAGATGACCCTCCATATGTTAAAAAATGGAATTATAAACAAAACATACTTTATGATTTACTAAAAAGGTTCTATATAGGGGGGGGGGGGGGCGAAGGAAAATAATAATTCGTGAAACATGTTAATATAATTTAAGAAATTTGAGCGAAAAAATAATTTATCTATGTACTTACATATATGAGTCAGTTACTCTATTCTTGTTTACATTGTTTTAGGATTTGAAAAAGATAAATGAAAGACTAGCATATTGTAAATTATTGTCTATATTAGTTTATTGATGGATCTTAGATTGACCAAATACAAAATTTATTGGTAAAATTGATTTTTAAACATTGTATCCAATGAAAATATGCATAGACTGAACATTATTTAAAATTTTCATCTTTAACATGATATTTATGATATTGAATTGATTTTTTTATATATATTAATAATAAAAGATAACATTCTTTTCACTATATTTAATATGTTTCCTTTTAGAGATTAGTCTTTTCCTATACGATATCTTAAAGTGGAAATTTATTTATTATCTTTCTTGATTTGAAAGTGCTTCTCCCCAATGGATCCTGCGCAACATAAATCTAAAATTAGTCATGTTTATATTTTTACTTGCTAATCCATATTTGTTAAAATAACGTCATGCTGATGAAAGATATGCGTAGGACTTAGTACGAGGTGGATCAACAACCACTTATTCAACCCTTCTCATGCTTTTTTGGGTTGTACGAACGGAGTTGCAATTTGTATTATTTAGCAACATCAAAATAAAAGCAGAAATAAGACATACAAATATTTCTTGAATTATTTTAACAAATTATTAATTATACATTAAAATTATGGAAATTTCAAATCACCCCTCGAAATTTAACTATTATGTATCAGTTACCCTTCTAAACTATATGAGGGAGCTATTACCCACTACACTTACATTTTTTATATTATTTAAACACCTAAATTATTTTGGTCCAATTTGTTTTCTTGTGTAATTGTAGTTTCTTCTCCAGTTTTATATTACAATTTCGTAATTAAAGAAAATTTGTGCAAATTGTCAACAGTAACTTTTAAATATTAAAATGATTCACGTAGTTTCATAAATACAAAATAAGAGTGCAAAAGTGTACTTAAAAGATTTAACACAACCACATGAGCAAGTTTGATAATAATATTAAGGGGGTATTAGAACCATCAAATAATTTAGGGTATAAATATTATAGAAAAGATAAGCTTAAAAACTACAGGAGCCTCATTCTTATGTCTTGTCCCTTAAAAGTACGTTGGAAATTAATAACAATATCATAGTAATAAATCATGAATGTAAGCAATATACATTCTCATTATATATATGGTTTTATAGGTAAATATCCATGAAAAAGAAGTTTCCCTAGAAAGCTTGAAAGATATCGGTGAGTTTGATAAGTTGATGTTACAAATTTGTTGTTATTATTTATTCTTCTTTTGTCACAATTAGTGTGGTTTTTTTTGCTTTGTGAGATTCAAACTATGTGAATTGATATTAAGCATAATTATATGCTTAATTACTATAATTTGTCCACCCGCACCTCGTGTGATGAGGGTATTCTTTATACTATATGTGTTGATTGATATTGTGATGATTGCACTCTAAGTCATGTGATTAGATTGTGCAAGAAATTTCTAACTGAACTTGAGTAGATGAGATCTAGAATAGAATAGAAAATTATGGATGAACTTCAAACGGTCAAGGATTGAATGAAATTTTCATTGTTTTGGGGATGCTGATTTTGACTAGAGTGCAATTACTATCTATTTGATGAGTCTCAGGTTGTCTCAGAACTCCATTGCTGGCTACCTTGTGAGGTATAACTTGCTTGCTTTCAATAGATATGATTTCTTTAAGGTTGTTTCTTTGAGAAATTGTAGCAGTAATTTGAGGTGTTCGCTTGGTTTCTTCATTCATAAGAAATCTTCGAAAAAGTCATTACCCATCTGTAGATAGTAAAATTCTCGTCGATAAAATATATAATCAAGAACGGAAAATTATAGCAAGAATCATTTTATTATTTCGACGTGTGGGTGTTAAAATCATTATAATTGCTCCAAATTTGCCTTTTCAAATATAAATTCAAGGTCCTCAAATCTTGTTCTTGAATTTCCAGTGAACTAGAACTTTGAAATTTATCTTGATCTTGAATGATCGAATTATTAGACTTGTATCTTTATAGAGAATTTTATGCCATTTGTACCATAAATTTTCTCTAGCTTTTTGTTTAGAATTTTCTCTCTCTAATCTGAATTATGAAGATCCCTATTGACATGACAAATGATCTTTATGGAGCTGATTTGTCATCTTTGACACATGTCATGATTCTATTGATTTCTTATTTTACTTGGCATACCACATAATTTCCCAACGTGGTGCTAAGATTGACCTCTAGAATGAGATGAAATTGGGCTTAACAAATTTGGCTAATCCATTGTAGCACAAATCAATTAATTTAGACTTAAATTAAGTTCATATTTATTGAAATTATATATTTAACTCAATTATATTAATCTATAATATTTATTTTAATTAATATATTTATGAATTTAATATAATCCGAATCATTTTATAAACTTATATTTATTAAATTTTAAATGATAAAAAATGCCTCCTGCTTCAAGTCATGTCGATAGATTTTATCTTACAGAGACTAGGCTTGAATCATTAATCAGTTACTAAATTCATATTGAGACAAATAAAATAAACTAATGTATGTAATTTATCAATTTATTATTTCACGGATTACTTCAAAGATTAAAATCAATATTAGAAGTATATATACATATATTGTCATAACTTCCAACATAGGCATATGCTTCAGATGATCTTTTGGACGAAGGGAGATAATTTAAGGAACCACATTTTACTTTTTCTTATTTTTTTCTAAGATAGGATTATCACTACTTTAATATAAAATATTTCGTCTTCTATTCTTATTGTGATAGAGCCACTACTTAAATCCCGAGAGAAGATACAAGATTAGTGTCAAGTGTCCAAATTTGTCAAGAGTTAACCTAAAACTTATTTGTACGCCACAAACCTTTCATTGTTTTATTCAAAGTGAACATCCACCTTACTTAAAAATAATTATAATCGAATAAAGAATTGTAATCCTACTCAATTTTAATATTCATATATATCTTTTTTTGTATTACTCAAAAAGGAATTGCAATTGAACTATGAATTATAATCCTACTCAATTTCATATTCATATATATATTTTATTGCCCAAGACAAAAATGAATTGTAATTAAATTAGGAGAAAGATTTTATTCCCTCCACGCTACATCTATAAATAGACACATTGTCTCCACAATTTTATCTTCAATTACAGATTCTGAGCTACAAGCCTACGGACGAAAATGGAATAATTCAAGGTAATATCCCTCTCTTTTTCTTAATTGAGTCACTTTTTCTACAGTCTGACACGTTTGAGGTAAAAAATCATATATCATTGTATAAAAATAGAAATCATGAATGGTTTTATTTCTTAAAAAACTAGACTTCTCAATATCTAATAGATCCAAAATTCAGAATTTAATACCTTCATACTCTTTGTAGATGATGTTTTGAACTTAACTCTAGATTCTGTCATGCTGAGAACTTTAGATTTGTGTGACTTTACTAAAACTATCGTGTATTGATGTAGGAATGACGAAATCATGATCCGCATGATGATTATGATTAAAGATACAATGATCTAAAACATATTCAAAATTCAAGATTTAAAATCTTCAGAATCTTTCTAGATGATTGTTTCGAAGATAGCTCTAGATTCTATCATGCTGAAAATTTTAGATTTGTCTAGCTTTACTAAAATTCTCGTCTCTTTATGTAGGAACGAAGAGATCACAAGCCGCTTGATCATTTCGTACTTAGACAGAAATATCTCCTGTCATATAGTTAAACTCAGATTTTCGTCGCCTCACAAAATATTTTATATCATGATGTCGGAACGTCATCAGCCAAAAGGGTTGTGTTCGTTTGAAACTATACTTCAATTTTCTTATCACGAGGAAAAATATTTTCCCAAGCCTAAAATAGTTAGCGTAGCATACCTTCTGAGTCTTAAACATCTTAACATGTAACAATTTCTCCTTTACATGTATTTTCCTTGTTTTGTTTTTTGCTTTTGTAACAAAAGCAGTATTTATATTTTGCGGAGTCTACACAATGAAAAGATTTATCACACAAGAATTTGATCCTAAGTTGTGAAGGGATGTGTTTAACGGCCCCTCCTTGACGATCACTAACTTGAGGCTTTACTAAAATATTGTGTTTAACGTCCCACCTTGAAAAAAATACTATGTGCAAGGTGTTACAATGTCCTAAATACTACATCCCACCTAGAAAATATATTACTCTGAAGGCGTTACTACATCCCGAATACTAAGACCCTGTTTTAAAAAAAATTACTATTCTGAAGACGTTACAAGGTGTCGATACTATGTCCTTTCCTTTAGAAAAATACTACTCTAAAGGCGTTACAAAGTGACCCGTCTTGTAAAATAATACTACTCTCAAGGAATTACAATTCCCCAAATACTACGTCCCCACCTTGAAAACAAATACTATTCTGAAGTGATTACAAGGTCCCATGTACAATGTCCCCGCCTTGAAAAAAAATACTACTCTCAAGGCGTTAAAAGGTCTCGAATACTAAGTCCCAGCCGTCAAAAAAATACTACTCTTAAGCCATTACAAGGTACAAAAAAATACGTGCCCTCCTTGAAAAAAAATACTACTCTTAAGATGTTACAAGGTCTTGAATACTAAGTCCCCGCCTTGAAAATATAGTACTCCCAAGGTGTTACAAGGTCCCGAATACTAGGTCCTCGCCTAGAAAAAAAATTCTCTCATGGCATTTTGAGGTCCCGAATACTTAAGCATAACGTGTTAAGGGATGTGCTTAACGATACCGCCTTTCAGATCAAAAACTTGAGGCTTTATAAGATCCCTTTAAGGACAAATCTGTGAAAAGACTAGTTTAAGGTGCAAAGGACAAATATTGTCCACCTTAAGGAATGGGATCGTTTTAAGTATGAACCCGTGAAAAGGCCAACTAAAGGTGCAAAGGAAAAAATATTATCCACCTTAAGACATGGGAATTTAAAGATCCTTTTAAGCATAAACATGTGAAAAGGCTAGCTTAAGGTGCAAAGGGACAAATCTTTTCCACTTTAAGGCATGGAAATTTTAAGATCTTTGTAAGGATAAATCTGTGGAAATTCTAGCCTAAGGTTCAAAGGGACAAGTGTATCCACCTTAGGTCATAGAAATTTTAAGATCCGTAAAATGATAAATCCGCGACAAGGCTAGCTTAAGGTGCAAAGGGACAAACCTTGTCAACCTTAAGGCATAAAATTCAACGACATGCACATGTAGAGGATTCGGAGACTTCTACTTACATACGTGAAGTATTACTTTCATACTTAGAGGATTTGAATACATTAACTTCTATACTTAATGGATTTGAGTACTTCTATCACATCCCAAAACCACACCCTAGAAGTTAGAACCAATCTCGGATGCAACTGCATACTTGACCTCACTGAGGTCTTGTACAAGCCCTTTTCCGTATCGTTCATCGCATATACATAATGAAAAGTAGTGCGGAATTAAAACTTTTCACAAAACATTAGAATATATTTAATAAAATCTTTCATTAGAAATCATAGGAAATACCAAGTCTCAATCTCATCAAACTTACACAAGAATACTTTGAGACATGACCCATGCTTCACATAATAATCTACATAAATCATATAAATAGTTCAAGTAGTTTCCGACAAGGCCATGATCATCATATTACTTAAAGTAACAACGACAAGGCCACATCAATTGCAAGTAAAGCACATATCACTGCCACCATAAGTGGACCATACCAATCACAGTATTATTGAAATATAATTAAATAAAATAAAGGGAATTAGGGAAGTGTACCACCACTCCATCCTCAACACTTCAATCCAAAATTAAATCATCCAATACAATACCATAAGGCCCTTACCCATGGCCATAAACAACAATTCAATAAAAAAACTATGATACTCAATGAAACTAGGTCAATTCAATAAATATTCATCAATCTAATACAACCTATATATATATTCAATATAATTATCACATAAATCAATAGACCATAGAAAACTACATTAGAATTCATAAGCATTAACGTAGTATCAAGTAACACATAAAGTAGTCAATAACTAGGATTCATCAATTACATGGGTTTATAGGTTAATTGAGTTAAAAACATCAAATTAATAACAATTAAATCAATATACAATGCTTAAAAACCCTTAATACAAGAACTAATGTACATATCATTAAATTGGACAATTCATCTTTGAAAAATTTAGAAAACTTCTTTGAAAGTGGGCTCCTTGATGATTAAAGTTTCAAGGATCAAAAGACATACCTCAATGAAGATAATTATTCAATTTGATGAAGAATCACTACTCAATTCTCCAATCCAATCCCTTCCTTGAATTTTCGCTCTGATGGAGTTCGAGAGAATTTCTAAGGAAATTTGGGTTTTTATTTTGAAGAATTACATATTCTAAGTGTTTTAGGCTTACTAACTTATTTAAAATGCCCAAAAGACCATTTATGAACCTCCCTTTCTCTTATTTTGAAGTGGGGTGAATTTACAACTTCACCCTTGAACTTAACAGTGACTGCACAGGGGACATACCAAATCGACAGTTGCTCATTGACGGGGTGACATTCCACCAACGGATCATCCTGTCCTCCATCGATGGGTTCAAAGGATTGAAAATTTGAGATTATATTCCTGGTCTAAGTACCAAACGATTCCCTCCAACTATGGGGCGTTTACCAGGCCACTGGCTGTCATTTTCCATCCGTAGGTGGGACTGCCTTAGGTAGTTTTGGCCACCAACATGTGTCCTTCCTAAAAGACCCTTGGATGGGCCTTGGGGATGTTGTCCCAGACGTTTCCAACCCAAAAATTTTCATATACGAGTTTAGGACCTCTCACATTAATTTCATCCACAACAAACCCATAAAACTCGACGGAACATGCCTAGACACACAAGGTCTTTTCAAGGCAAACCTTTCAAACGTCAGGAGCGTTCTTGAACGTATAATATCCAAACATCACAAAACATGGCACAATGCATATATACAAAATAAATATTCGTTTGAAGGACATTATAACCTAATTAATCACACATAAACACATAAAAAGACATATGAGGCATATAGGTGACTTAGGCATCGAATGTCTTAGTCGTCCCTTAGCGTTTCACTTCTAAATCACCTAAAGTCTAAGACACTGCCTCAATACCATTTCTTTTACCACTTTAGGACCTTATACACTCATGAAAACCATGATAGGCTCGATCTTCACCTAAGTCATTTTCGGGATTCTACAACTTAATCTAGTAAACTTGGCCGAACTTAAAGACTTCAACTTTCATACTTGGCCTAATTAAAAGAAAGCGTATTGTTTAGAAACTCATTTTTTACAAGGCTTTTCACCCTCCATTGACCTAGCAATTCTTCGTAAAACCATAAAGTATGATGAGATGCGCATGCAACTAAACATAAAATATGGTTCTAAGCGCCTACATACATCAATGAAGAGGATCAAGGCGTAACGTATTTATAGGGGTATGATTGATTTTTTTGCTATGTCATACACGATTTATACTATTGTGGGCCTGTATTGATATCCAGTTTAGGCTTGTACCTTAGTGAGCATCATTTTACATACAAGGTAGTACCTCTTTAGGAATTTTGCATTTATAGGACCTATCCTTACGCCATATGTATCAACAAGCTTGTAAGCACCATGTGAATATGCTTCTTTTCAAACATAAGGTCCATCCCATTTTAAGGTAAATTTGCCCCCAGACTTGTGCTAAGTATTAATGGGTCTTCTTACCATGAGAACTTGGTCTCCAACTTTAAAGCATCTCAAGCGAACCTTCTTATTGAAAGCACAAGATAGACAAACTTGATAATATTCAAGCTTTTGTTGGGCTCCTAGCCTCTTTTCATCAAGTGCTTCTAAGTCTGAAAGACACACATGAATTTACTTCTTTAGTGAACCCTTCTTGAATAGCATGTCATAAAGAAGGTATTTGACACTCGAGTGGTAGGACTGCTTCAACTCCAAAAGAAAGTTAATATGGTGTTGCTTGAGTTAGAGTGCGATATTTTGTCCTATATGCCCAAAGATGTCCTATATTCTTTCATGCAAATCCCATTTGGACTTGGAGAAATATTTCTTGAAAAGGTTGCTGACGTTCTTATTTAATGCTTCACCGTGACCATTGACGGCAACATGATACATAGAAGAATTACGCTGCTTGAAACCCAAGAGATCACAAATCTTGTTCATTTACTTGTTATTCAATGGATTGCTATTTTGTATTATTATATAGTGAGGGATGTCAAAGAGATAGATGATACTCACTCAGATAAAATTTGCGACATTCTTTTTCTTTACTTCTTGAAGAGAGACAACTTCAACCCATTTTGAGAAGTAATTACTTGCAACTAAGATGTATAAGTGTCCACCAGAAGATTTTGTTAGTAGTCCGACAACATCAAACCCCAAGCGTCAAAATGGCACAAATGTGATAATTGGGTGCAATACTTCGGGAGGATGATGTATGAAATTCCCATTGAATTGACAAGCATTGCACCTCCGAGTATAATCTAAGAAATCCTTCACCATGTTTGGCTAATAATATCTCATCCTCTTTATGTGAAAGTAGAGATTTTGTCCGGATTGATGTGATCCACAATCCTGAGTGTTGTTCTTGCATAGCTTGAATTGACTCTTCATCTCCCAAACATCATGATATTATAACCTCAAATTATCTTCTATATAATATATCCTTCCTGTAATAGAAATGAGAAGCATGACGCAGAGTGTTAGTCTTTCTCTTTGCATTTTTTTGAAGTATTCCATAACACACGTAGTCAATAATGGGTTGTCTCCAATCTTCCTCTACGGATTCAGAAATGGCAACGAGATACTTAAGCTCATTTTCTATATATTTTACATCATTTGGAGATGGTACTATCCATCTTTGAGAAATAGTAACTTGTGTGTGATCAAGAAGGCTTAGCTTTAAAGCTAGGGTAGTCAATGCATCAACTCTTTTATTTATGGTCTAGTCACATCTTGAAGGGTTAAATCTCCAAACCATCTATCAATTTTTTAGCATAATCATGATAAGGACGCAATCAGGTTTCTTAACCTATAACTTCCCAAGAGTTTGTTGATTACCAGCTGAGAGTCATAAAGATTTGTATGTATAGTTTCTTTATGTCGAAGACCATCTCAAGTCCGAGTATCAACGCTTTGTATTCAGCAACATTACTTCAAAGTAAAGGAGAAATATAGAATCTTTTCTTGCGAAGTAATGAACACTACACCGGTTCCACCATAATGTGCAGCCCCATAAAAATACATTTTCCAAGAAGGTCGAATATCAATAAACATTGAATCTCAAGAAGCTCATCAGTTAACTCCCAGTTATCAGGTATTGGATGGTTTTCCAAGTAATCTCCCTTTAATACTTTTTGACAGATGTACACAATAATAAACTATTGGAATTAAAGGTACCATCTTTCTAGTCAGTCTCTTAGAAAAGATTTTGACATAACAAATTTGATGGGATTTGCCCTAGAAATAAGGCACCCAACATGTTCTTGAAAATAATGCTTCATCTTTTATGTTTAGAAGCAAGTGCCAAGTACAATTTTTCAATTGGTGAATAGTCCCGCTCAATCAGCATCATCGTTCTACTTAAGTAATAAAGACCGTTTTCTTTGCCTTCACTATTATCTTGAGCTACCAGGGCTCCTACAATCCTTTCTTGTGCTGCAATGTAAAGTATCAATGGTTTTCAAGGTATAGGGATGCCAAAACCAGAGGTTTCGCTAGATACAATTTGATATTTCTAAAGGCATCGCTATGTGTTTGTTCCCAATTAAAAGGTGCACCATTCTTTATGAGGTGGCCGAATGATTGACATATTCCCTCTAGATTTGAGACTAATCTCCTCAAGTAGGCTAACTTTACTTGGAGATTTTTAACTCATGAATATTTCGAGGCTAGGGAGTCTTTTATGTTGCATTCACTTTGTCTTGATCAATTTCAATTACTTGATAACTCCCAATAAAGCCAAGGTACCTGCCGGAAGTAACTACAAAGGCACATTTCAATGGAGTCATCCGCAATTGGAATCTTCGAAGACACTCAAACACCATCCTTAAGTCTTTCAAATGATCACCCTTATTTCTCAACTTGATCACCAAGTCATCAACATAGCGTTCAACATTTTTATAGAGCAAGTCATCAAATATATTTATCATAGACCTTTGATATGTGAAACAAGAATTCTTTAAACCAAATGACATCCCTTTATACCAATAAATACAAAGGGATGCCATGCAGATTTAATCATAACATGTGGAGTCATCAATCCTTAACTCTGAAATGGGAAGAGGAAACTCATATTTAGGGCATGCATTATTGATATTTCTAAAGTTAACACACTCAAATTTGATCATTCTTCTTCCTCACATGAACAGTACTTAAAATCCTTGTATGATATTTGACCTCACGATAAATCCTGCCTCAATGAGTTTGTCAACTTCATTTTCTATCAATGGAACCAAGTCTGGCTTAAAAAATCTTTAAGCTTGCCTAACAGGATGAGAACCACTTTTGGCTGCTAGTTGATGGACCACTACTTTAAATTCAATCCAGGCATTTCATTATAACTTCAAGCGAAGACATCCCTATATTCTTTGAGTATATTCACATAGAAATTCACTCAAGTAAGTTGGCCTTGGGTCTTCATTAGTTGTAAGGTTAACTTCCTTCAAACGAGCTGTTAAGTTCTTTACTCCTTAAAGTTCCTGTGGATTATCTCCAGCATCTTTGGAACACCCTGAGCATACACCCTAACCCTTGACCATTACTTATCTAGAGAGAACCCTTGGCATGACTTAATTAACTTTGCAGGATACTTAAGTTAATAATAAGGACATAAACATTCTCATAAAATAACTTAAATAAATGTCTTGGCCAAAATGTCAGTTAAGTCTCAAAAATAGAAAAGCTGAAATGCAGGATAAAGAGAGGCTCAAACTAAATAATCTGACTGACTATATTTCTTTGAAGCCTCTAAAATACTAAGATGAATGTTGGGACAAACCTCATAACATCCTAAAAATGAAAAGACTAAAAAACTATAAATGAATCCTCTGGAATGCAAGGAGGCTCAACACTGACTCTGACTTCTCAAACTAGCTTAACGAGGCGCGTGATGTTGATCCTGGTTACCTACGTTTGCATCTAAGATGATGCAGGACAACTGACATCAGTACATTGAACATAGGAGTATGCAAGTATGAATGCTAAACAACAACTTAAGCTCAAAATGAATAAGAAGAAACAGTTACCTTAGCTTTGCTAAACACATGAAATACTAAACTTGATGTAAAGAAATAAGGGTACATGCAATATATATATATATATATATATATTTCTGTGTGTGTGTGTGTGTATGTGTATCTTGTAATATATTTTTTCTGGAATATTCTCTAACTGACAACCACCACTATGAGCTTAAGTGGTGATGCAATGTCTCGCCCACGCTGCCAGAACGTTACTATAATTTGTCGCCGCACTGAACTCCTTAACTTAGTTGATCCACTAGCTTAACTAACATTATCATCTAAAAGTATGATCTTTTAGTACCCATGATTTCTACATAGTTTACATGGTTACTTGAGTTAATATGAACTCTCTTCCCCATATCGTGCTCACTATAACTCCCATAATATACTTTAGCTCATGTATTCTTAATATAACTCTCTTCTTTGGGTTGAGTTAAATGCTCAATACTTAGCTTTAAAATCTTTCTTGGAATCAATATTCCATTTTATTGCTCAAAACTCTTTTAGAAATATTAGTTTCATCTTAAAATAAATGTAAATAAGTTTATAAAGTTTTAGGGAATACTTAGTTCTCTTATAACTTTTGAGAATTGGACTCAACTCTTATGCAATACTTACTTCCCTTATATTACATTGAAGGAAGATATTAAACTTTTTAAAATTTACTTGATCTGAAACTTGAGCCTTAAAACAAAGTTATAATGTTTAACAAAGACTCTTGAAAATGTTCAAGAACTTTGCGTTGACTTACTTCTTAACTTTAGACTTGACTCTTAACTCTTAGACTTTGATCTTAACTTTCCTTTAATTGGATTATGTATTCAAGGTTATGATTTGTGTTCTTTACTGATTTCTAGGTGTTTATAAATCATTTGAAGTAAATAGAATCATTTGAAGGTGTTAATATATCTTATAAATAATTTGAAAGTATTAATCTATGAAAAGTGGACCAAAAATGCTGATCTTGGCACGTTCAGGGCAAGATGTGCCAACCTTTATTTGTTGAGGCTAATTTCTGGCACACTCATGGCACATTGCGCCACACCTTAGTTACTGAGGTCACTTTTGTTGCACTGCAGGCGCGACGCGCCTAGCCTTGCCTAGGTGCATCTGACGGATTTTTAACTTTTTTTCCATCTCCAAGCCCTTCAAACCTACTTAGTTCTTTAACCAAACACATTAGACTATTGGTAACCTCAATACCCACAATAGGAAGCCAATACTTCATTCAACAAGAGTTCAACACTTCTCTTCTAGAACTTCAACTCATAACATGTAAACAATAATAAATTTCTGAATTGAACAAATTGGTGTTTGGATGAACTAACCCAACAAAAAAGATCTCACATACCTTTATAGGGATTACCCCAAGGAATTCCATTCAAAATTCCTTGGCGTTCTTGTGAAACCTTGACCTTCCTCCCTTCTCCTTCTATATTCTCCCAAACCCTAAGCGTGAATTTATTTCTTAAACTGAGTTAAGGCTTATTTTTACTCCAATTAAACCCTTAAAATGAATTAAAAAATAATTGGTTGAAAAGACTAGTTGCTTATATAAATTCTAAATTAGACGTTTCTCACTTTAACAACCCATCTTCTGATAGGCATATTTCCCTCATATGACTTTAAAAATGCACAAAATCAGTGGCGTTGGAATGATCTCTCAAAGAACTTTACGAACATATAATTAACTACGTATAACACATTTTGAGATAGATTTTATTGCCATTTTAATTAATAAAAAGGAAATCTTTTTTAAATAATTAAGAAATCTCATCAGCACAAGCTAAAATTAAACACACGACATAAATAAATTAGGTACACGACCCTTTACATTCAAAGTAATACATAATAATTTTTTAACTAAGAAATTAAGAAATGGACTATGCCTTCGAACATGTTGCCTTAGGTGATCTTGTTAGATTATGACTTTGACATTATGAGTATAGTATAAGGGTTGAGTCTTGGTTATTCCTACTTGGCTATAATGAGTCTATATGGAGTATATTGATGATTTTATGATAGTGTATAGGATGACTTGAAGGTGTTAGGTTGTTTCCTATGCAATAAAGAATGATTTGCATTGTTAGTTAAAAGTGAAGTATGTGGTATGTTGTCTTGGTTGACTTGTGTCCCTTGATTGATGTATATATGATTATGAATATGGGATATCATGATTTAGGGTCTTAGAACTCTTAGTCTTGAATGTATGAATTACATGTGACCTTAATTGATGTTGTGAGAGTCTTTTATGTGAAAACCTTGACTTAACGGAAAGGTTGAGATAGTTGAAGTTGTAAGCCGTAAAGGTATTTTTAAAGGTAAAGGAATGATGTAATTAAGTCTAGTTGGATGGAACGACATTATATTAATCCTTAGTAAAGTAATAATGATCTAGCTTATTTACCATTTGAAGGTAGCCATCGTGGACCTCCTTGGTGGGGTGAATGTTATAGGGTTATGAACTAGATAAGGAACCCTCTTCATGTGATCCTTTGATATCAATTAGTCTATTTGAACCAACTGTAGCACTCAGTGATTATGTAATGGGAAGTATCTCTTCTTGAGAATGAAACTAGAGTACAATGTACCTCTACTTGAGAATTAGACTAGAGTGCATAAAATCTCTTCATACTCCTTAACCATGTTCCTACATGGGATGTGTCCCAGTTCTACCCTGGATTCGATGTCTTGCCATCATGGTCTCTGTCGGTTATTATCGATTCTCATCATGTTGGATACTTACTAGTACTAGAGAAGTTCTACAAAGTTTAGGTGGTAGTATGAGACACTATCTAGACATTGCACAATAGGCTTTGAAGATGTTAGTTAGAGTCCCTAGGTATTTTCCAAGACCATTACTTGAATGTCCGTTATGTAATCTATGAGTCTTAATGAACTAATAAACTAATGTCTTATGTTAAGACTATGTAAATAAATGAGTATTTCATCTAAAGTGACTTAAGGATTCCTTAGATAGAGTGTGAAGAGGGAATAAGGGATGATCTATTCATGTCTTATCTTTGGATGTCTTGAAGATGACTCTAGTTATGGAAGATGTTGATTATGTGGACATGATCCGAACAAAGGAATTCAAAAGGATTATTTAGATTAATCATAGACGTTATCTTCTTGACCTACTTAAGTATGTCTTTTGATAGCCTTTGATGAGGAAATTTCATAGTGTCTATATGTTGATATGTTTGATGTCTTGAAGTGTGTATGTGAGTTATTATAAGTAATCCTAAGGGTCGTTTACGGATATCTAGAGAGGGTGTATGGTCGGTCTCTCTTTATGTGACTTAAGTAAATCTTAGGATAGCTTTAAGTGAGAAGATTACATGCTAAAGGGTGTCTTAAGTGAACAATAAGCATCTTCAATGTACAATTAAATAATTCACTATAATAGTGAACCTCGAGTCAAGAGAGGACATACTTCAACTTGTCTTGAACGATATTCTAAATCCAAGTCTTCACTTCTTAAAGCTCCTCACCTACCAATAACAATATAGATAGATAAAACATGGAGTTAGTATAACCACATGTACTAAGTATGACTTTATGCATAAAAATCATAAAAATGGACATTTATTGCAAATATGCATCTTTTTATTTAAAAATCATATTATAAGCGTAAGAACAACATTTAGCAACTTGGAAAGATATAAGATACCATTCAAACATAAAATCATATTTATGTGTTTTATGTTTTCATTCAAAGTATTGTAATAGACTGAGTATTTCTATATTCATATATTGAAGTACGGGTCGTGTCCCAAGTATTCTTGTGTCTCAAGATGATGAGATTGGGACTTAGTATTCCTATTACTTTTTTATGAAAGTGATTTTGAAGACTATATTTTATTTTGTGAAAAGTTTGAATTCCACACTACTTTTCACTATGTTTATGCGATAAATGATATGAAAGGGCTTGTATAAGATGTCCGAGAGGTCGAGTACGCCAATTACTATATGATAATGTACCCTAACTTCTAGTGTGTAGTCTTGGGATGTGATGGTGAGGACGGATGTTATATAAAATGTACCTTTTGAGATTAGTGCTCTTTATTAGTAGAGAATGAGTTACTTAATAGCAATATCCTTATGCCTTAACTATGCTCCCGCATAGGTGTAGCTATTGGAGAATCCATGTAAACTCTAAAGAGTATGTTTCTACCTTAGGAAAGTAGGGATCCCTAATCCGATAGGGGTTGATATCGGGAATCCATATCTAACTCTCATGGACTATGTCGATTAAAGATATACCGAAAAATGAATGTAGATGAACTAAGTCTTCTTAAGGGTGTACTACTTAGGGTAGTTTTGTGGTATGGGAATCTATCTACCCATTGCACAAGTTGGCATTTGGAGGCAGTCTTGGTGTGTTCTTATATGAAGATGTATGAGTGGGTCATTATATAAAATTAATGAAGTAATGTGACTTTATGTCTAATGTTAAAGAAAACATATTGATGTTATGCATTGTATAATGAAAGCTATGTATATAATGAATGTGAGGTGCCTATTCTTAGGGAATTCGTAAGGGTCACTAGGATGGAAGTAGTAGTATGGGGTTCTACTTTCACATTGCACTAAGTGTGAATTGGGTGTTGTCTTATAAGATGGTTTTCTATGTGAAGTTCTTAAGTGTATGTATGTTTCCCCTTCTGTCTTTAGTATTGAATGTTTACTTGTTGAGTTGTAATGAACTATACGTATCCTTGGTAGCCTTAAGGATCACTTAGGTACGTACTGAAGAGGTTGTATGGGTGGCCTCTTCATGTATTACTTAAGTGAGTCTTAGGATAACTTTTGATAGGAAGGTTTATCTGATAAATGGTCTATTGTACATTTTGCTATATGTTGAGGTTTATGAGAGTGTTACTTCATATAATGCATGGTGACTTATATGATGCTTTGTAACTTGATTCATGAAGTTTTTTAAAAAATATCATGACTTGTATGTTTCAACTAAAATGTCCTCTTTTACATGTGCTTTTGCATAATGCCATACTTAGTACAATGTTTGTACAAAAACCATATTATTCTATATTCTATGAGTATAGGTGGAAGGCAATTTGAAGTTTAGGAGGCAAAGCTTCGATAGTTGGCTCTCTTAAGATTTGGTATGTCCTCATATATTCAAGGACATTGTCTATGTTTCTTTAGTTTCTTCTTTTACGACTTGTAAAGACATATTATGTATTTCTTTCAATGTAAAGGTTCTTCCTATGATTTTTAAGATGTGTCTTTAAGTCTTTTTATGACAATGAGACTTATTCCTTAGTATTTTATAAAAGAGTTTATTATTTATATTGCTATGAAAAGTTTTAATTCCACAATACTTTTTGTACTTATGCAATCAATGATAGTTAAGAGGTTTGTGCAAGATCACCGTGAAGTCAAGTACGCCGTGTGACAACTCAAGATTACTCTATATACAAGTGTATACTTGCGAAGCATACCCTTGTCCAGAGCATAAGGTTTTGATATGAGAACTAGTTTAAGGTAGAAAGTCTCACATGCCATGTCTAATAGAGTCTCGTTCACGTGTGTGAGTTGCGACATATCCATGAGTTAGAGTGTATAAGGAGATAGATGTTACACTTTCTTCATTACTCTAGTGACCTTCCATGGAGTTAAAACCTACAAGTCTCTTTTCTCAACCTCTTCTCTTGTGTTTATAGGATATGAATTCGAGGAGGACACCCGCTAGAAGGGAGGAGGGAAGAGTAGATAATGAGAGAGTTTCTCCCCGTTGTGAGCAAGTCACTATAGTTTACCAAGAGGATTTGAATGAGGTGGTTCCCCTTCAAGAGCCTCAAGTGCCCTAAGTCCTCAAGCTCCCTATGTTGAACGACATATGACTAATGCGGAGATAAGGGCTACTCTTAGGGATTTTACCCGACTCATGATGACTCAAGCTCAAGTCATCACTAATCATGTGGTTGCTTAAACTAACCAAGGAGTTGGACCTCAACCCAATGCAAGTACTCTCGCTTGTAGAATTTTAGATTTCATAAGGATGAACCCTCCTACTTTTCATGGTACTAAGGTGGATGAAGATCCGCGAGGCTTCATAGATAAGGTGTTCAAGGTGGTGGATGCTATGGATGTGACTCCTAAAGAGAAAGCAGAACTAGTCGTTTATCAACTAAAAGATGTGGCTCAAATATGGGTTGAGCAATGGAGGGACGAGAGACCCTTATGGGAAAGTACGGTAGATTGGGAAGTTTTTGAGATGTATTTTCTTGATAGGTTTTCCCCCTTGGAATAAAGGGAGAGAAAGTTGGTATAATTCATAAACCTACATTAAGGGGGAATGAGTGTGAAAGATTACTCTCTCAAATTAACCCAACTCTCTAAGTATGCCCCAACTTTGGTAGCCAACTATATTTCTAGGGTGAAAAAGTTAACAATGGGAGTGTCTATCTTGGTGGAAGAAGAGTTTCATACGAAAATTCTCCAAAATGATATGGATATTTCTAGGCTTATGGTGTATGCCTAACAAATTGAGGAGTCCGAGATCAGGAAGATGAATAGGAATGGAATGAGGCTAGAATCGATGAACCAAGTCAACCTAAGTCCAATAAGATATTCTATAACCAAGATTCTTCCATGCAAAAAAAGGATCGGGGTTGCACAAAAATTCTTAAGTAGGTGGCTATGCTTTTGAGAGGCTTAAATGTCTACTTGTGGGAAGAAACACTTAATTAGGTATCTTGCTAGTATGTATAGTTTCTCTGGATGTGGTTATAGAGGTTATAATACGAGAGATTGCACTAACCTCAAGGCAAAAGGGATAGAGGTCAACCAACCTCCTCATGGTGGTCCGGATACTAATACACAAAAGTAGAATCATTTCTATGTAGTTCAAGCTAAAGAAGGAGCTAATTCCAAGTCTTGGCCTTGGTATGTACTAAGCTCCTTATGATTGTTTTAATTTGCCTTAGATGGGTTAATGTATGTGGGGGATCATGATGTGAGTTGTAAGGTAATTGGTATTCTTGTATTTTTCTTCTATTCTTACTCAAGCTTGAGGCAAAAAACCATAGTAGTTTGGTTTTGTTTTTATCACATCCGAGACCACACCCTAGATGCTTGGGCCAAATCTCGAATTTAACAACCGGTGTACTTGACCTCTCGGACGTCTTGTACAAGCCCTTCTCATCATTTATCGCGTATAAACATACGAAAAGTAGTGCAAAATTAAACTTTTTACATACATTTTATAAGTCTTTAAAATGTCTTTCAGATAAAACTAATAGGAAATACTGATTCTCATTTCTTCAAGTCATAGACTCAAGAATACTTTGGAACACGACGCATACACAATAGAAATAAGTACTACTAAGTTTACTACAATACTTCAATAAGAGAAATAAAATACATCTATGTCCTCAAGTAAAAAAATGACATAGTTGAACTTGCTTGAATGATCTTGTAATCCAAGCTTAGCTCTCTAAAAGCACCTTCACCTATGAATCACTTTAGATACAGATCGAAGCATGTAATTAGTACAAACACATGTACTACGTATCTCATAATGCATAAAACTCACGAAAACGAACATTTATTGGAAATATGCATCCTTTGATTTAATTATCATAATATAATCATAAGAACAACATTTAACCTTAGAAACACGTAAGAAATCACATGGCCAATATATTAATTTTCTACGGATAACTTTATAGAGAGAAATCATTGTTACATTGAAGTCTAGTCACTTCAGCTTAGACACTTCCTAGCATGCATTCCTCTCCTTAAAAGCTATCCTAAGACTCACTTAAGTAAGACAAAGAGAGAACTCCCATACAACCTCTCCAAGTTACCTAAATGATCCTTAAGACCACCCATAATGAGATAAGCACACTTACAATACACCAACCACATGAACATGAGATCCTCCTACCAAAGGTGATTCTAAGGTTCACTTGATGAAGTTGTGAAAAGACCGCCCATACAATAAATTACACACACACACATAAGAGATCCTATAGACTACCTAAAATAGAATCATTCTCAGTTAATACAACAATATATTGATGATATGACATCCTCGTTCAAAAAATTATCAAAAGACATACTCAAGAAAATCAAGAAGACAACATCCATTATTGACCTCTTCAAGGTTACCTAAATAATCCTTAAGACTACCTAAGACATAGATCATGACTACATAATCAACCAAATTCCCTAACTAGATTCATTCTTAAGACTTTTCTAGGTAAGAAATGAAGTGACCATTACTATGCCTCCTTCACACCTTAACTAGAAAACCTTTAACTAATCTGGATAAGTACTTATTCATTTAACACACTTCCTTTAGCTAAATCATTACATTCATTAGTTCATTTAAGACTCACTCATCACATAAGGACATTCAAGAAATGGTCTTGGAGAAGACGTAGGGACTCTAACTAACACAGTCAAAGCCTATTGTGCAATGTCTAGACAGCGTCCCATACTACCATCTAAATTTCATAGAACTTCACCAATGCTAGTTGGTATCCCATATGATGATAATAGGCAATAACAGACATATACCCTAATAGCTAAACATGGGATTCGGAGTTCAAACTGTCATATACTGAAATTACACCATAGAAGTTAGGGTCAATCTCATATTTCAACTGGCGTACTTGACCTCTCGGAGGTCTTGTACAAGCCCTTACATACCATTCATTGCATATACATAATGAAAACTAGTGCGGAATTAAAACTTTACAGAAAACATTTCATAGTCTTTTCAATCTCTTTCATATAAAAAATCATAGGAAATATTAAGTCTCAATCTCATCAAACTTAAGACACGAGAATACTTAGGGAGACAGCCCATACACTATACGAAAATAGAAATACTTATTCTATTACAATACTTCAATAAGAAAGATAAAAGACATCTATGAGTCAAGTCAAATGATGACATACTTCAACTTCACTTGAACGATGCTATGGTCCAAGTGTTTCTTCCAAAATGCTCCTCACGTTCCAACAACTATGGAGAGAGATAAAACCATAGATTAGTACAACCACATGTACTAAGTATTGCATAATACATGAAAATCATGAAAATAAATATTTATTGGAAATATACATCTTTTCATTTAAAAATCATAATATAATCATAATATAACATTTATCAACTTAGAAACAGATAAGATACAATTTAAACAATTATTCACATTTTTAGGCAACATTATCGTAAGCTTAACTCACTATACAGTGAATTGCTTTACTGTTAAAGTGAAGTGCTTTCTATTCCTTTTTAAAAATTCCTAGTATGTATTCTCCTCTCTAAAAGCTACCTAACACTCACTTCAGCAACACAAAGAGAGACCGCCCATACAACCACCCTAAGAATGATTAAATGACCCTCAAGACTACTTATATTGAGACACATACCCACTTACAAGACACCAAACATATGAACATGAGATTTTCTCTACCAAGGTGATTTTAAGTCTCACTAGAGTGAGTTGTGAAGTGACTGCCCATAGAACCCCTTACACATACACTTAAGAGGTCGTATAGACTACCTAGGATAGAATGATTGTCACTTAATACATCAACATATGGATAACATGAAATTCTCTTTCCAAAGCTTATCAAAAGACTTATTTAAGTAAATCATAAAAATAACATCCATAATTGATGTCTTTAAGACTACTTAAATAATCCTTAAGACTACCTAAGTATAGATCATGGCCACACTTTCAACCATTTTCCCTAATTTGAGTCCTTTTTAAGACTTTTCTAGGTAACATAAGAAGTGAGCATTCCTATGCCCCCTCCGCTCGTTAACTAGAAAACACTTAACTACTCTAGATAAATACTTATTCATTTAACATACTTTATTAACTTAAGCAATTACATTCATTAGTTCATTTAGGAGACATTCATCACATAAAGTATATTCAAATAATGGTCTAGGACAAGACCTAGGGACTCTAACTAACACGTTCAAAGCCAATTCTGCAATGTGTACATAGCTTCCCATACCACCACCTAAACTTTATAGAACTTCTCTATTGCTAGTAGGTATCCCATATTATGAGAATAGGCGATAACTAACATAGACCATTATAGAAAGACATGGAATCCTTAGTTTTAACCTACTCTGATGAGGGTGTTCTACTTGCCAATGGTAGAATTTAGACACATATCCATATAGGAACATGGTTAAGGAATATGAAGGGCATGCTTTAGAATCTAGTCTCATTCTTTTACTAGAACTACTTCCCTTACGCTACTCACTCGGTGCAAGCCTTTGAGATCATAGAGTAATTTTAGAGTAAGGTTCATATAAAAAGGTTCCATATCAAGTTCATAAGCCAATCACATTTACCCTACCAAATAGGTCCTCTAAGTCTACCTTCCAATGGCGAAAAGAATCTTATCATGACATTACAAAGGATTGATATGATGCCGTTCTATCCAATCAACCTTAAGTGTATCATTCCTTTACTTTGAAGGATACTATACGACATTCTACCTTAACATTCATAACCTTACAACTAGGTTCAAGGTTTCACATAAAGACCCTCTTAACATCATTCAAGGTCACATGTAATTTATACATTAAAGACTAAGAGGCTTTAGAATCCTATGTCAAGACATAACATATTAACATTCATACAAGCATCAAATGAGGGACACAAGTCAACCAAGCCAAGCCACAACATACTTAACCTTCACACATATTACATATCATTCTAAAAACACATAGAAATAACCATAACCTCTTTATATCATTTTATACACTCTCATGTTATCATCATCAATATGAACATCATAGACTCATATAGTCAAGTAGTAATAACCAAGAAAGAACTCTAAGACTATATATAGAAAGCCATAGTCATAGTCTAACATGATCACCTAAATAACATCAATAGAATACACCAAATATATTTTCACATTGCTTCACATGTATATAGATATTTTCATACTTCACATAATCAAGTACAAAAATAACCACATTACTTCAAGTAGTTACCGACAAAGTCATGCTCATCATAATACAAAAAAGCAACGCTGACAAGGCCACATCAATTGCAAAATAACGCATATAACAACGTCACCATAAGTGGACTATACCAATCAGAATATAATTGAAGTCTAATTAACATTAAAATTAGGGAAATATAGAAGCTTAGCACCACCCTATCCTCAACACATCAATCCAATGTTAAACCATCCAATTCAATACAAAAGGCCCTTACCAATGATCATGAACATAAATTCAATGCATAAACTCAATTAAACTATTTGAATTTAATGTAGATTTATCTATATAATACAAACTATAAATCAATTGAATATTATTCTCATATCATTATATAGCCCATAAAAACTACACTAGAATTCATAAACATTAAGTCAATATTAACTAACCCATAAAGTAGTCTAAAACTAGGGTTTATCAATTACATGGGTTCATAGGTTAGTTTAGTTAAAACCATATAATTAATAAAAATTCAACCCATATTCAATTCTTTAAAACCTTAAGGAAGAACTCATGCATAAATCATGAAATTGGACGATTCAACTTAGAATACTTTTAGAAAACATCTTTAAAAGTTGGGATTCTTGATGAATAGAGTTTCAAGGATCAAAAACAATACCTCAATGAAGCTAATTATTAAATATGATGAAGAATTTCCACTTAACTCTCCAATCCAAACCCTTCCTTGATTTTTGGCTCCAATGGAGTTCTAGAGAAATTCTATGGGAATTTGGTTTTTGTTTTTGAAGAATAAATATTCTAAGTGTTTTAGGCTTATCAACATATTTAAAATACAAAGAAGACCTTAGGAACCTACCTTTTTTCCTATTTAGATGAGGGATGAATTTACAACTTCACCCCTCAATTTAACAGTGAACTGCGCAGGAAGGCAGTCCACCAAAGGTTGCAAATCGACGGCCTATTCCTTGACCAACAGAGCGTCTTGTTGATCCGTGGTCTGGGACTGGGGATTTTCCTTGGCTGCCCCTCCACCATAAACTAAGTTCCAGTAGACAAGACACTACAAACGGGTTGTGTACTGACCCACTGGGCATCGATTGCCATCCGTTGGTAGGCTGTCTGGGCTGTCTTGGGCATCAACTTTGGGTCCTTCCTCAAGGACCCTTGGATGGTCTTTGGGGATGTTCTCCCACACCTTTCCAACCCAAACATGTTCTTACATATGTTTAGCACATCTCACATGAATTTAATCAAAAACGAACACGTAAAAGTCGATGAAACATGCATAGACACAGAAGGTCGTTCCAAGGCTAAACTTTCGAACATCATGGACGTTTGACATCCAAACTTAACGAAATTTTGCACACTGACTATAAATACCATACTAACTCATTTAAGGACCTTAAAAACTCCATATTCACACATGAAACATAGAACCACATATGAGGTACATAGGTGACTTAGTCGTCGAATGACTTAGTCGTCCCTTCCCGTTTAACTTCCAAATCACCTAAACACTTAGACGCTACCTCAATACCACTTTATACACTTATTTATAACCTTATACCATAATTAAAACCATTTTAGTCTCTATTTCACCTAAGTAATTTTTGGGATCTTACATCCTCCCTCACTTGAACAACATTCATCCTCGAATGACACTTGCCACTCTCTTAACACTTCAAGGAAAAGAGATTCAACTAGTAGCTCCTGAACATACCATATAAGACATAATCAAGAAGAAAATAGAATTTAGCATAATTTAGGGATTCACAACACAACAAGACACTAGAAGACATTCATTATGCTATAAACTTCACATGCTTTATTCCAAATAACAAAATTAATTTTATATTAAATATCATACTCATATACATCAGTTCTGAATACATTGAAACAATTTTAGACCAAAGAAGGAATTAGTCATTGATCTATAAAGTTTTAACAGTTAATAGGCAAAGAATTACACTGAATTTTTCAATTTTTAGTAAAAAAACATCTTTTAGGCAATTCATGATAGGCACATGCTAATATTCAAGGTAACATCATATAAACATATCTTAAAACATAATAATGGCTTCATAAAATAGAAAATTGAAGATGTTAATTAAATTAAATTTCAACAAAACTCCTAAACACCATGCACATGCAACAGGCTTCTATGATTTTCTATCCCATCTTCTAACCTTACTCCCCCACTTAGAAGGAACTCATATCACTAAAAGAGAAATTCAAGGACATACCCTCATCATCATCATCATTCTCATCCGATCTTTAGAACATCCTCCTTTAGAACGTTAGGAGCAACTTGCTTACCCTCTCTTCCTCTAGAAGCAATGGTAGGACAATCTCTCACCTTGTGTCCTTATTTACCACAACAAAATCCACTCTCGGTACCCTTTAGGCATTCCTTAAAATGCCTCTTTCTACAAGTGACACATGTAGCTTTCCATTTTGAGAACCACCTCATTTCTTCAATTTCACCTGCACTACTAGGTTCTTCTTGAGTTTGATCCCTCTTCTTAAACCTAGATTTATCTTGGTTACTAGAACCACTCCTTATCAAGTTTCTAGACATTCTCATAAGTTTAGACTCTTCAATTTTTGGGCATACACCATGAGGCTAGAGTTATATCATCATGTAGCATTGCCGTACGACATTCTTCCTTCAATAGATCGGCGATACCCATCACAAATCAACTCATTTCACTCTTTAGATTAGAAATAAGGGATGGTGCATATCTTGAAAAAATTGAAATAGTATTCCTCAACACTCATATTGCCTTGTTTGAGATTAATAAACTCCTATACCTTAACTTCCCTCCTCTCACGGGAAAAGTACTTTTCCATAAAAGCTTGCTTAAATTCTTCCAACTCAATAGGACCCGACTTTACCGGCCTATTATCTATTCTTTGGGTGTACCATATTTGAGAAACATCCCTCAATTGTTACGAAGCCAAATCCGTCTTCTCCCTAGATGTAATCCCATGGCACTCAACACCTTGTACACACCATCTAAGAACTCTTGTGGATCCTCTACCACCTTAGAGCCAAGAAATATAGGAGGATTCATCCTTACAAATCTCTCAACCTAGAGGTAATAGCTCTCTCCACAACATTCACTCTAGGCACCATACTCAAATTCACTTGATTAATCATGGCTCAGGCAAAAGCAAGTAAGGTCTATCTAATATATCGATTGCTCAACTTTGGGAGATCAAGCGGAACATCATAACCTCCACAAACAATAGGGACTTAATCACCTTGGGGATACACTTGAGAACCTTAAGCACCTTGAGGAAGTTGCTCAACTTGAGGAGGAATATCCTTAATTCTCCTAATCGGTGTCCTTCTCTTATTCATCTTCCTAGAAACACAAAAAAAACCATAAGAAAAGAGTGCTCATAACTTTTAATCTATTGGACGACATAGGAGTATAAAAGAAGGGAAACTCTATCTTCCTATAGCGTCTCTACCATAGATGTGTCGAGACTCACACAGATGGTCAAGACTCTACTAGACGTCACTTGATGAAACTTATCATTTCCTAAGACTACTTTCATATCCTATGCTATAATACAAAGTTTGTAGCATCCGAGAATCACACCCTAGATGTTAGGGTCAATCTCTGATTGCAACTAGCGTACTTGACCTGTCGGAGGTCTCGTACAAGCCCTTACATATCATTCATCACATATACATAATGAAAAGTAGTGTGGAATTAAAACTTTTCACAAAATATTTCATAGTCTTAAAAATCTCTTTCATATGAAATCATAGGAAATACTAAGTCTCAATCTCATCAAACATAATACACGAGAATACTTTCGGAGACGACAAATACACAATAAGAAAATGGAAATACTTAGTCTATTATAATACTTCAACAAGAAATATAAAAGTTAGCTATGCCCTCGAGTCAAATGAGGACATACTTTATCTTCAATTGAACAATGCTACGATCCAAGTCTTGCTTCCCAAAATCTTCTCACCTACAATTAACTGTAGAGATACATGAAAGCATGGATTAGAACAACCATATGTACCAAGTATGACATAATGCACAAAAATCATGAAAACAGACATTTATTGGAAATATACATATTTTCATTAAAAAATCATAATATAATAATATTTATAACATTTATCAACTTAGAAACACATAAGATGCATTTAAAAAATTATTCACATTTTTAGGCAACATTACAGTAAGTTTAGCTCACTTTCAATGAAATGCTTCACTACTAAAGTGAAGTACTTTTTGTTCCTTTTAAATACTTCCTAGTATGTAGTCTTCTCACTAAAATCTATTCAAAGACTCACTTAAGCAACACAAAGAGAGAACACCCATACAACATCCCTAAGCTTGACTAAATGACCTTCAAGACTACTTATAATCAGACACATACCCATTTACAAGACACCAAACATATGAACATGAGATTCTATCTACCAAAGGTGATTCTAAGTATCACTTGGGTGAGTTGTGAAGAGACCGCCCATACAGTCCCTCACACACACTCTTAAGAGATCCTATAGACTACCTAGGATACAATCATTCTCACTTAATACATCAACATATAGATAGATGAAATTCTCTTTCAAAAGGCTATCAAAAAATTTACTTAAGTAAATCAATTAGATAATATCCATAATTGACCTCTTCAAGACTACCTAACTAATACTTAAGACTACCTATGTATAGATCATGTCTATACATTCAACCATTTTCCCCAAGTAGAGTCGTTCTTAAGACTTATCTAGGTAAAATAAGAATTGACCATTCCAATGCCCTTTTTACACCTAACTAGACAACCATTAAATACTCTAGATAAGTACTTATTCATTTAACATACTTTATTAACTTAACCCATTACATTTATTAGTTCATGTAGGAGACATTCATCATATAAAGAACATTCAAATAATGGTATTGGACAAGACCTAGGAACTCTAACTAACACCTTCAAAGCCTACTGTGCAATGTCTAGATAGCATCCCATACCACCAACTATACTTCATAGAACTTCCCTATTGCTAGTAGGTATCTCATATGATGAGAATAGACAATAACCGACATAGACCATGATAGAAAGACATCGAATCCGTAAATCTAACCTACTTCGATGAAAGTGTTCTACTTGCCAATGGTAGAACTTAGAAATATCCATGTAGGAACATGGTTAAGGAATATGAAGGGCATGCTTTGTAATCTAGTCTTATTCTATAACTATACCTACTTCCCTTAAAATATTCACTCGGTTCTAGCCTTTGTTCTGATAGAGTAATTTTCACATAAGGTTCATATAAAGGGTTTCTATATAATGTTCTTAACTCAATCACATTTACCATACATAGAGGTCTTCTATGGCTACCGTCCAATGGCGACAAAAAGCTCATCATGACTTTCCTAAGGATTCATATGATGTTGTTCCATCCAATCAACCTTTAGTCTATCATTCCTTTAGTTTGAAGGATACCATTATGACATTATATATCTACATTCATAACCTTACCACTAGTTTCAAGGTTCAGATAAAGACCCCTTTAATATCATTCGAGGTCATGTGTCACTCATATATTCAACACTAATAGGTTTTAGCATCTTAAGTCAACACATTACATATTTACATTCATACATGCATTAATTAAGGGAGACAAGTAAACCAAGACAAGACACAACATACTTCAACTTAATATATATTACATGTCATTCTAGATACACATAGAAATAATGATATCCTCTTTAAATCAACCTACATGCTATAATGTCATCATCATAAATATGACCATCATAAACTCATATATTAAAGTAAGAATAACCCAGATAGAAACCTAAGACTATAAACATAAAGCCATAGTCATAGTCTAACAGGATAACCTAAATAACATCAATAGAATAAACAACATATACTTTAAAATTACTTCACATATACATAGATAGTTTCATATTTCACATAATAAACCACATAAATAACCACATTACTTCAAGTAGTTGCCGACAAGGCCATTCTCATCATAGTACATAAGGTGATGTCGACAAGGCCTCATCAATTACAAATAAAGCACATAACACCGCAACCATAACTGAACCATAACTATCACAATATAATTGAAGTCTAATTTACATAAAAATAAGGGAAATAGGGCAGCGTACCACCACTCTTTCCTTAACACCTCAATCCTATGCTAAATCATTCAATTCAATACCATAAGGCTCATACCCATGGCCATGAACATCAATTCAATGCATAAATCATAATAATCATTGAAACTAGGTTAATTCAACACATATTTATCAATCTAATACAACCTATACATCAATTGAATACAATTCTCACATCATTAGATAGCCCATAGAAAACTTCACTAGAATTCATAAACTAATGTAGTAAAAACTAGGGTTCATAAATTACATGGGTTCATAGGTTATTTGAGTTAAAACCATATCATTAATAACAATTGAACACATATTAGATGCTTAAAAACCTTCAATGCAAGAACCCATGCATAGATCACGAAATTGGACAATTCAGCATTGAAAACATCAAGAAAACATCTTTGAAAGTTGTATTCCGTGATGCATAGAGTTTCTAAGATCAAAAACCATTCCTCGATGAATATCTTTCATAAATTTTATGAAGAATCACCATTCAATTCTCCAATCCAAGAACGTCCTTGAGTTTTGGCTTTAATGGAGTGGGAATTTTTGTTTTGATTTTGAAGAATGAAATTTTCCAAGTGTTTAAGCTTATAAACACATTTAAAATACCCAAAATACCCTTTAGGAACCGAAAATGTTCTTATTTGGACGTGGTGTGAATTTACAGCTTCAACCCTAAACTTAAGAGTGATATGTGCAGCGAGGCAGTCCACCAACGGTTGCCAATCGATGGCTTATCCCTTGACCAACAGACCGTCCTGTTTGTCCGTGGTCAGGAACTGAGGCTTTTCCTTAGCTGCCTCACCCCAAACCTAAGTGCCAGTCAATAAGTTACTACCAGCGGGGTGTGGACTGACCCACTGGGTATCAATTGCCATCCGTTGGTAGGATGTTTTGGGCAGTCTTGGGAACCGACTTCTGGTCCTTCCTCAAGGACTCTTGGATGGTCCTTGGGGATGTTTTCCCGGATGTTTCCCACCCAAATATGTTCGTAGATAAGTTTAGGACCTCTCAAATGAATTTCATCCAAAACAAACACGTAAAACTTGATAAAACATGCATAGACAAATAGGGTCATTTCAAGGCAAACTTTTTGAACGTCATGAACATTCTTGGACGTTTGACCTCGGAACTTCATGAAACTTAACACGCTACCTAATAAAACCATAATTAATCATTTAAGGATCTCATAACATCATGAATCACATATAAACACATAGAACCACTTATGAGGAACATAAATGACTTAGTCATCAAATATCTTAGTCGTCCATTGACGTCTCACTTCCAAATCACCTAATCTCTTAGACAATGCCTTAATACAACTTTAATCACTTGTTTAAGACCTTAAAACATCATTACTACCATTTGAAGCTATATTTCACCTATGTCATTTTTGGGATCATACACTAACCTACTCCGATGAGGGTGTTATACTTGAAGAGGGTAGAATTAGGACACATCCTATGTAGGCACATGGTTAAGGCATATGGAGGTTACTTTGTAATCTAGGCTCATAGTTGAACTGGAGTTACTTACCTAACCTTACTCACTCGGTTATAGGCTTTGTTCTTATAAAGTAATTTACATTAAAGGTTCATATGAAGGGGTTCCATACAAGATAAATAACCTAGTAACATTCACACTACCAAAGAGGTCCTCTAGGGCTACCTTACAATGGCGACAAATATAAATCATCATGACTTTCCTAAGGATGATATGATGTCATTCCATCCAATTAAACTTAAGTCCATTATTCTTTACAAGAAGGATACCATTACGACTTCCAACTTCAATCTTCATAACATTACGAGTAGGTTAAAGGTTTCACATACAGACCCTCTTAACATCATCAAAGGTCACATGTCATTCATAAATTCAAGACTAAAGTCCTTAGCATCCTTATTCAAGACATCACATATTCACATTCATAAATATATCAAGGGACACAGGTCTACCAAAATAAGACATAACATACTTCACATATAAACATAGCCAACATCATCTTTAGGTCATACTATACACTACTATAACATCATCAATATAACAATTCTAGGCTCATATAGTCAATTAGGACTAATAATGTATCATAATTAAGACTACACATACAAAGACATAGTCATAGTGTAACATTATCACCTAACAACACCAATAGAAGAACACACATTTTAACCTTACTAACATGAAGTTAGATATGATCATACTTCACATTATAAACTATACAAATCATCATAGTACTTCAAGTAGTGCCGACAAGGCCAGGATCATACTAATACATCAAAGTAACTCTGACAAGGCCATATCAATTGCAAGTAAGACACATAACACCTCCACCATAAGTTGACCATACCAATCACAACATAATTGAAGTATAATTGACATAACATAAAGAGAATTAGGGAAGCGTACCACCAATCCATTCTCATAACTTCAATCCATATCCAAATCATCGAATTCAATACCATAAAGCCTTTACCCGTAACGATGAACATCAATTCAATACAAAAACTATAATACTCAATGAATCTAAGTCAATTCAGTATATATTGGTAAATCTAAGACCAATTAGACATCAATTTAATACAATTATTGCATCATTCAATAGCCTGTAGAAGACTATACTGGAATTAATAAGCATTAAGTCAATATCACTTAACCCATTAAGTAGTGAAAAAACTAGGGTTCATCAATTACATGGGTTCATAGGTTAATTGAGTTAAAAACATATAATTAACAACAATTCAATAAATAATCAATGCTTTAAAACCTTTAATGCAAGAACCCATTGATAGATCATAAAATTGGACAAGTTCATCTTTCAAAACTTTAGAAAACTCTTTGAATTTTAGGCTCCTTGATGAATACAGTTTCAAGGATAAAAAAACCATAGATCAATTATATTAATCCACTAAATTTATGAAGAATAACCAACCAAATGTCTAATCCAATATGTTTCTTGAATTTTGGCTTCAATGGAGTTATAGAGAATTTCTAGGATATTTTTTGAGTTTTGATTTTGAAGAAGGAATTCTCCAAAGTGTTTAAGGTCTATAAACATGTTAAAAATACCCAAAGTACCCCTAAGTAACCTACCGAAGTCATTTTTGGACGTGTGGTGAATTTACCAATTCACCTCTATACATTACAATAAAGCTACGCAGGAAAAGTCCAAATAGATGAGTGGACATTAACGACATGTTTCCTATCAAACGTACAATCCCGGTTGTCCATGGTTTTGGAATGAGGCTGGTTCTTGTATTCTCTCCTCCCACACCTAAGTTTCAATCTATGCCCCTCATCTACGGGGCATCGATTGACCCACGAGTCGTCGACTGCCATCCGTAGGTTGGGAATGTTTTCACAGCTTTTACTTTTTCGATGGGTCCTTCTTCAAGGATCCTTGGATGGTCCTTAGGGATGTTTTTTCCGAAAGTTTCCAACCCAGATATGTTTTTATACGAGTTTTGTACATCCCACATAAATTTCATCGAAAACAAGTACGTAAAACTCAAAAAAACATGCGAAGACACACAAGGTCATTTCAAGGCAAACCTTTAGAACGTCATAAATGTTCTTGAACGTTTGACCTCCAAACTTCACGAAACATGGAACACTAACTATAAACACTAAAATAACTCATATAATGACCTCATTAACTAATAAAAAACACATATGGTTACATAACAACTCATGAGGCACATAGGTGACTTAGTTATCGAACGTCTTGGTCGTACCTTTACATTTCACTTCCAAAATACCTAAACCTCTAGACACTGCATGAATACAACATTATAAACAAATTTAGGAGCTTAGGCACTCACGAAAACCATTTTAGGACCTAGATTCACATAAGTCATTTTTGAGGTAGTACAATCTCACCCAACTTGATAACTTTTGTCCTCGAATGACACTTTCAACTCTCTGAACATATCCAAGAGTAGAGACTGAACTCTACAACTCAAAAGAATTCCATAAAAACATTATAAAATACCCAATCAAGGAGAAAAGTCAATTTCACATAATCAAGAGCATCACAACTCAACAAGAAACTAGAATAAATTGTATAACTCATCATGCCATAAAACTCACATCCTTCATCCAAACAGTAAAAGATTATTTTATATTTATTATCATGCTCATGTACATCAATTCTAACCACATCACAAAAATTTTAGACCAATGAATGAATTTTTTATTTTCTCAAAATTCTTAAAGTAAATTGCAAGTCCGTTGCAATGAATTATGCAAATTTTTCAAAAATACAACTTTTAGGCAATTAACAATAGAAACATGCTAATATTCAAAGCAAAATCATATAAATACATTTTTCAACATCATCATAACTACATGAGATATGCAATTCAAGAAATCAATGAAATTCAATTTCAAAAAGACTTCTAAACACAATGCACATGCAATATACTTCTATGACTTTATACTCTCGAGCTTAAGTTGAATAAAAGAGATAATACAATCAATCAAAACTCCACTACTCACCATACTCACCCACTTATAAGGAACTCATATCACTAAAGAGATAGAAGAACTTATCATCCTCATCCTGATCAAGCTTTGCTCCTCTAGTCTGGAGTGCATAGAACCGCCTCTTATTTGGACATCATCCTTTGGAACATTAGAATAAACTTGCTTACCTTCTCTAGTAAGACAATCCCTCACTTTATATCAATCTTTAACACAACAAAATAACCCCCAGTACCCCGTAGACATTTTTCATAGTGCACGTTCCCACAAGTAGCACATGTAAGCTTGCCATTTTGACACCTTAATTAGACAACCCTGAAATACAATAGATAAGTACTTATTCATTTAACGGGATTTTTAACTTATGTCATGACATTCATTAGTTTAATTAATATTCATTCATCACATAAGGACATTCAAGTAATGGTACAGTTCAATTAAGACTCATTCATTGTATAAGGACATTCAAGTAACGGTCTTGGAGAAGACGCACGGACTCTAATTAACACCTTCAAAGCCTATTATGCAATGTCTAGATATCGTCCCACACCACCACCTAAATTTCATAGAACTTCTGTAATTCTAGTAGGTATCCCATATTATGATAATAGACAATAATCGACATAGACCATGATATCTAAACATGGAATCTTGATTTCTAACCTACTCTGATGAAGGTGTTCTACTTGCAAAGGGTATAACTAAGACACATCCCATGTAAGCACATTGTTAAGGAATATGAAGGTTCTACTTTGTACTTTAGCCTCATCCTTTGACTAGATCTACTTACCTTACCATACTTACTTGGTCAAGCCTTTGTTCTCATAGAGTAATTTATATTTAAGGTTCATAAAAAGGAGTTCCATATCAAGTTCATAACCCAATCACATTCACACTACCGAAGAGGTCCTCCAGGGAACCCTTATAATGGAGACAAAGACATATCATCATGACTTTCCTTAGGATGAAATGATGTTGTTTAATCCAATCAAACTTATGTCAATAATTCATTACAAGAAGGATACCATTACGACTTTCGACTTTAATGTTCATGACCTTACAACTAGGTTCATAGTTTCACATTAAGACCCTCTTAACATGATTAAAGGTCACATGTCATTCATACATTCAAGACTAAGAGTTTAGTATCCTAAGTCAATAAATATCATATTCACATTCATACATATATCAAGTAAAGGACTCATATCTACCAAAATAAGACACAACATACTTCACACATAACATATCGCTTTAAAAGCACATAGACATAACAAACATCATCTATAGGTCATATTTTACACTACTATTACATCATCAATATGACCAGTGTAGACTCATATAGTCAATAAGGAATAATCATGCATCAACTCTGTTGACTCATATAGTCAATAAGGAATAATCATGCACCAACTCTAAGACTACACATTCAAAGACATAGTCATAGTATAAGATGATCACCTGAGTACACTAATAAAAGAACACATACTTTCACCATACTAACATTGAGATATATATGATCATACTTCACATAATTAAGTACACAAAACATCATAATGCTTCCAGTAGTACCAACAAGGCCTTGATCATCATAATACATAAAGTAACGCTGACAAGGCCACATCAATTGAAAGTAAGGCACATACCACCACCAACATAAGTGGACCATACCAATCAAAACATAATTGAAGTCTAATTAACATAAAATAAAGAGAATTTGGGCATCATACCACCTATCCATTCTCACCACTTCAATCCATATCTAAATCATCCAATTCAATACCATAAGGCCCTTACCCATGTCCATGAGCATCTATTCAATACAAAAACTATAATACTCAACGAATCTAAGTCAATAAAATATATATTTATCAATATACGACCAATTTGAGATTATTTGAATAAAATTATTACTTTATTCAATTGGTCATAGAAAACTACACTAGAATTCATAAGCATTAAGTCAATATTACTTAACCCATAAAGTAGTCAAAAAACTAGGTTCATCAATTACATGGGTTCATACGATTATTGAGTTAAAAACATATAATTAACAAAAAATCAATCAATATTCAATTCTTTAAAATCTTTAATGCAAGAATCCATGGATAGATCATAATATTGGACAAGTTCATATTTGAAAACTTTAGAAAACTCTTTGAATTTTGGGCTACATAATTAATAGAGTTTCAAGAATAAAAACCCATACCTCAATGATGTTAATCTACGAAATAGATGAAGAATCACCACGCAAATCTCCAGTTAAGGCTCTTTCTTGAGTTTTGGCTTCAATAGAGTTCTAGAGAATTTCTAGGATATTTTAGATTTTGATTTTGAAGAATGAATTCTCCTAAGTGTTTAACGCTTATAAAAATGTTCAAAATACCAAAAGTGCCCCTAAGTAACTGCCCAAAGTCTTATTTGTACTTGGGGTGAATTTTCCAATTTACGCCTAGACATTATAGAAAAGTTGTGCAGAAACAGTCGCAACCAATAATTTGCCATCGATGACCCGTTTCCCAAAAAATGGACCATCCTTTTGTTCCGTAGTTTAGGACTGAGGCTGTTCCATGGATTCTTTCCTCCCACGCCTAAGTTAAACCTAATCCCTTCACCTACGGGGAGTCGATTGACCCATGTTTCATCGACTTTAATCCGTAGGTTGGGCTGGTTTTGACAGCTTTGGCTCTTGGGTTGGGTCCTTCCTCAAAGACCCTTGGATGGTCCTTGGGGATTTTTTCCGAAACTTTTCCAACCCGAATATGTTCATATACGAGTTTAGGACCTCCCACATCAATTTCATCAAAAATGAACACGTAAAACTCAATCAAACATTCCAAGACACACATTTTGTTTCAAGGTAAACCTATCGATCGTCATAGACGTTCTTGGATGTTTGAACTCAAAATATCATGGAACTTGACGCACTGCCTATAAAAATTATATTAACTAATGAAATACACATATAGGCACATAACCATACATGTGTCACATAGGTGACTTAGTCATCGAACGTCTTGATCGTCTCTTGATGTTTCACTTCCAAATAACCTAAAACTCTAGCAACTACCTCAATAGCACATTATAAACTTTTAAGACCTTATACACTCATCAAAACCTTGTTTGGACTTAAATTTACATAAGTCATTATTGAGGTATTACGATCTTCCCCACTTGGGCAGTAACAGTCTTGGAGAAGACCCACAGACTCTAATTAACACCTTCAAAGCCTATTATGCAATTTCTAGATAGCATCCCATACCAGCACCTAAACTTCATAGAACTTCTCTAATGCTATTTGGCATCCCATGTGATGAGAACAGATAATAACCAACATAGATCATGATAGCTAAACCTGGAATCTAGAGTTCTAACCTACTCCAATGAGGGTATTCTACTTACCAAGGGTAGAATTAGGACACATCTCATGTAGGAACATGGTTAAAGAATATGAAGGTCTTACTTTGTACTCTAGAAACATCCTTTAACTAGAGATACTTCCCTTACGATACTCAATCGGTGCTAGCCTTTGTTCTGATTGAATAATTTACAGTAAAGGTTCATACAAAGGGGTTCCATATCAAGTTGATAACCCAATCACATTCCCACTACCAAAGAGGTCCCCTAAGGCTATATTACAAAGGCGACAAAGATATGTCCTCACGACTTTCGTAAGGATGATATGATGTCATTCAAGACAATCAAACTTAAGTCCATCATTCATTACAAGAAGGATACCATTATGACATTCTACTTCAATGTTCATAACCGTTCCAATAGGTTCAAGGTTTCACAAAAAGACCCTCTTAACATTATTCAAGGTCACATGTCATTCATACATTCAATACTAAGAGGCTTTAGCATCCTATGTCAAGACATCTTATGTTCACATTAATACATATATCAAGTGAGGGACACAAGTCTACCAAAAAGAAGGCACAACATACTTTACATATATCATATCTCTTTTGAAGCACATAGACATAAGAAACATCATCTTTAGGTAATCCTATACACTACTATAACATCATCAATATAACCATTATAGAATCATATAGTCAATTAGGTATAATCATGCATCAACTCAAAGACTACACATACAAAGACATTTGTAGTCTAACATGATCACCTTACAACACCAATACAAGAACACATACTTTAACCTTACTAACATGTAGATATATATGATCATAATTTACATAATAAACTACACAAATCATCATAATACTTCAAGTAGTGCCAGGCCATGACTATCATAATACATAACGTAACGCTAACAAGGCCACAACATTTGCAAGCAAGGCACATAACACCTCTACCATAAGTGGACCATACCAATCACAACATAATTGAAGTTTTATTAACATAAAATAAAGATAATTAGGGCAGAGTACCACCAATCTATTCTCACCACTTCAGTCCATAGATAACTCGTCCAATTCAACACCAAAAGGCTCTTACACATGGCCATGATCATCTATTCAATAAAAAAACTATAGTACTCAATGAATCTAGGTCAATTAAAAATAGATTGATCAATATAAGAAATATCAATAAATAAATTAAATACAATTCTTACATCATTCAATAGCTCATAGAAAACTACAGAAGAATTCATAAACATTAAGACAACCTCAAGTCAAGCACAAAGTAGTCAAAAACTAGAGTTCATCAATTTCTTGGGTTCATAGGTTAATTGAGTTAAAATTATATGATTAAAAAAAATTAAATCAATAATCAATGTATTAAAACCTTTAATAAAAGAACCCATTGATATATCATAAAATTGGATAAGTTCATCTTTGAAGACTTTATAAATCTCTTTGAATTTTGGACTCGTTGATGAATAGAGTTTCAAGGATCAAGAACCATACCTCGATGATTTGAATCCACGATATTGATGAAGAATAACCACTCAAATCTCCAATCAAATATCTTCCATGTGTTTTGGTTTCAATGGAGTTCTAGAGATATTTTTTGTTTTTGATTTTTAAGAATGAATTCTGCTAAGTGTTTAAGGATTATAAAAATATTTCAAATACCCAAATTACCTCTATTTAAAACCTCAAACTCTTATTTAGACGTGTGGTGAATTTACCAATTCACCCCTATACATTATAGTAAAGCTGCATAGTAATAATTTCAATCCACAAGTCGCCATAGATGACCCGTTTCCCAACCAACACACCGTCCTATTGGTCTGTGGTTTGAGATTGAGTTTGGTCCTTGGATTCTCCCCTCCCACGCCTTTGTTTCAACCTACTATCCTCATCAACAAGGTGTCGATTGACCGATGAGTCGTCGATTGCCATCCGTAGGTTGGGCTGGTTTTAGCAACTTTGGCTCTTGGGTTAGGTCCTTCCTCAACGACCCTTAGATTGTCCTTGGGGATGTTTAATTGGAAGTTTCAAACCTGAATATGTTTGTATACAATTAGGACCTCCCACATTAATTTCTTCCAAAATGAACACGTAAAACTCAACGAAACATGCTAAGAAACACAAAGTGATTTCAAGGCAAACCATTCAAACGTCATGGTCGTTCATTGACTTTTGACCTCCAAACTTCACGTAACTTGAAAAACTATTAATAATAAATATAATAAATCATATAATAACCTCATTAACTCATCAAACTCATATATAGGTACATCACCACATATTAGGCAAATAGGTGACTTAGTTATCGAATGTCTTGGTCGTCCCTTAATATTTCACTTCCAAATCACCTAAAACTCTAGAAAATGCCTCAATACCACATTATAAACCAATTAATATACTTTGATCTCATGAAAACAATGTTATTCCCTAGGTTCACCTAAGTTATTCTCTCGGTATTACAATTTTGGAGTCTTGCATATTAGTATGATTTGCATGTGTCCTTATGTTATGAGTTTAATTGATGATATGATGAGTTGCATACTCTTGATTGTATCATAGTTTCATGGGTATATTTGTAGTTAATCTATGTTTCTCATGCCAACTTGTAGCTGATGATATTTGCTTAATTGCTTTAGGATTATTCTGTTCATGTGCCAATGTGTGATTTCATAAGTTATTGCATGTTGAAAGTTATCATGATAAGATGAGAATTTTAATATTGTACAAGGTAGTGCCTCAATAAATGAATTGAAAATGTTGATGTGTGTATGCTCTTGCGATTGTGGAATTAGTTCCAAATTTGCTTGTGTTGCTTGAAAATGCTTGATGATATGAAGTAGTTGTTCCTTGTAAATTGGTGCATTTGTTATGAATGTTTATGTCCATGATTATATGTGTTGCTATCATCTAGTTGAGACCTTGATATGCTTGAATGTGTTTCCCCTTATTAAGTCCTTGAAGTACTTTATGTCTATCATTATATGTTTGGTTCCACTAATGCATTTAGTATTGAATGATTATATGTGTTGTGATCATCTAGTTTAGTCCTTGATGTGCTTGAATGTGTTTCCCCTTATTAAGTCCTTGAAGTACTTTATGTCTATCACAAAATCAACAATTCATAATACCCATAACTTGTTTTGAAGGTTGTCTTTCGAATCTCACATTACATAAGCCTTAACTGGCTGTAGCCAGATCAGAGATTAGATTTTCACGAAATAGGTTCCCCCTGAAATTGATAGAAAATATCATCTATCATTGGGAAAGGATACTTATTCTTGATGGTTAAATTATTAAATTGGGATTAGTCCATGCATATCCTAAGGGAGCTATGTTTCTTTCTTACAAAAAGGACCAGAGCGCCCCAGGGTCAGACACTTGGTTGAATAAAACCTTTATCTAACATATCTTTCTATTGTTCTTTCAACTCATTTAACGGTTTTGATGCCATTATATATGGAGGAATAGATATAGGACAAGTATTTTAAATGATATCTATGCCAAAGTCTTTTTCTCTCAGAAGGGACCCTGAGTGGATAATCAGGAAATACTTCTTGAAACTCCTTAACTAAAGAAATTGACTGAAAGGAAGGTACCTTAGGACTTGAGTCACTAACTCGGAATAAGTGACAGAAACACCGCTTTTATACTAAAATTTTCAGTTTAAGGTACGAAAACAAAAAAGACCCTTAGGAACTGTTGAACTACTACTCAACTCGATGACCGGTTTGTTAGGAAGCTGAAACTTGAAAAATCGAGTAATACAATATATTAACGCATAACAATCATGGATATAGTACATACCTAGAATGACTTAAAAATCTACCATGTCTAACTCTCCTAGTTCGGCCATGGTGTTCCTGTGTTCAATAGAAATTGGACAATCACGGTAGACTCTTTCCGCTATAATGGATTGTCCAATAAAAACACAAAAATGTTCTCAAAGTTTCTAAGGAGGAATCTCAAACTTATTTGCAACATAAGGATTTAAAAAGGATAAACTAGATCCTAGGTATATCAAAAGCATAAATATTAAAAGTAAAGACTTTAATCATACTTGTTACAACATTCAGATACTTCTCTTGCTCTTGGAAGCTAGTGATTGCATAGAGGTGGTTTGCCCCTCCGCTAGAACCACAAGTGCCTCCTCTAGGTGCAACCTTGTCTGGTGGAGCAACTGATTAAGATTGGACTCTGCTGCTCGGATTTCCACTACCCTGCATATCCTTCGGGCACTCCCTTAGAAAGTGACCCTCTTGTACACACTTGAAGCAACATTTCTGGACCTCACGACATTTACCTGGGTGGTTTCTACTAAACTTAGTACATACAAGAGACCATCTACCTCTTTATGCCATACTATCTTGATATTGCGTTGGTATAAATCTGAAATTCTGCAAGTCCTAGCCATAATGCTCACCATTGTTTCTGGGTGAAGGAGCACTAGAAAATGATGGTGCATGCCTCTTTTGCTTATGAAATTGTGGCATAGTCGAACCACCCTTCTCCTTCCCTGACTCGTTCCCAGTGTTTGCTTTTTTGTTCCTATACGCTTATTTATAACTAATCTTCTCTTCTTCAACTTTTTGCGTCTGTACCATCAACCTAGATATGTCTATGTCGCCTATCAGCATTGAAGCTATGCCCTCAAATCTTTTCTTGACGCACGACCCATGCTAGCGAGCAACAAGCTCATTGTACTCCTCATGGCCTTTACAATTTCTGGAGCATAGCTGGACAACTTGGTGAAGTTAAACCCATATTCATGTAAACTCAATAAATCATGTTGCATTGTAAGGAACTCATTTACTTAGATTATTTTAGTTCTCGGGGAAAGAAACTCCCCCAGAAAGCTTCTTCAAAGTAAGACCAACTCGAATGTGGTGCATCCTCATCTCTGCCCTCCTTCCAATGATTCAACCAAGTCTTAGACATATTTTTTTGTTGGTATGAGGCTAACTCGACTCTTTCAACGTCAATGACATGCATCACATCCAAAACCTTCTTCAGCTCTTCCACAAAGTTTTCCTGATCCTATGTAGTGCTTGAACTGGTGAAACTGGGAGGATTCTTAAGAACTAATGAATCCTCTAGGTTTAAGCCTCTTCTTGTTGAGCCCGTATTTGGTTCTCGACTTGTTTAGTCATCGCTTGGATTGACATCCGGATAGCCTCGCAGAACTCAACATCGGTTACTTCTCCTTGAGGTTGCATATTTGATGCATTAGGTACATCCGGTTCCACAACAGTCCTTCTAATAGATGACCTCCTACTCTTCCAAAAGGCATGATGAGCTGAAACATGCACAAGCACAAATTAAAGGGAAAATTCTCAAACATAAACTCTAACGCAAGAAAAGGGATATGAAAAAAGTAAGGTATTTCTAAATGTTGCAGCCTCCTAATCATAGATGTGGCACACTTCACACCGAAACTAGGAATCTACCGACACGTCTTTATAGACTCCCTCGGACTCTTGATACAAAATTTATCACGCCCTGAGCTTACAACTTGTACTTGACCAACACACAACGACCATTGATGATCATGAGCAAACCCTGGGACTGGCATAACTTAGTGGAAGTCTTAAATAATCAATATTTGAGAAACACTATCACAAGATAACTTAAATAAATGTCTTGTCCAACTGACACTTAAGTGTCAAAAATAGAACATCTGAAATGCAAGATAAAGAGATGCTCAAACAAAACAACTTGACTGACTATCTGTCCATGAAGCCTCTAAAATACTAAGATGAATGTTTGGACAAACCCCACAAAATTCTATAAACGAAAAGACTGAAAAGCAATAAAAGAATCCTCCGAAATGCAGAGAGGCTCGCCACTAACTATGAGTGCTCAAACAGGATAAAAGAGGTGCTTGATACTGATCCTACTTACATGCGTCTGCATCATCAGACAATGCGCGCCATCTGACATCAGTTTATTGAATGTACAAGTATGCGAGTTTGAATTCTAAACAACAACTTAAGCTCGGAACGAATAAGAAGAAACCCTTACCTTGGCTTTATTTAACTCATATAATACTAAAATTAATGTAAAGCAATAAGGGAACATACTATATATATATATATATATATATATATATATATATATATATATAATCATATCGGATACATCCCTATTCTCTTTAATACATCTATTTCATCTCGAATACAAACAAAGCCAATCTCTAATATATCTCTCCCCCGAAGCAATATGTCATTGCAATGTATTGGACAATCAAGGAATATTTTCGAGAGTAGTGAAAATTTTGAATTTTTTGTAATTGAAGAAACCTCCCAGATTTGATGTAATGAGCCTCCAAAGACATGAGAATTTTTTAATTTGTTTATACTATTTTTTTCTTTAGTAAACAACTTCAATATATTAATTTACAATCTATTTCAAATGATTAGACGACATAAATGTGCCGTTTACAACCTAAATTGAAAAAGTTGAATTCTAAAAAGTTCCATGCAGCAAGGATATAGAGAATTGCGTTAAATTATGAGTTAAAACATTTCGTATGTTGATATCTTTGGAAAAGTTCACCGATCTTTATACATATCCACAAGCGGTATTTATTTTCCAAAATAATATTATCTTTGTTTTGCTATATTTGCACCATAAGTTTGCATATGATAAAATACTAATTATTGGTCAATCAGGTGGTAAAGATAGATTTAGAGTCTTTCAAATCTCTATTGCTTCATTTTTAGTATGTTGTTTTTGTAATTGACTTTGTCGATGATAGTTGTATATATATGTATATATATATATACATATATATATATATGTATATGTATATATATACATGTATATGTATATGTGTGTGTATATATATAATATATGTATATGTATATATGTGTGTATATATACATATATATATATATATACACACACACACACAGACACACACACACACACACAAATATATATATAAACACACACACACACACACACACACACACACACACACACACACACATATATATAAATATATATATATATATATATCTTGTAACACCGTTAAAATAACTCAGTTCATAATAGAAAATGCAAAATCAAACTCAACTTTTTTTATATATGAAAGTAGTATAGTGTCTGTGGGAGATTATCTAACCGACAACACCTCTACAATCCTAAGTGGTGATATAACGTCTCGCCCACTCTACTAGAGCTGTCATATACCTTGTAATCACATAAAACTCCTCTACTTAATGAATCCATAACCTAGCTTAAGTGATCATCTAAAGAGTATGACCCATTAATACTGATGATGGTAACATGGTTTACATCGGTGCTTAATACTTCTCCCAAAATATAGATTGGGTCATGTGTTTTTAAAACAACTTGTTTTTTTGGGTTGAGATTATCACTCAACACTTAGCTTTAAATGCTCTTTTAGAATTGATGTTCCCTTGTCTTTCTCCAAACTCTTTTGGAAATCTTAGTTTCCTCTTAACTTAAATGTGAAAACATTTAAAAACTTTTAGGGAATACTTAGATCCCTTATAACTTTTGAGAAATGAACTCAATACTTAGGGAATACTTAGATCCCTTATATTAATTAAAGGAAGATCTTCAACCATTACTTTTTACTTGACTTGAAACTTGAGCCTTAAAGTATATATAAAATTTTTAATAAAGGATCTTAAAAACCTTTAAGAACTTAAAAACCTTTAAGAACTTTTCTTTGACTTACTTTTTAACATTAGACTCGACTCTAAATGCTCAAATAATGATATTTACTTTCTTTGAATTGGAGTATGGATTAAATGTTATGATTGTGTTTTATAGTTATTTCTATCTGTTTAGAAATCATGAAAAGTAATTAGAATCATTGGACGGTTTTAATATACCTAAGAAGGACTTAAATGGGTTAAAATACAAAATCTTGACAAAAAATGCCAATGTGTGCGTGCCAGCCTCAATTTACTGAGGCCAATTTCTGCTGACAGGTAGTGCGTTGTGCCATACCTTTGTGATTGAGGTCATTTTTTTGTGCACTGCAGGTAGGACCAGCCTATCCATGCCTAGGTACGCCTAACAAATTTTTTAACTCATTTTCCACCTCCAAACATCCTTAGTTATTTCACAAAAATATAGGGACTATTAGTACCCTCAATACCCACTAAATTCAACTCAAAACAACTGAGAGAAACAAAAATAAACCGTAACACAATAAAATGAACTAAGGTGAACTGGAACTTCGTAATTACTTATTGAGTTAATTTTTTAATAAAATGAGTTTTATTAGTGGCCTTACTAGTGTATGCATTTTGGTTAAGTTGGATGTAAAATTTCCAAGAACATCCATGACGTTTGAAAGGTGTGTCTTAGAAAAAGGTTGTGTCTTTTTATGTGTTTGAGTAAGTTTTACGTGTTCATTTTGTTTGAAATTTGTATAGGGTGTTCCTAAGATGTAGACGACTATGTTTAGGATTTTAACGTCCAGTTAAGACCCCACCTAGGACCTACAAGAAGCCCTATAAGAGGACCCCATCTCTTTGCAAGAAGCTGTGAAGCAATGACCAAACGACGACTTAAGGGGCAATTATTTTGTCAACAAACGGACAGTCGAACATGGGCGTCAACTGGACCTGCAAGGAAATATAGGCTTATAATTAATGAGGCTTATTCCCAACCAATGACCCCGCACACACGGGCTGTTGATGGACCAATGGTAAGTTGGTTGGAGTCGTCTGTGAGGCTGCCAAAAAGCTGTAATTTTTTGCCTTCACTTCGGGTATATGGTAAATTCACCCCAAGTATTTTATGAAACTTGAGTGATATTTTTAGGGTATTTTAGGTATTGTTTATATGTTTTAAACCCTAATACCTAATTTTATACTTCTTTTCCCAAAACTTAGAACCCCTCGCTCTTAAAAGTCTCTCTCAAACATCCATATAAGCTAGAACTCAAGAAGGAGCTAGGAGGGCTATTGGTGTGCGTTTCTTCATCAAAATCAGTTGGGTTTTTTATATTTTGAGGTATGGAAGTCATCCTTTAACTCCTTTCCGTTCAAGGAGCCCCTTTCTAAGAGATCTCAAAAAGAGTTTAAGCTCTTTATCAAATTTTGGGTTAAGAAATGGGTTAAATGGGCATGATATTGTAGTCTTTGAGCTTTGGTTTCCTTTTATTGATATTGTTTTTTTGCTACAGACCTAAGGGATATATTATGATGAATTGTTGAAGAAATTATTATGGGTGATGAAAGTTTTGATTAAAGGGTAAGATGGGTTATCTTGTTTAGCTTTAATTATGAAATACTCTTGAGTGGTATGGTCCATCTTTGGTGGCGATGTTTACTTGGTATATATGTGAACATAAAGCTACTTGTGAATTGTGAATGAGGCGTTGAACTCATGTTCTGTGAAATAAGATGATAATGATGCTATCCTTGATAAATGTACATTATAAAACTTTTTAGGTGAAGTAGGCTTGCGAGTATGCCTAAATGAATTACATGATTATATGAACTATGTTAAAGTGTGCGATGTGATGAATTAAGGTCTAAGCATGTGTAGAATTGAATGTAAATGAAATAAAGCTTTTGTGCAAGGTGTGCTCACATGTACATACACATACACACAAACTTTGTATAAATGAATCAATGAATTTAAAAAATGTAAATGAAAAAGGGTGTTTTAGGATGAACACTCTTCATGAGTATAGATGAATTATATTGTAGAAACCTCATTATCTTCAAGAGCTTAGTGTTTCTATGGTAGGTAGGAGAATGGAAACCCATCGTGAGTTGACATGTTGTTTTTACTAGTTATCCTTAACCTATACTTTGTAATGCTGAGAATCTTTTTGGAGTTATTCCTACCAATGAGAGGATATGAAGAAGAGGTTGTTACACTTCGTGAGTTGAGTTGTTGTATTCCAATGTACCAATTGATATGATTACTCCTCGTTTGTAGGGAATGAGTTATTTAGTAGCAATATCCTTATCCCATAAATATGTGCTCACATAGGTGTAGATATTGGGAAAGCTATGTAACATCTAAAATAAAAGACGTCACTAAAGGCACGTGGGGGGACCCTTCCTTGATAAGGTAAGTATCCGGATTCCGTGTCTAGCTCTCATTGTCTATGTCTGTCAAGATAACCCCCACAAAAGAATGAATGAACTAAGTCCCCTAAAAGAACATACTACTTAGGGTGGATGGTGGACCTAGACGCCATCTATCCATGGACTAAGTGTACATTCTAATAGGGGAGTCGTAGTTTGTTTTATATGAACTATATGAACTAAGTATCCAAAAAAAGCATACTACTTAAGGTATGTGGTGGTATGGAACACTATCTATTCATTGTACTTGGTAGACCTTCCGAAAAGGGAGTCTTGGTGTGTCTTATAAGAATTGAATAAGATAAGTCATCTAAAATAGTGTACTTATTAGGGTAGGTGGTGGAATGGAATACAATCTACTTATTTCACTAAGTAGGCAATTCAAAAGGGAAGAGTTGGTGTGTTGTTTGAGTGTTCTTCTAATGTCTTGTCATTGAGAGGGGGCTTGTTCTCCCGAGACAAGTAAGCCTAGAAGAGGTAGTCGTGGGGTTCACCTAGGTTTGTATTGAATGAGCCTTATGGGAGCTTCCCTCATATCTTACCTTGGTGAGTCTTAGGATAACCTTAGCTAGAGAAAATCCTACGGATATGAGTTCACTTCCTCTTTGTTTGACCTTGGAAGTTCACATTTTTTTGAGTTAACTTGGTTCATTGTAATGCTAAATAGAGTTCAGTGTAACATTTTGAAAAGTTCACTTTAAAATGGTCCTTTTTTTTAATTATGAAAATCTTTCTCTAAGTGATAAATGGTGATTCTTATGTTGTTTAACTTCTATATTGTTGAATGTTTTACTTAATTGGCGTGAAAATGTGTTTTTAATTAAATCTCATATTTTGCATATTTTTGGATATTCCATATTTAGTACATTATTTTTATTAACCCCTTACTTTTATATACTTAATAAGTATAGGTCTTGGAAGCAAGGTTGAAGTCTAGAAGGTAAAGCTTGGGAAAGATTCTCTCTAGACAGGGTATGTCCGCATATATTCAAGGGCATAGTTCTTAACTCTTTTCGTTTTGTATAAGTTCTTATCATGTATTCCTTTGAAAATGTAATAGGTTGTATCCCTATGATATTAGGTTGTATCTCTATGTTTGGCATGTGACGATGAGATTTTTTAACTATTTATGAAAATATTCAATTTATATTAAGTGTCGTGAAAAGTTTAATTCAGTACTACTTTTATATTAAAGGGCTTGTACAAGAACCCAAAGGGTCAAGTGCGCCTTGTCCCAATCCAAGGATTCTCCCTAACTTCTAGGGAATACTTGCGGGTCGTGACAGACTTTGTATGAGAGATAAGGTTATGGGAAATACTTTAGTGTCTTAAAGTATCACAAACCAAGTCTAGTAGAGTTTTGGTCATTGGTGTGAATCGTTAAACATCCATAGACAAGAGGCTATAGGATGATAGATTTTCACTTTCTTCATAACTATTGTATCGTGCCATAGAACTTAACTCCATAAGATCTCTTCTTTTTTCTCCTTTGTCTAGTGGTTTTCTAGGTGTAATTTCTTTTAAAGGGAGATGTTTCTATGTTTAGGGAGAGAAATGTTAGTTTTAATACTTAAGATGGTTTTTAAGCTAAAACTGTAAATGTGAAGGTTAGCTTTAAGAATTGTAGTGTGAAGCCATTTATGGCTATGTGTGACTAATGAGGTTGGATGAATTATCTTGAGAAATTGTATGGTGATGTGTTTCTAAGAATGGTAAGAGTTATAATTGTTGAATGAAGTCCCTTTTGTGGAAATGAGTTACCTTATGATTGTGTTCAATGATAGTAGAAGAACTAAGGTATAAATTGGAGAGTTTTGATAAAATATGGTAATGTTATGAGAAAGAAGGGGTTCTATTCCATGAGTTGAGGTATGAGGTGCCTAAGAGTTAAACGAGGCTAGTCTAAAAGAGTTTACCTAAGGTTGAAGACTAAGAGGAAAGTGTTATACTTGACTTTTAAGATTTATTTTTAGTCTTGATGTGTGTGACTTGCGACTAGTATGAATTCCTACCTTCAGAGAGACATAGTGGTACTTTTGGGAGTTAGATCGTGAAGATAACTTTACCCTATGTTGGGGAGAATGACTTGAGTAGAAAGCTAGTTGGTATCCTTATCTTTCCTTGTACTCTTATTTAAGCTTGAGGCCAAATTCCTTAGTAGTTTCGTCATGATTTAGATTCTTGCATATTAGTATGAGTTGCATTTATCCTTATGTTATGATTGCCTTGTGGGCACAATGTTTGGGAGACTCTTGAAGTTATCATGATGGCTTGGGAAAGATTGGTAGTCAACCTATGCTCTCTTGTTAAGGTGTAACTAAGGATAGTGCTTAAATGCTTCGTATTGTTTTGAAATATGAAGTGTATGAATAAATTATCATGTGTTGTATATTGAGTTAGATGAATAAAAATCTAATTTTAAAGAAGCAAGTTAAACCTAACTTTTGCATAATGAATGCCATATAGGATGCATGTAGTGTACTTAGTCCAACAGAATCCTCAAAGGTCACTAAGTGGGATGCTACTCTCATATTTTACTTAGTGTAACTTACCAAATATCTTTGGAGTGAGTTAGTATGGTCTTGTCTCTCATAATGTCATGCCATCTTGTTACTGTTGGTTGAAAGGTGCATTATAAAATTTTTAAGAAAGTGACACAGTGAAGTTTTGAGTTCACTGTAAAGAGTTTAAATTATGACGAATTCCATTTTTCATGGATGATGGTTTTGATGTTTATGAAAATTAATTGTATAAGCATGTTTAATGATTGATAAGGTTTTTCCTCCATAAAATGAAGAAATGAAAGTGAGTTTTGAATTTGTGAAGTTTTGCAAAAGTTGTCTATGTTGCAAGTGTTTGGAAATGTGAAAAATTGTGCTCCTTGTTAGTTTGTGCCTTGAGTATGATGTTTTGATAATGATTGTAATGTGTTATATGTTGCTAATGGAGTCACTGATGGTATTAAAGTGTTTAGTGTTATTCGAGGACAAATGTTGTTCCAAGTAGGGGATAATGTAACACCCTAAAAAGTAGTAAGGTGAACTAGAGCTTCGTAATTGTTTATTGAGTTAAATTTTAATAAAATGAGTTACATTAGTATCCTTAGGTAGTGTGTGAAGTTTGGAGGTCAAACGTCCAAGAACGTCCATGATGTTTGGAAGGTGTCTTTGGAAGAACTTGTGTGCCTTGATGTGTTTGAGAGAATTTTACATCTTCGTTTTATTTGAAATTTGTGTGGGATGTTTATTAGACGTAGAATACTATGTTTAGGGGCTTAACGTACCGGTAAGACCCCATTTAGGACCGATGAGGGGCCAAAAAAGAGGACCCTATCTCTTGGCAAGAAGCTGCCAAGCAGTGATCAAATAATGAACCAAGGGACGGTCCATTTGTAAACAAAAGGTCCATTGACCATGGGCCTTGACTTGAACTGAAATGAATTCTAGCCTTACATTGAATGAGTCTAATTCCTAACCAATGACCCCCCACAAACGGGCCGTTGATGGACAAACGGTCCGTTGGTTGTAGTATTAGTGAGGCTGCCAAAAAGCTGTAATTTTCTGCCTTGGCTTGTGGTGTTTGGTAAATTCACCCCAAGTATTTTATGAAACATGAGTGATATGTTTAGGGTATTTTAGGCATATTAGAATATTTTAAACCTTAATACCTTATTTTGGACTTCTTTTAGAAAACCCAAAACCCCTCTCTTTTGAAGACTCTATCAAACCTCAATAGAAGCTAGAACTCTAGAAGGAGCTATGAGGGCTGTTTGTGGACGTTTCTTCACCAAAATCAATGGGTATTATTCTATTTTGAGTTATGGTAGTCATCCTTGAAATATTTTCCATTCAATGAGCTCATTTCTAAGAGATTTCAAAAAGGGTTTTCCAACCCTAACTTCTTTTATCTTTGACTCGAAGTATGGATTTTCATGAAAAATATTCTAATGATTCAAATATGATGTTTCTAATGTTAGTTGGTGATTTTAACGCTAAAATATCAAAGAAATCCTGTTAAATCTCTTGATCAAATTTTGACTTAAGAAATGGGTTCAATGAGCATCATATTGTAGTCATTGATCTTTCGTTTCCTTTTATTGATATTGTTATTTACATACTTCACTAAGGGATATATTATGATCAATTGTTGAAGAAATTATTATGGGTGATGAAATCTTGGATTTAAAGGGTAAGTTGTTTATCTTGTTTAGCTTTAATTCTGAGATGCTCTTGAGTGGTATGGTCCACCTTTGGTGGCGATGTTTACTTGGTATATATGTGAACATGAAGCTACTTGTGAATTGTGAGTGAGGACTTGAAGGCGTGTTATGTGAAGTAAGATGATAATGATGCTATCCATGATAAATGTACTTTATGAAGCTTATTATGTGAAGTAAGCTAGAGAGTATGACTAAATGAATTACATGATTATACAAAGTATGTAAAAGTGTGTGATGAGATGAATGAAATTATAATTATGTATATATTTGAATGTAAATGAAACGATGCTTTTGTGAAAGGTATGTTGTACCTCTTTGAATTAATGAATAAATGAAGTTAAAGAATGTGAATGAAAAGGGGAATTTCGGGTTGAACACTCATTGTGAGTTGAGATTAAGAGTTTAGTCGCATCCTCATTATCTTCCAAGAGCATTCTAAGATATGGAGGAGGATGGATACCCTTCGTGAGTTGATATGTTGTGTCCACTAGTTATCCTTAACCTATAGTTTATAATATTGAGAATCCGTGGGGAGTTATGCCTAGCACCGAGAGGACATTGAGAAGAGGTGGTTACACTTCGTAAGTTAAGATGTTGTATTCCAATGTACCTTGTCAGATGAGTACTCCTTTTTAGTAAAGAATGAGTTATTTAGTACCAATCTCCTTATCCCTTAAATATGTGCTCGCATAGGTGTAGCTATTGAGAAAGCCATGTAAATGCTAAAAAAATACCTTACTCTACACAGTTGGGGAGGACACTTCTCCGATTAGAGAAGTATCGATATTCCGTGTCTAGGTCTCATGGTGTGTGTCAGTTAAAATAAACCCCACAAAAAGAATGAGTTAACTAAGTCTCCTAAAAGAACGTACTACTTAGGGTAAGTGGTGGAATGGGACGCCATCTATCCATTGCAGCATTAAGTAGACCTTCTAAAAGGGGGGTCTTAGTGTAATTTATATGAAATGTATGAACTAAATCTCCTAAAGAACGTATTACATAGGGTAGGTGATGGTATGGGACGCTATCTATCCATTGCACTAGGTAGACCTTCCAAAAGTGGAGTCTTGGTGTGTCATATACGAATTGAATAAGCTAAGTCCTTTAAAAGAGTGTACTACTTAGGGTAGGTGGTGGAATGGGACACCATATGCTTATTGCACTAAGTAGGCACTCCGAAAGGGAAGTTTTGGTATGTTGTTTGAGTGTTCTTCTAATGTCTTGTCATTGAGAGGGGGCTTGTTCTCCCGAGGAGAGTAAGCCTAGATGGGGTAGTCTTGGGATCACCTAGGTGTGTATTGAAGGAGGTGTACGTGCGCTTCCTTCATGTATTACCTTGGTGAGTCTTAGGATAGCCTTATCTAGGGAAACTCTTACAGAAATGAGTTCACTTCCTCTTTTATTGACCTTGGAAGTTTCATATTTTTGGAGTTAATTTGGTGATTGTTATTCTAAGAAGAGTTCACTGGAACATTTTCAAAAGTTCAATTTAAAATTGTCCTTTTTTAAAAAAAATTATCCAAATCTTTTTTTTAATGTGTTAAATGATGATTCTTATTCTGTTTTACTTCTATATTCTTGATTGTTTTAGTTAATTGGCATGCAAATGTGTTTTACTAAAATGTCCCTTTTTGCATGTTTTTGTGTATGCCACAATTAGTACATTATTTATACTAAGCCCATACTTTTCTATACTAAATAAATATAGGTCTTGGAAGCAAGGTTGAAGTGTAGAAGACAAAGCCTGGTAATGATTTTCTTAAGACAAAGTATGTCCTCATATATTCGAGGGCACAGTTCTTAATTCTATTCATTTTTTATAAGTACTTATCATGTATTTCATTCAAATGTAAATGGTTGTGTCCCTAAGATATTATGTCTTGTTTATAAGTTTGGATTGTGACGATGAGATATTCCATGTATTTATGAAAGAATTCCATTATATACTAAATGTCGTGAAAAGTTCTTAGTCCGCGCTACTTTGGATGTCTTATGCAATAAACGATATTTAAAAGGCATGTACAAGACCCCAAAGGTTAAAGTACTCCTTGTCCCGATCCAAGGGTTCTACCTAACATCTAGGGGTACTTGTGGGTCGTGACATCAACCAACAATAGGCAGCCAACAATTCAATCAACAAGAATTCGACACTTTTCTGCAAGAACTTAAACTCTTACCATGTAAGCAATTCATAAGTTTTTGAATTGAAACTAATTGGTGTGTGGATGAATTAACCCAACAAAAAAGATCGTACATACCTTAAAAGAGGTCACCCCTGATGAATTCAACTTGAAACTCCTTGGCGTTCTTGACGTAACCTTGATCTTCTCCCTTTTCCTTCTTCTCTTCTCTTTTCTCCAAAGACCTAACCTTGGATTGATTTACCAAAACTAACTTAAGGCTTATTTTTACCCCAATTAATCCCTTAAAATTAATTACAAAATAATTGGGTGAAAAGACTATGTAACCCTTACAATAATTCAGAACTGGACTTTCCTCACTTTGACAACCCAACCTTCTATAGGCATATGTCCTTTAAATGATATCAAAAATTCACAAACTCTGCGCCTTTGGCAAGATCTCTACAAGGGATTTCCAACTATATCAAGAGCTACCTTTAAATTTTCCTGAGCCAAAAGTTATGGCCATTTTAAAATGACCAAAACTCACTTCTTAAACTTAGAATGTTTTTCCATATTTTCCCATTTCTTTGCAAATGTGATTATTTTAAATTTCTTAGCTTTTTATTAGTTATTTCGAGTTATGAGATGTTAAAATCTTCCTGTTACATCCGCGAATCACCCCCTAGAATTAACCGGTGTCGTCGTCCTCAAAGAGGACTAAGACTAACCTCTTGGCATTTGTCATTACATTTCATAAGTTAAACTAGAGGAACATTTAAAAAAATTTAACTGCATCTACATTGAGATTTACTTAGACATCTCGCTTACACACAACACATAATTAGCGATAATACATAAACTCCTCGTACAGGAAGAAATACAAAGGCTTCTACTTTTATTTAACATACATAATATAAACCATATAGATTTTTAGGAAGTCTACAAATACGTCTCATATTAAAGCATCTATGTCGAAGACAACATCTTGGGTTCAACACATACTTTATTACATAAAGGCCTTTTATAGGCATATACAAAGTCTACAAAGAAATAGAATGAAGTAAATTGTCTTTAAAACTAAACAATATTTGATAGCAACATAGTGGCTTCGTCCTCGGAAAGTGAAGACCTACCAAACTTTGGAATTATTCAGTGGTCGGATCCTACAATTTGTAGTAAATATAAACATGGGGTTAGTACACACTTGTACTTTTATATGCACCTAACACAATTAAAATCATGCTAAGGAGGACATTTATTCAAATCCACGCCACAATATTACTTTGAAAGGCTTTATGCACAATCAGGAGCTCATATATCCAATACTTACATAGTTCGTAAGTCCGAACCAGGAATAACAAAAGACGAACATTAACAAGTGTAGTCAAGTCAACATGTATCTCCAGTTAATTGAGTACATAATCAAGACGATCCAATATCAAGTTATAACATCAACAAACATGTATAAGAGTGCATAAAATCATAATATAAACAAGACCCTTACCCATAACTCATTATTATGCCTACAAGTGCAATGACCAAGTAAAGCCCCATAATCTTACTCAATCAAGTACACTAAACAAAGGATCATAAGCAACGTCGAACTAAATATAACATATCATAAATAGTAGTCATCATCACATTTAGAAATATAGACCAATAACATGTTCTTATATAAAACTGAAAACAAATATATTCATCAATATGTAAAGTCATTATATTCATAGCATATACATTGTAAGAACACAATAACAACCTCATAAGAATTCCCTCAAGGCATACTAGTGCAAGGCATAGGTAGAGTCCGATACCCCTACCTAGGCTAAGTCAAACCTTTCAAGTCACCCTAGTTAGTGTATAATACATTACTTCATTTTACTTTCGGAGACACTTGCCTTAAACAAAATAGACCACAAGAGCTAAGTGTGGAATTCAGTGTTGTAAAACCTTAAACCGATGGATGGTGGCTACCGGCTAAAGTAGTACCAAAACATGAACATATCATCTAGGTGGATCCACTAGCTAGTATTCCAATGGTGGAAACATATTTAATGGATATTGGGGGCTCTCATGGAAACAACACTATATATTATTTTTGGACAATGAGGCTATCCACCCTGTGAGGACTACGGTGAACCCTACCTTCCCTTGTTGGGAAGGTTTCACCTTTCATATACAAGGTCACTCGGTGCTAAGTTAGAGTCTCATTTGAAATGTATTTCTTTATCAATAATAAGGTTAGTGTTAGGTCATAGGGTCGAATCTCTCGTATAGTCTTTTCCATTAGCTCATTTGGAAATGAATGAAAATATCCTTTCATGGAAACACTCATATATGAGATTAAGATAACATCATCGTCATGTCAGAATAAGGAACATAGGTACTTTATAAAAAACCGTATATGATTTCATATTAAAAATAATCTCACAATCACATAGTCAAGACATTTCAATTCAACATCATACCAACACCTACTTAAGCTAATCACAAGTTATTCTTCAATTGAACTACATCATCAATCACAAGCCATCATAATTTATGTAATGGTTATAATCATAAAGACTTACTGAATATCCTTGAATAGCAATAACCATGGTCTTTCTATTAACCAACAAATTACATCCAACAATAGGTGTAGTAAAATAAATCAATCGTAATGAACACAAGAACTAGGTCAATTGCATCATCTCTATCCAATTAACTTCAACTCATAACCTAGTGTAAGGGTAAATAGGGTTCATCATGAATTCATCAAGAATTTGATCCAATTCCAACAATACATTACCATAGTCAATCCTTACATGAATTAGAATATATAAAACAAGTCTAATGATCAATTCATACTTCAATTCCCATCAATTTACAATAAAGATCAAAGATTTTGTAAAATTGGGAAGAAGGAATGATCTTCATGAAATTCAATCATTAAAATCAATTATCCAACAATATATACTCAATAATTCATAAGTAATAACAATTAATCAAGATGAATCATCGACTTGAAGTTAAGAAGAAAACCCATTAGAATTGGAAACCCTCGGAATTGGATAATTTAGAAATAAACTTTTAAAGGACCTCTTGGGGGAAGGAATACAAAGAGTGAAGAACTCATACGATAATGAAGATTAATCCATGAAATTGAAGTGAAATACTAGTGAAATTGACCTTCTTCTCAAGCTTTCTTCATCCTTCACTGGAGGAATTACAGAGAGAGAAAGTAGAGAGAAATGAGAGCTTTTGGGTTTGATTTGGGAATTGGGTTCGGTGAGAGTTAAAATGTCTTTAAAAGGATCCTATGTCAATATATAGTCAACCCCTAAATTACTCAGAAGACCCCACATTTAAATTGGTGTTTTTGCGAAGTAAAAATTCTAAAAGTACGATTTAACCAAATCTAGAAAGTAGCTCCGTGTCGCGAGGCTAATTCCCATGTTTAGTTTTGAAAATTTGATCTAAGTCATTTGGGTCCGTGTGGACTGCGCGTTACGCAGTAGCCCCTTGAGCCTTGACTCACGTAGGCTGCTTTGACAGCCTTCCCACCCATAATGGGGTCCTCTTTAAGGAACCTTAGGGTGATCCTTCTGGGGTTGTTAATAGACATTTATACTCTCTATACTAAATTTTACCTTTTTAAAGCTTTTTTACAAGTTTTGGACTTCATATGACCCTCTCAAACCTTTCTAACTCATAGGGACGTCAACTAGTTCAATTTAACTAATTTTCGGACGTCATGGACGTTCTTTGACGTCTTGGATCTAAAACTTCTCAGATGACTTATAAAAAATATATTAGGTCTTATAACAGTATATAAACACCTAGACACTTGTGTTAGGCTCTAGATTAGGTCTTGAATTTTCGGAGTGTTACATTATCCCCCCCAAAAAACATTCGTCCCGGAATGACACTAAAGTTTTTTTAAAGGGAAAGGATAGACTCATGACTAGCATTCCAACAAATAATATATAACAACAACATTAACATGAGTTACCACTAAAGGAGTGTAAACTCCTCCATTGAACACATAGTAATGGTATTTACATAAATGACTCAAAACATCAACTTTCACACATAGGAGCTCAAAATGACAACATGAGGAATTTCCTTCTCAAAACAAAAACATGGTCTCAACATATCATTAAAAATTTAATTATGCGAAAGTTACTTTTTCAACATAGCAACATGCTCAATATCACATTATGAAGGTAACAACATACAATATACACAAAATAGTGAAATTCTACCAAAATAAAATTTTTCCATGATAGTTCATTTTAGCATAAACCTTTTACCATAAAGATGCATACCATTGCAAAACAAGTCAAAGTTCAAATAAAATCATTATTTTCATTATTAATAGGAATAAATAAACTTATCTAGCAAAGAGATGGGGATAACGGGATTTCATGTCGGTGACGGCCTCCCATGTTTCTCCCTCAACTAGGTCGTTACTCCATAACACTTTGAAGGAGGCCACCTTCTTGTTCCTCAAACTCTTCACTTGTCAATCTAGGATTTAAATCAGAATCTTTTTATAGTAGAGGTTATCTTTCCCTCCAAGACCTTAAATAGGAAGAATTGACTCGAGTTCCCCAATGCACTTCTTTAGCATTAATATATTGAAAGCTGGATGAACTGAAGATAGCTCACGCTCACTACGTAATTTCAACTCGTACGCAACGTTGCCAACCCTTTACAAAATCTTATAAGGACCCACATAGCAAGAACTTAACTTCCCTTTCATGACAAATCTTACCACTCCTTTCATGGGTGAAATATTCAAATACACCTTATCACCTTCTTAGAATTCTAATGCTCTTCTCCTATTTCAGCATAAGACTTTTGTTGACTATAGGTTGTTTGCAAGTGATTTCTTATTAGGTGAACTTTCCCCAAAGTCTTATAGATCAAGTTGGGACCAAGAAAAATATGTTCGCCAAACTCAGGCCACCCCTTAGGTGACCTACACCTCCTACAATACAATGATTCAAAAGGAGCCATAAGTATTAAGGAATGATAACTATTGTTATAAGAGAACTCGACCAAAGACAAGTATTAATCCCAACTACCCTTGAATTCAATGATACAAGATATAAACATATTAATGTACCGTAGTTTCATGGTACTTTCAATTCTCTTTCCTTAAGTTTAGTGTGTGTATAGGGACTTTTTGTAATAATTTAAATGGTTTTTATCTTTGTTTTGCAGGATAGTCGTCCAAAACAGAAATGTAGAAAATTATGCATAAGAGGTGACCCACGAAGCCATCGACGGTCCGTAAAAAATGGTGGTCAAATGGAGGTCCAAGAATCTGAAAGCAACTCAGGGAATTCTTACCAAATATGGGGTTACAAAAATATTGAAGGTCTTTCGACTGACTGACGGACCATCCTTGAAAACCGTTGATTAGATCAGAGATTAGTTCAAGTACCCAAAGTTTAAGAAAAACTATGTGTGGAACGATGGAGGCATCAACAAACATTAAGTATATCAACGGACAATGGTGTTTGTCCGTCGATTGGATCAAAAAAGATGCAAGGATGAATGCTGAAGAAGATGTGAAGAGTGGACCGACGGAGGCAGTCAAAAATCCGTCACTGTTGTCGTCGATTGAATACGCGTTTCTAGATAGACTTTCCATATTTAGAACTCCTTTTAATTTAGATTATTATTATTGTAAATAGGTTTAAAAACCTTGTTTTGGGGGGATATATTTTTTTTATTTTTCATACTCTTGTTATCAGAAGTTGAACTGGTGATTTTGGGAATTACTTCAAGTTTCCGGAATCGATTCTCAAGATATTTTCATTAATTTAAGTGTTATTTCTGGATTTTCTTCAAACATGTCAATGTAATAACGTAAAATATTGTTTAACAACCATGAATGGTGTATTTTTGCGCATGAGAAACTAAATCAACAACTAGGGTTGTGGTAACCATGGGTGATTAACAAGGTAAACTAGCTAAATAACAATTCTAGACTAGATTCTTGCATGTATTGATAATTCTTTCATTTAGAAGTCTTTTAAACGAGTGCACGCATTAGAACTTGCCCTATTTCAATTTGTCGGACCAAGGAGGTAGTTGATAGGAAAATAATTATCAACATAGATTTAGTATACACTATCTAAAAGGCTAGTTTTGATTGGTGCAATGTAGTAACTAAGTCATACATCGAATATTATGCGTAATATGAGGTAAAAGGTAAGGGTTAGTAATTAAAACACATGTAGCCAAACCAAGGTATGGAGTGAAATTTTCTAGTTACTAGACCAAGGAATTAGAGATACATAACTTACCACTTTTCATGCAAGACACTAGGAAATAATTGTTATAGCTAGGATTACAGCATTATGAACCTATGTGGAACACATACACCCTAGTTACTCTCATCACTTGATAAACAACAAAGTTTTAATCTTGCTACTTGTTTAGTTTAAAAATAATTGAACACTTTTGTTTCACAAAATCCCCCCCCCCTTTTAATTAACTTTTTTCAGAAAGGACTTGACTAAATAGATGTAATCATAAACTAAAAATAAGTCTAAACTATTTTCCTCGTACGATCGACCCCAACCTAACAATTGGGTAATTTACTTGTTACGACCGCTTATACTTCTTTAGGGAAGTATGATTTAAGTATATCAAATTTTGGCGCCAATGCCGAGGATAGTGGCTTTTATATTAACTTAAGTTTAGTCAACAGTTTCCTGATTTTAATTTTCTCTTTGTTTTTATCTATTTTAGTTCTAGCTCTAGTATATGCCAATTACACGGAGTCAAGGAGAACCAATGAATCCATTTAATCTAGAACTTAACCATTCACTCCTCAAGATGAATGAGCCTCGCAATCATGATAATATTAGTGATGGGATCAATCGTAAACTTCATTCGCCGGTTAATGCTCACAACCAAGTGATTGTGGAGAACCTTGGTGATGGTTCTTTGAGGAGGCAACGTCTCGCCCCACGTCCATAAGAATATTATAGGGGTAATATTAACATCACATATTCTGAGGGACCTCTTGTCCAACCTCCTCTACCATAGGGCATACATTTGTGGCAACTTGTAGCTTGATGTAGATGCTCACAGCTAGAGGTTTTTTTAGGGTTATAATCTAAGGATCAACATGCTCATATTGCAAAACATAGGTCGGTGTGTAAGAGTTGTGTAGGGAGGCCAGACTTAGACATGGATGTCATTGGATTAAGGGTGTTCCTCTCTCACTGACGGGACAGGCTGCAATTTGGTTTATTGAGTTTCCTTCTAATTCGATCTATACTTTGGAGCAGTTGAGGGATGTGTTCCTAGAAAGGTATTACCCGGTTTCTAAAAAGATTTAACACAAAGATAGGGTGAAGAAATTTGTGGCTTTTCCGAGGGAGTTGATAACTAGTTCCTAGGATATGTTCACCTCATTTCTGAGAAGTGTCCCAAACCACCGCATTCGTGATGAATCATTGAAAGAGTACTTCTATAGGGGGCAAGATGATAACAATAAGACAGTACTTGATACTATTGCTTGTGGTTTTTGTGGTGAGTTCACTTACGCAGAGATCATAGAAAAGTTGAAGAAAATTTCCCTAAACAACAAGCATTGGAGAACTAGGAAGTCGACACTAGGAGAAACACTTTTGAAGTGCAAGCTACACACAACTTAGCCGCTGATGAGATTCATGAAAAGATGGCTCCAATGAGGACTGAGCTTGGGTTGGTATTGAAAAATGTCACTAGGGTGGATATTAAGTGAATGAGGTGATTTATTACACTAAGCCACACCTGTCGGTAGATGAATTTTACTATGAGGAAGACTCTTATTCATTGAATGAGCAGACGGGTGGGTTCCGACCGAATTCACAAGGCTCCAATCAGGAGAATTGGCACCAAGGTCAACGAAATCAAGGTTCAAACTATGGAAATTACAACCGAGAGGGTCACTATGTTTGACATGGAAACTATAAATGCGGCAACAACTTCAACTAGGGTAAGTATAGTAACAGAAACAATAGGAGTGGTGCCTATGTTCCATCTTTAAATTGGGAAGTTGCTCCGAGGGATAGTGGAGGTAGTATGGCGCGAGTTGAGGATGTGTTACTGAAGATGAGGAGGAGGTTTTATGCTAGTGACAAGCACGCCAAAGACTTGAGAGGTGATTTATCGAATATTGGGAAAAGGTGGATGGACATGCAATATTAATCAAGAGTCTTGAGTTGCAAATGGACCAATTATCTTCTACTGTGAACCCACGCCTACCAGGTACTCTTCCTAGCAATACCATTCAAAATCCAAAAATAATGGACATTGTATGGCTGTCACTACTCAAATGGTGAACAAACCTTTGACCCACCTATGCCGTCTTGCATAGAAGATGAGATGAAAGGAAATTATGTGGTAGAGGATGTTAGTGGTGAGTTGGTAGACAAATTAGGAAATGAAGTTGCGATACCCGAAAATGTGACTCCCATTCCTAGACCACAACCTCCATTACTGCAGAGATTGGTGAAAAAGACCGGGGATGGTAAATATCGGCATTTTATTACTATGTTGAAATAGATTTCCATCAATATCCCTTTGATACAAGCTCTTGAACAAATGTCGTGGTATGCCAAGTTCATGAAAGACATTGTCACTAAGAAAATATCGGTTAGTTTTGAGGATGATGATCGGATGCATCACTGTAGTGCTATTGCTAAAACATCTCATGTGAAAAATAAAGAAGATCCAGGTGTTGTTACTATTCCATGTACAATCGGGTCATTACACTTTGTTAAAGCATTATGTGATCTTGGGCCAAGTAGAAATCTCATGCCTCTATTTATTTACTAGAAGTTGGGTTTTGGTGACCCAAATCCCATTGTAATGTGGCTACTGATGGTCGATCAAACGATGAAGATACCTATTGGGATACTCCATGATATGCTAGTGAAAGTGGAGTCATTTATTTTTCTGCCCAATTTTATGATTTGTGATTGTGAGGTGGACTTTGAGATGTTTATTATTCTTGGGAGGCCGTTCGTTTTTACCGGTCGTGCCTTGGTTGATATGGAAAAAGGGAAAATGAAGTTTTGGGTGAACAACGAAGAAGAGTCTTTGAACATTTGTAGGTCCATGAGGAAGAAAGGCGAGCTCCAATCGGTATCTACAATATCCAACAACGTTGAGAATTCATCAAAAGTACAAATAGAAGAGTGCCTTGGTGTTACGGCACTAGCGGCAGTGATCATAAATTTTGAGAAAGATTTTATCGAAGAGTATGGATCATTGGTTGCAGCACTTGATCGAGGTGATGTTCGTTTCAAACCAAAGATATTGGAGTTATATATGAAACATCGCGAGTCTCCACCTGCGAAACCATCTATGGAGGAGGCCCCAAAATTGAAGTTTAAGGCTCTACCACCTCATATGAGGTATGCTTTATTGGGAAAAGATTATACTTTACCGGTAATCATTGCACCATATTTGAATGTGGAGAAAGTGGAGGGTCTTGTAGAGGTGTCAAAAAGATTCAAACGAGCCATTGGTTGGACTATTGCGGACATTATTGGGACTCCACCCGGTATTTGTTCACACAAAATCTAACTCATGCCTAATCACAAGCCAAGTATAGAGCTTAAAAGATGGTTAAATCCACCTACGCAAGAGGTAGCGAAGAAGGAGACTATTAAGTGGTTGGATGCCAAGGTCTTATATCCGATTGCTGATAGTAATTGGATTGTCTTGTTAAGTGTGTGCCCAAAAATGGAGGAATGACTGTGGTACCTAATGAGAAGAATGAGCTTGTTCCAATGAGGTCAATGACCGGGTATACAGTTTGTATGGATTACGAGAAGTTGAATGCATGGACTGAGAAGGACCATTTTCCGATGACTTTCATGGATTAGATATTGGATAGGATTGCAGGGAAGGGGTGGTATTTTTTTATGGGTATTCGGGTTACAACCAAATCTCTATTGCATCAGAGGATCAAGAGAAAACCACATTTACTTGTCCTTATGGAACTTTAGCGTTCAAGAGGATGACTTTTGGATTGTGTAATGCACCAGTTACTTTTAAGATATGTATGATGTCGATAATCTCCGATATGGTGAAAGACAATATTGAGGTGTTTATTGAAGATTTTCAGTAGTTGTCAACTCCTTTAAATGTTGTTTGATTCACTTGGCCGAGGTGCTGAAGAGGTGTGAAGATTGCAATATTATGCTAAATTGGGAGGAATGTCACTTCATCATAAAAGAGGGTATTATATTGAGTCATCACATCTCAGATAAGGTTATAGAGGTTGATCGAGCCAATGTTTAAGTAGTAGATAGACTTACTTCACCCATCACTGTAAAAGGTGTGAGCAATTTTCTTGGGCATGCGGGCTTTTACCGGAGGTTTATCAAGGATTTTTTAAAAACTTTCACATCCTCTGGGCAAGTTACTTGAGAAAGAGTGTAAATTTTAGATTTATCAATCTTTTATGAAAGCGTTTGGTGAATTGAAGGAGAAGTTGGTGTCTGCGCCCATTATTATTTCCCCGAATAGGAGTAAGCCATTAGAGGTGATATGTAATACTAGTGGAGTTGCTCTTGGTGTAGTTTTGGGTCAAAGAAGGGATAAAATCCTTCACCCCATTTATTATGCTAGTAAGTCCCTTAATGAAGCTCAAAAGAACTATACTCTAAGTGAGCAAGAGCTACTTGCGGTTGTTTTTGCTTTCGAGAAATTTCACTCCAATTTGGTTGGAACGAGAGTCATAGTGCATAGTGATCATTCTGCTTTGATATATTTGATGGAAAAGAAGGATGCGAAGCCAAGGTTTATTAGATGGGTATTAATGTTGCAAGAAATTGACTTTTAAATGAAAGATACAACATTGACCAAAAATCACGTTGCTGATCACTTGTACCAATTAGAAGATAAAGCTATGTGAGAGTTGGGTAAAAATGCTAAAGTTGATGATACTTGCCCTGATGAGCATGCCTTGACCGCTTCTCATGATTTGATTCCATGGTTCACCGATTTTGCAAGTTATCTGGTTAGTGATATAGTACCATCGGGCTTGTCCTTTCATCAAAGGATAAAGTTCATGCATTATGTGAAAAAGGTTTTTTTGGGATAATCCATAATTATATAAAAGTTGTGTTGATGGTCTTATACGTTGTTGTATTCCGAAAGTTTAAATGTTAAGTGTTTTGGAAACATGCCACTCCTCGCCTGTGGGTGGCCATCATAGTGGTATCTGGACCGCCCATAAAATCTTGCAATATGGCTACTATTGGCAAACCATCCACCAAGATGCTCATGAGTTCGCCAGGGCATGTGATAGGTTCCAAAGAGATGGAGTTATTTCTAGAAGGCAAGAGAGCCCTTTAAATCCTATTCTTCTAATAGATTTGTTTGATGTGTGGGGCATTGACTTTATGTGCCCTTTTGTGAGTTGTCATTAGATGAAGTACGTTCTTGTGTCTTTTGATTATGTGTAAAAATGGCTGGAAGCCGTAGAACTTGCAACCAATGAAGGGAAGAGTGTCACCACGTTCTTGAAAAAGAACATACATTCCATATTTGGCAACCCTAGAGATATATGGGGTTCGCCACAATGTATCCACTCCTTACCATCCTCAGACTATTGGGCAAGTTGATGTGTCAAATAGAGAAATTAAACAAATTCTTGAAAAAATGGTGAATGCTAGTGGAACGGATTGGTCAAGGAGGCTTGATGATGCTCTATGGTCCTACCGGATATCATACAAGACTCCCATATGTATGTCTCCATACAAACTTGTATATGGGAAAACTTGTCACTTTCCGGTTGACTTAAAGCATAAGGCCATGTGGGCAATCATGAAACTGAAGATGGATTGGAATGAAGCAGCAAAACACAAATAATATGGGTTATATGAGCTTAATGAAATTCGCTTGAAGGAATATGAAAGTTCAGACCTCTACAAAAAAATGATGAAGAAGTACCATGACCAAAAGATTGAAAGGTGCGAATTTGCGGTTGGGGATTTGGTGATTTTGTTAAGCTCTAGGTTGCGCTTGTTTCAGGGCAACCTTAAGTCCAAATGGACTGGTCAATTCTTGATCACTCAAGTGTTCCCTCATGGTGCGGTTGAGTATGAGAACAAGGAGGGTGCAAGTGAAAGGTAAATGTTCAAAGAATCAAAATCTACCTGGGGCATGCGGAAAATGCGAATGAAAGGGTTTAGTCCTACAATCATGATGAAGTCTGAGTAATCAGGATTCTTGCCTCGTGCCTCGCGATATTAAATCAAGTGTTGATTGGAAAGCAACCCAATATGTATCCTCTAGCCAATATTAGTTTTTTTTCTTGTCATTAAGGAATAGTTGAATTATTTTGGTTTTCACTTAATTTCATGTGTGGATTTTGTTTTAGTGTGTTGGTTAGATAGTAGTCTAGGGTTTGTGTCTAAAAAGTGTCCAGAAAATACAAAATGAATGGCTTATTGGGTGCTCAAGGTGCAGGGACCAAACCTAAGGAAATCTATAGAAATTGGTCTGGTGCACTGATCTATGGACCAATAGACATGTCATCTTCTTATTAATGGACTGTCGATGGCGTCAATAGATCCTATGTATTATTTTGAATTTTGTATAAGTTAGGGAACAGTTGGCGGAGCAGTCGATGGACTGTCTATTTACTTACTATCCACCGACGCGGAATTGTTAGTTCTCCATAACCCATGACCCAACCGGATCCGACCGACTATATATTATAATAACACTCTTTTAGTTACAACCACCTTTTAAAATTCTCCCCAACCATTTCCCTCCCCTTATTCTCTTATTCCCCCACTAACTCCAACATTAAATACACCACAATTCTCTTCTGATTTCCCATCTTCTCCAAAAATCCCTCAGTTTCCCAAACACTTCTCTCCCAAATTCCAATTTTTTTTTCATTTTTATGGTCGGTGTTTTAAGACGGTCTTGGTGTTGTTATCGCAAATTTCATCCTCACATTCACTCCACTACAGCGTACAGGTATGCCATTCTCATCCTCTCAATGAATTATCGTTCATTTGCATATGAAAATGATGAAACTGTATGTGGGTCTTGACTTCGGGACAAAATTGCGTGATTAACTAGTGAAAAATTGGGTCCCTTGTCCCTTAGAATGATGCAAAGTAAATGGTTTGGGGGTGCTAGTGTCTAAATGAATTATGTTATGTGTTTTTTGGTTTTTAGACTTAGGGCTTGATGGTCTTAGAATCTAGAATTGAATTTAGAATAATCAAATCCCTAGGAATGACGAAAGGTGTGTTGATTTCTATATGAACATGATGTGTCTTGATATGCTTGAAATCGTCCTTTGAGGGGTTCCAAAAATGGCTTAACAAAATCTATCTCTAAATGAAAGTATGAGACCTTGTCTACAGACCGTTGGTCAATCAACAAAACGTCGATGGGGGCCGTCGATAGATGCAACCAATATTTGTTTTAACTCTTGGACGACAGAAGTGGACTATGGTCCGTCGATTGATTGACGGGCCATTATGCATGTAAGTCGTTCCTAATTGAAACCCTCTTTTTTGTTGCATTCATAATTTTTCTAAGTGTCCAATACAGAAGTGGAAACTATGGAATTGTCTGCACGTCCGTCATTTCAAACTTCAAGCGCTGTGGACCTTTAACTTTTGAATTTTGGAAAGTCTCCACCGACGGAACCTATCGACGGACCGTCAATAGTGCCCGTTGTCGTGTTCTGGAGTTTTACCCTTAATTGTGACTTTTGATACAAATTTGTTTTTTTTGTTCTCTTTGTGTATTGGATGACTACACTTAATCTAATAACTCTCTCTTGCATGTACTAATGGACCCTAAGCTGGATTTAGTCTATTCTAGAGGACCGTCCAAGTCCGTGGAACCTTCACGCCAAATGGTGGTTGGTTCGTTGGAAGATGAGACTGATCCCATGTAGATGTTAACAGGCACCCTGACACCGACACGTGCTGCTAGGGACACTTAGGGCACGCCAAAGAAGGTGGTGTCCGACGTAGTCACTACCTCCTAGTCTAATGAGGAGCACACCTGACCGGCATACCCTCTAGGTATGCCTCGGGTTCTGAATGAGCAGATAGCTCGGAGGACGCATCAGATGGTGAGTCGGCACATTGTACAGGGTCGAATAAGGTACTGCCTTAGGTTCTGGCTCCTAGGGTGCAACTGTTCCGGATGCACCTGCCCACCCTGCCTCTTCTGATGAGGCACATATTATGGAGGTTTCTCTTTCACCCCCACATGAGGATCCTTCACTGGTTGTTGATCATCCTAACCGGTGGTGCGTAGAGGAGAAACAAAATATATACAGGGATGCCAAGATACATAATTATAAGGGCATGATGACTCAGACTCTGATAGTTGAGCGGCGGATTCTTACAGGGAGTCTACACACGGTCCCAGCCAAACATGATCTCTTCACCCACCACCAGTTCGAGTGGATGGATAGCAGTGTGAGACGCTACAATGAGGAGTTGGTGTGATAGTTTTACGCTTCTTACATAGCGAGTCTTAGGTATTCTTTGGATAGGCAGACTAATTCTTCCAAACAGGCACCACTTACCTATGTTTGAGTCCATAGCTACCGGGTGGACATCTTTTTGCCCACCATTCGTCGTTTCTTATACAGTGCTGATACTGATTCCACCAGGGTCCCCCTCACCCACGAGTTAAACTATAGATGCGATGTGATTAAGCAGGGCCATTTCCAGCGAGACAATAATCTGAGAGAGATCACCAAGAGGTGGATTTCCCATCACATATCCATACACCGTGAGGGCGCAGACTGGGTGATGGACCACCAGAGGCGTTATAAAGAAGGACAACCTCACATTTGTGCACAAGTTCATGCGGCTTTTGGTCCCCTACCACCTATCCCTAACAGCTGCATACTGACATGGGATAGAGCGGTCTAGGTTGCTGCTATGGTTGCAGGGTTCGAGGTTGAGTTTTTGAGGCTGTTCCTGGCACTCATCCATGAGAGGGATTTTAAGTCCTCGACCACTAACCCCTATCCTTGTATAATTTTTGAGTTGTGCAGGGCTGCTGGAGTGCCCATTTGGAACCTTGATGTTCTCCGGACTCCTATTGTAACGGTGTCCATCGATCTAATCAGGGATGAGGCCAATGAGGCGGCACAAAATAGGGGGCCCTTAGTAGAGGTACAGTCATTGGTTGGAAACCTTGGATATTCGGTAGAGAAAGACCAAGAGGATGATCATGCTGCTTCAGCGCCTACCGACACCACCCTAGTTGAGTCTGCCTCGGGCACTACTAGAGCACCGAGTTCCTCCCGATCTACACAATTAGCAGCACTTATCCTGATTGCTAGGGTCCATAAGCTAAATGCCCAAATGGCCACATTGTTGCATCATATACAGCCTTGGATGCAGAAATCCATTCCCGGCTGAGGATTGGATTGAGCAAAAGATTGCCCAGAAGACTGAGCGGAAGATTTTGGCGTTCCACCAGCACCTCAATGAGTTGGAGTTGAGATCCCTCGCTCGGGTAGCTTCCACTATTTATTTGACGACTCTCCAGGCTGCTGTGGTGAGTCTGAGGGCTGATGTGGATGCCATATTTTATTTGCGTGTGCCCGAGTGTGAGGCCACACCTGCAGAACCTGCAAAGGATATGGTGCTAGCTGAATTATTCACTCTCTCTAGTACACACCACCTCCGCCACGTGGGTGTGCCAAGAGGCGCCGGTCTAGAGAGAGTGAGGAGGCTCGGGCTAGGAAAAATGAGAGCACTAAGTTGGAGGCCTCAAAGAGAGCTTTTTTGGTAGATAAGGAGGAACGACAGATGAGGGCGTGTGAGTTATCTGTTGGGGCGTCTAGATCAAGGCTTGATGATGTGGAGAGGAGCACCACTGAGGGTACTGGCAATTCTGCGAACACTACTGATGTGTCCTTACTACTGATGGAGCGGGTTCCCAGAAACGGGACCCGCCAGTGTGTTGATCATCGCCGCTATGCGCCTCAGGTTTGCTTCACTAGCACTTTTTCTTATATGTAATGCATTAGAGATAATTGCATGCTTTTTTATTGGGGGTGGGGTAAATGGAAAGTCATTGCTCGGGTGAAGTCTGAGTATCTCAACTCACAATCCTGTCTTGGGAATTTCTTGCCTGTGTTCTTTTTTACCTAAGAAACTGGTTATTTTACTGTTGAACCTGCATGTTTAGTGTCTTGTACAAAGTATGAATGTGAAATCTAAAGCATGATGTCTAAATACAATGATATCTCATTCTAAAGAAAATGCTTGCATGATTAGGTATAGTAAATGTTGAATGTGTTGGCTCTAAGCATGACATGGAGATACACCATTGCATGACCCTCAATCTAACAGTCAATCTAGGTGTCCGATAATTTGGTAGGGTGATGAGGTTTTACGACAGTGTGAGGAAAGTTGAATAGTCCACTGTTGGTACCGAGCTAGAACATGTCCGGGTAATCCTGCAAAAAGTAATCTGTGTTAGACAATTAGGGAAGGATAATAGGTCATTGCTCAAATTATCCAATGTTTATCCTAAATGAAAGAAAACTAAATGAAATTAATCCCTTTTTAATCCAAATGATTTGAGATTATAAGAGACTTTTCTTTTCTACCCAAACTCATCTTTTCAGGGTATAATGTGTTGGCCCTGGTCCCTCCTTGGACATGTGCACCTCAACTTAGGCCAAAAGCATAAGTTGAGGGTGACTAATGCAGAAACCAATCTTGTCTTGGCCCAGACCCAACATTGGGTATTGTGTACCTCGACTCATGCAAAGACATGAGTTGATGGTGGATATTATAATTAATGTTCTAAAAAGTATGGTTCATATGAATAATGCAAAAAAAAAGAGAAAAGAAATAGTGAAGAAGAGAAGTGACTCAATCAAAGTTCAAATCAATTGAAAAATTTGAAACTAAATAAAAAAATTAAAAAAAAAATAAAAGAAGAGTCATTTGCTGAGAAAGAGGAAGAAAGGAGAAAATAAGACAAAGAATACAAGAAAAGGAAGAATAGGTCATAATAGAAAATGAAAGAGGTCATAAGCTTATCCGTAATGTCAAGTAGGGAAACAAATCACTAAAGTGCATCCATATGTACCATACCTTAGACTGAGCCTACATTACAATCCAAGAAAGTCCTATGATGATCCTAAGAGACTAATATGGTGAGCTTAAAGAAGTGAAAATAAGGGCAAGCGTATGGAAACAAGTTTCAATTAGGTGTGATGTTGTTTTGAGAGTGACTGTTGAATAATGATCCTCATACTCAAATTTGAAACCACTGTGTTAAAAAGGAGGATATATTTTGCTTAGAACACTAGTTGCAATATTGGAGAGTTGGTGCCTTTGTGAGAGATAAAAGAGTAGAGGTGTCGGCGTAGAGAGTCTTTGTCATGGTTGATCCACATAAGTGAGATTTAGAGTGATATCATGCGTGAAACCAATGAAAATAATCAGGATTGATAGCAATATGATGGTGATAGGTTAAATGTTGTACAAAGGTGTTGTGGTGAGTCATAGTGCGCCAATTTAGGACAAACAACAAATTTAAGTTGATGGTGTTGATGTACCGTGCTTTCACGGTACTTTTAATGATTTTTCCTTAAGTTTAGTGTGTTTCTAGGGCATTTTTGAGTCATATGAATGGTTTTTATCCGTGTTTTGCACGAAAGTAATCCAAAACAGAAATGCGGAAGATCATGCAAAAAAAGTGACACACAAAGCCATCGACTGCCCCTCGTTCCATCGACGGTCCATAGGTGGTGGTCGTGGACTACAAGTCCAAGCATCTGGAAGCAACGCGGGGAATTCTAACCAGTGTTGGGATATGAAAGCATCGACAGTCCATCGACTGATGACACACCGTCTTGGCAAACTATAGATCAGATCAGAGATTAGTCCTAGTACCCAAAGTTGAAGAAAAACTATGTGTGGAAAGGTGGAGGCATCGACAGAACGTAAGTATATCGACAGACCGTGCTGTTGGTCTGTCGATTTGATCAAAGAATATTCAAGGATGAAGTCAGAAGAAGATGCTAAGTATGGACTGACGGAGGAAGTCGGCTTTCTGTCGTTTCATCGATGGACCGTCAGTGTTGTCATCGATTGAACACGCGTTTCTGGACAGAATTTCCTTATTTTAAACTCCTTTTAATTAAGGACTTTATTATTATAAATAGGGTTAAAAACATCGATTTTGGGGTTAGACTTTTTGTTATTTTTCATACTCTTGTTATTGGAAGTTGATATGGGGATTTTGCGAATTAATTCAAGTTTCCGGAATTTATTCTCAAGATATTTTAATTAATTCAAGTGTTATTTCTGGATTTTCTTCAAACTTGTCAAAGTAAGTACGTGAACTCTTGTTTAATAACCATGAGTTGTGTATTTGTATGCATGGTAACTAAATCCACAACTAGGGTTATGGGAACCATTGGCGATTAACAAGGTAAAACTAGCGAAATAATAATTCTAAAATAGATTCTTGCATGTATTGATAATTCTTTCATTTAAAATTTATTTTAACGAGTGCATGTGTTAGAAATTTCCCTATTTCTACTAGCTGGACCAAGGAGGTATTTGATAGGAAAATAATTATCAACATAGATTTAGTATACACATTCTAGTAAGCTAGATTTGATTGTTGCGAAGTAGTAACTAAGCCATACAGCAAATATGATGTTTAATATGAGGTAAAAGGTAAGAGTTAGTAATATAAACACACGTAGACAGACCAATGTACGGAGTAAAATTATCTAGTTGCGGGAACAAGGAATTAGACATACATAACTTACCACTTTGTATGCAAGACACTAGGAAAGAATTTTTATAACTAGGATTACCACATTATGAACCTATGGAGAACACTTACACCCTAGTTACTCTTATAAGTTCATAAGTACAAAAGATCTAATCTTTGCTACTTGTTTTACTTAAAACTAATTGAACATTCTGTTTCACAAAAAAACCCTTTAATTAACGGTTTTCGAAAAGGACTTGACTAAATAGACGAAATCGTAGCCTAAAGTTAGTCTAAACCATTTTCATTGTGGTATTGACCCCAACCTAATAATTGGGTTATTTACTTGATTTGACCGCTTATACTTCTTTAGGGAAGTATAATTTGAGCGTATCACATATCCTCAAGAGTTTGGATAGAATGATCTGTTTTACCATCCGTTTGGGGATGAAAAGCGGTGCTCAAATTCACTTGCGTACCCTACCCTTTTTGAAATCATCTCCAAAACCTAGATGATAATTGTGCACCCCTATACGATATGGTGGACAATGGAGTATAATTGGCGTACTTAGCTAATCTATCCACCACCACCCATATGGAGTAATTTTTCCTTCAAGTCCAAGGCAAACCCACTATAAAGTCCATATTAATTTCTCTCACTTAAAAGCAAGAACATGGTTTTGTTGAAGTAAACCTCTTCACTTTTTGTGATCAGATTTCACTTGTTTACAATTCGGATACTTTGAAAATAATTCCGCTATGTCCTTTTTCAAGCCATCTCACAAAAACTCTATTCTAAGGCCCTGATACATCTTAGTATAACTTTTATGAATTGAATAACGGGATCCATGAGCTTCCTCTAGGATCCTATATCTCAAATAATGCACATTGGGTACACACAACCTTCCTTAATACCACAAAATATCGTCCCCCTCTTGAGAGAATGACTCATTAAGCTAACCACGGATTGATTCCTTCAACTCCGTCAATAATGGATCAAGGTGTTGGTTAGACTTCACCTTAACAACCAAAGATGACTCAGAGTTGTGATAACCCACAATACCACAATTTTAAAAATCTTCCGATCAAACACCCAAACGAGCCAATGTATGAACATCCTTCACTATGTCTTAATTGTCTTCATCTACATGAGAGACACTACCCATAGTCATATGATTTAGTGCGTCATCAATCACATTAGATTTATCGGGGTGATAGAGCACGCTCATGTAAGAATCATTCAACAACTCAAACAACCTGCATCGTCGTAGATTCAAATCCTTTTGAGTAAACACATATTGAAGACTGTTATATTTTGTATACACATCAATGTGAATCCCTATAAGTAATGACTTTATATTTTCAAAGCCAAAACAACCGCCGTAACTCAAAATCATGAGTCGGGTAAATCTTCTCGTAAATCTTAAGTTGACTAGAGGCATACGGTATGACTTTCCTATGTTGCATAATAACACTCCCCAAAAGCATTCATGATGCATCATAACATACCAAGAAGCCCTTAGTATTCTTCGGTAAGGTCAACATCGGAGCGAAGGTAAGCTTGTCTTTCAGCATTTGGAAGCTTCTTTCACATGCTTCAGACCACTCAAATTTCACATTCTTTTGGGTCGAGGTAGTAAATGCAGAAGCAATGGACATACACCCATCAATAAACATTATACAATAACCTGCAAGACCCTTCAAGCTCCTAATCTCTGTTGGAGACAAAGGTCTAGGACAATTCTTTACAACTTCGATCTTTCTCGCATCCAACTCTACCCATTAACTAGAGATGATATGACCAAGAAAATCTAAAAAACTCAACATAAACTCATATATTCTATACTTGGCAAAAAGTTGATGTTCTTTAAGGATTTGCATAACCACTCTCATGTGGTCCACATGCTCACCCATATTCTTCAAATCTACCAAGATGTCATCAATGAACATAATGAAATCTAGGTAACTTCGAAACACCCTATTCATAAGGTCCATTAATTCCTCCGGGGCATTAGTCAACCAAAATGAAATCACTCTAACCTCATGGTGACCATATCTTGTGCTAAAGGATGTTTTGGGAATATCTAAATTTCTCACCCTAAGTTGGTGATATCCCGACCTCAAATCGATCTTAAAAAAGTAGATTTACCCTTGGAGTTGATCAAATAATCCTTCAAACAAGGGAAAGGCAACTTATTCTTAATAATGACTTTGTTAAGTTGTCGGTAATTCATACACATTCTAAGGGACCAATCCTTCTTCTTCACAAACAATACCAGTGCACCTAATGGAGAAATGCTACGTCTAATGAAGCCTTTATCTAGTATGTATTTTATTTGATCCTTTAATTCTTTCTATTCGATCGGAGCTATCAAATAAGTAGGAATTTTAATGGGGTTGGTATCCGGTAGCAAGTCAATACATACTCAATTTCCCGTTCGGGGGGGATTCAGGGAAGATATGTAGGAAAGACCTCAGAAAAGTCTCTCATTATGGCGACCATCTAAATGGGAGGAATTTCGGAGACTAAATCTTTTACTCGTACAATAATAAAACACCCTTTCGAGATCATTTTGCAAGCTTTCAAACAAGACATGATTTGACCTCTAGAAATAAAATTTCCCCCCTTCCACTCTAACACGTGTTCATTTGGAAAGTTAAACTTCACCACCCTTATTCTAAAATTTAAAGTAGAAAAGCAAGCATGCAACCAATCCATACCCAATATAACTTCAAAATCTACCATATCAAGTTCAAATAGTTTAACATAAGTAATTCTAATGGGAAACATTATGGGACAATTCCTATATACCCTCTTTGAAACAACTGACTTACCCACCGAAGTAGACACCATAGAAGGTTCATTCAAGATATCGAGAAAAATATCAAACTTTCTAGCTACCAAAGGAGTAACAAAAGATAGGGTAGCACCCGGATCAAGTAAATCATACACATTAATAGAGAAGACTTGTAACATAACGGTCATCACGTCGGGAGAACTTTGTTGTTCACCCCTAGAGCGAAGAGCATAAAATCGATTTCTCTTTGGTGTATCAACATTTGAACAACTTTATTGGGCACTCACTTGTCTTGCCCCTTTAAATTTGGGAAATCTCGAACCTTGTGCCCACTTTTTCCACATTCATAACAATTGTCCATTCCAATAAGGCAATCACCATAGTGCTTCTTGCTACACTTTCCACAAGTTGGCTTATTTCTTGGTGAACTAGTACCTCTTCCCTTTTTAGGCTTAGGTTTTGACACCATAACATCACGACCCTTAGGGAAATTTGAAGAAACTTCATTAGAAAACCTCTTCATGAAACTAGACTTGTCTCAAATATCAAGCCTACCCTTTAAACAACCACCATTATGGGTACTTGCTTTATTGGAATCCACTCTTCCTCTTAACCATTGTCTCTTCCACTTTTTGAGCATAAACCATGAGGCGAGAAATGCTCATTTTTTCATGTAGCATAAACAAATGAAATTCTTCTTTTAAGTCAACCAACAGTCCCATCACAAAGCGACTCATTTCATCTCTAGGATCGGAAACCAAAGAAGAGCACACTTTTACAATTTAGTGAATTTCAAAGAGTATTAAAGTACACTCGTTAATCCTTAACGAAGGTTGTGAAATATTTCCACCTTAACTTCTCCCTTTTCCATATGAAATAACCTATCAATAAAATACTTATTGAAAATCTCCGATGTCACTGGACCATCTCTAAAAGGCCTATTGTCTCAACATTGGACGTACCAAGTTTCGGCCACGTCCTTGAGTTGTAGGTGTCTAACTTGGCCTTTTCACTAGTAGTCAACCCCATAGCAAATAAGATTTTGTAGACTTCATCAATGAACTCTTTGGAGTATTTCTTCAGTTTGGACCCATATAAAGTAAGGGAATTCATTCTTGTAAAATCCCACAAATGAGAGGCCATGGTTCTAACATGTTCTCAAGGTACCACTTCCCAAGTATCTTTGGCCGTCATGGCTTGAGCTTTAGTAGTGACGACTTGTGCTTGAGTAATAATGGCTTGGGATATTTGGAGAAAGGCATCCCTTATATCACCATCCGTCATGGCTGGAGGATTGGCCGAAGCTTGATAATCATTAGCAACTTTTTCAAGAGGAGGAACTCGATTTCCACTGGGAGAAACTCCCTCCCTAGCAATATCTTCATCAAGTCTTCGTGCAATGTTTCTTCTAGTATTCATACCTATAATAACAATACAGGGTTTAGGTTAAAACACACATAAAGTAGATTCTAGGGGCACGACATTAGATTGCGAAGAAAGGGAGATTTTTCTAAGCATCATATAATTTATTATTCATAAGTAGGGAGCTCTTCACAATTATGAATAAGAATATACATAGAATTTTTTTAATGAGAAGCCATCCATAAGATATTCAACCTGATTCTCTGATATAAAGTTTGTCACATCCGGGGAGCACCCCCTAGAAGTAACCGATTACGTTGTCCTCGATGATGACTATGACTAACCTCTTAGATTTTTTCACTACATTTCATATGTTAAATAAGCGGAAAATTTAAAACTTTTTAACTACTTCTACATTGAGGTATACATAGACCTCTTTTTTACACAACATATAATTAGCGAGTATACATAGACTCCTCGTATAGGAAGCAATACATAAGCTTCTATTTTTTTTCACATACATAATATAAACAATATAGATTGATAAGAAGTCCATAAATATGCCTCATATTAAACAATCTAAGTCGAATACAACATCTTGGGTTCAACCGATACTTCATTAAAATAAAGGCCTTATATAGGAATATAAAAAGTCAACAAAGAAGAATGAACTAAATTGCCTTTAGTAATTAACAAATCTCATTATCAAGATAGTGGCATCGTTCTAGGAATGTGAGGACCTACCAAAATCTTGGGAAATATCAAAGTAGTGTTCAAAGTCATTAAACTAAGCTCAACGGCCGGATCATACAATTTGTAGTAAACATAAACATGGTTTAGTACACACTTGTACTAAGTATGAGTATAAGAACATAAACAATTAAAGTCATTCTAAGGAGGACATTTGTTCAAATCCATGCCAAAATATAACCTTCAAAAGATTTATGCACAATCAAGAACTCATATAAGTCAATACTTACATAATCCATAAGTCCAAACCACGTATAACACAAGACCAACATTTACAAATGTAATCAAGTCAACATGTATCTCAACATAATTGAGTACATAATCAAGATAGCTCCAACATCAAGTCATAACAACAACAGACATGTATAAGAGTTCATATCATCCTAACATAAACAAGACCCTTACCTATAATCATCATTAATCCTACAAGTGAATGACAAATAAAATCTCCATAACCTTACTCAGTAAAGTAAGCGAAACAAATGGTCATAAGCAACGTCAAACTCAATATAACATAGCATTAATAGTAGTCATCATCATATTTAGGAATATAGAACAATAACATGTTCATAAATGAACCTAACAACATATAGGATCATCAACATGTAAAATAATTATATAAATAGCATATACATTATAAGAAGACAAGAACAACCTTCTAAGATTCCCTCAGGGCAAGCTAGTGTAAGGCATAGGTAAAGTCCCATACCCCTTACTTGGCTGAATCAAACCTTTCAAGTCACCCTACTTAGTGTATAGTCAATTACTTCATTTTACTTTAGGGAACATTTTCCTTAACAGACATAGACCACAAGAGCTAAGTGTGGAATCCGGTGTTTTAGAATCTTACACCGATAGAAGGTCATCTACCGAACAAAGTAGTACTATACATGAACATAACATCTAGGTGGATCAACTAGCTAGTATTTCTATCATGGAAACATATTTTATAGATATTAGGGATCTCATGGAAACACACTCTATGTCTTTTTTGGACTATGAGGCTATCCACCCTGTGAAGACTATGGCGAACCCTAGCTTCCCTCCTTTGGAAGGTGTCACCTCTCAAATACAAGATTAGTCAGTCTTAAGTTAGGGGTCCTTTTTTAAATGTATTTCTTTCTCACTCATAATCTTATTTTAGGTCATAGGGTCTAATCCCTTGTAAAGTCTTTTCCATTAGCTCATTAGGAATTGAATGATAATATCCTTTCATGCCAACCCTCATATGTGAGATTAGCATAACATCATCACCATGTCATAATAAGGCACATAGGTACTACATAACCAACCTTATATCATTTCATCTTAAATATAATCTTACAATAACATATTCAAGACATTTGAAATAAACATCATACCAACACCTACTTAGGATAATCACAAGTCATTCTTCAATTGAACTACATCATCAATTACAAGCCATCATAATTGAAGTAAAGGTTAGGATCATAAAGACTTACTCTATCTCCTTAAATATCCATCGCCATGGCCTTACCATCAACCAACCAATTACATCAAACAATAGGTGTAGTAACATAAATCAGTAGTAATTAACACAAAACTAGGTCAATTGCATAATCACTATCCAATTAAAATCAATTCATAACCTAGGGTTAGGGGAAATAGGATTCATCATGAATTCAACAAGAGTTTGATACAATCCCAAAAATACATTACCCTAATCAATCCATACATGAATTATAATAGATAAAAACAAGTCTATTGATCAGTTGTAGTTCAATTCCTTTTAATTTACAATAAAGAGCAGAGATTTGGGGAAATTTGGGAAAGGACATGATCTTCATGAAATTCAATAAATTAATATCAGTTAACCAACAATAAATACTCAATTATTAATAACTAATAAAAATTAATCAATATCAATCATCAATTTGAAGTTTAGAAAAAAACCCATTAGAATTGCAAAAGCCTTGGAATTGGGTAATTTAGAAGTAATCTTTGAAATGACCTATTGGGTAAAGCAATACCAAGAGTGAATAACCCATACATTATTTAATATTAATCAACAAAATTGAAGTAAAATCCTAGAGATATTGACCTACTTTTTCAAGCTTTCTTTCTTCTTTAATGGAGGAATTAAGGAGAGGGAAAGATAGAGAGATGAGAGATTTTGGATTTGATTTGAGAATTGGGTCTGGAGTGAGCTAAAATTGATTAAAATTGATCCTAATTCAATGTATAGTCACCCCCTAAATTACCCAAAACACCCCTCACTTAAATTGGACTTTTTGTGAAGTCAAAACCCAAAAAATATGATTTTACCGAATATGGGACGTGGCTCCATGTTGTGAGGATAATTCCCATTTTTATTTTTAAAAATGTGATCTAAGTAAGTAGGGTCTGTGTGGTATGTGCGTCGCGCAGTAGCCTCTTGAATCTTCACTGACGCAGTTTGCTTTGACAGCTGGTCCACGCATGTTGGGGTCCTCCTCAAAGATCCTTCGGGTAGTCCTTTATGTGTCATTATTAGACGTTTAGCACCTCTATACTACATTCTACCTATTTAAAGTATTTTAAAAACTTTGGACTTTATATGACCTCTTGGACCTTCACTAAACATAGTGACTTTAACTAGTTCACTTTAGCTAGTTTCCGGACGTCATGGACGTTCTTTGACATATTTGCTAAAAAACGTCTCGGATAAATTATAAACCTTATTTTAAGACTTAAAAAAGAATATAATCACCTAGATACTTGTGTTAGTCTCTAGGTTATACTTGAATTTTCGTAGTGTTATATTCTCCCCACCCCCCTGTAGGAACATTTTTCCCTGAATGACACTAAACTTATTTTAAAGGTTAATGATAGACTCAACACTAGCAGCCCAACAAACAATCTATAACATCAACATTAACATGAGTTACAACTCAAGAAATGTTACACAACTCTATTTATAACATAATCATGGTATTTACATAAATGATTCAAAATATCAACTTTCACACATAGAAGCTCAAAATCACAACATGAGGAATTTCCTTCTCACAACAACAACATGGGATCAACATATCATTAAAGAGTCAATTATTCCAAAGTTCCTTCTGAACATACAAACATGATCAATATCACATTATGAAGATATCGACATACCAAATGAAACGGTTCATTTTAGCATAAACCTTTTACCATAAACATGCACAACTTTGCAAAACAAGTGAGCAAAGAAATGAGGATAACGAGACTTCATGTAAGCGTCGACCTCCCATGTTGTCCCCTCAACTAGGTGGTTCCTCCATAACACGTTTACGGAGGTCACCTCCTTGTTCCTCAACCTGTTCACTTATTGATCAAGGATTTGAACGAGAACCTTTTTCTAGGAGAGTTTCTCTTTCACTCCAAGACCTTCAATAGGAAGAATTGACTCGGGTTCACCAATGCACGTTCTTCAGCATATATACATGGAAAACCGTATGAACCGAATATAGCGCCCTAGGTATTCTCAACTCGTATGCAAACTTGCCAACCCTGTGCAAAATTTCATAAGGACCCACAAAACGAGGACTTAACTTTCTCTTCTTGCCAAATCTTACCACCCCTTTCATGGGTGATATTTTCAAATACACTTATGACCTTCTTCGAATTCTAATGCTCTTGTCATATTGTGGGCATAAGACTTTTGACGACTATAGGCTGTTTGCAAGTGATTTCTTATTAGGTGAACTTTCTCCAAGGTCTTATAGATCAAGTTAGGACCAAGAAGTTAATATTCACCAACCTCAAACAATCCACTAAGAGACTTACACCTCCTAACTTACAATGCTTCAAAAGTTCCCATGGATATTGAGAAATGATAACTATCATTATAAGAGAATTCAACCAAAGGAAATTGTTCATCCCAACTACCCTTGAAGTCAATGCTACAAGCTCTAAGCTTATCCTCAAGAGTTTTTATAGTATACTCCGCTTGACCGTCTATTTGGGGATGAAAAGTGGTGCTCAACTTCACTTGTGTACCCAACCCTTTTTGAAATGATCTCCAAAACCTAGATGTAAATTGTGAGCCCCTTTATGTTTTTAAGGATAACTGAATACCATGAAGAGTCACAATCAAATCTATATAGATATTTTCATAGTTTTCCGCCGAGTAATTTAACTTAACAAGAATAAAACAGGAGAACATGGTTAATATATCAACCACCACCCATATAGAGTCATTTTGACTTAGAATATGAGGATAACCCACTTTAAAGTCCATATTAAGGTCTTTCCACTTCCAAGCGGGAACTTGGATTTCTTGAAGTAAACCACCCAAATTTTTGTTCTCCGCTTTCACTTGTTGGCAATCAGACACTTCGCAATAATTCCGCTATGTCCTTTTTCAAGCCATCCCACTAAAACACTATAACACTTCAAAAATACAACACATGTTCTAGAGCCTAACATAAGTGCCCTAAGGTTTAGGAACTTGTTTTAAGGGCCATATTAATGAATATAAGTCAGTTAGAATGTCTAGAAACCAGAACATCCATGATGTCCGTAAACTAGTTCAAGGAAGTACTAGCGTGCCTTAGCATATTTGACTATCTTTTAGGAGTCGTAAATTCATGAAATTTTTTGAAAGATGTCTAACATGTGTTTAATTTAATTTATACTCGAAACATCCGGGTACGAATCCAAAAAAGACCAACCATGGTCCCTTGAGGAGAACCCTTGCATTTTGGGGTCAAGGACTGCCTGGGCAGTGTGCACCAATGAGGAGAGTCGACAGAACATGTATGGATAGATAGGGCGTCGATTCCATTCGTTAAACCAACAATTAGACAAATCCTTGAAGGACCTGTTTTGGCATGTATTTGAACTCATCAACAGATTCGCAACATGGAAGGGGGCAAGGGTCGTCGACTCACAAACGGATCGTTGGTCGTGGTCTCGTTTGTGAGGTCCTAATTTTCTGCACGTTTTTAATATGGATAAATTAATTAATTTAGGTGGTCATTAAATTAATTAGGGGTTTAGTGAGGTCTAATTATGTTAATTAATGACCTATATAAAGACCCTAACCTAAATTAGACTAACTTAAGCTCATAATTCCCAAACCCCAAACTCTCTTCCTTCTTTCATCTTTCTCTCTCTATTCAAAAATTCCATCGAATACCAAGCAAGGTAAGGGTTTAAAGGCTGAAAAAAGTCAATTTTTACAAACAATATTCACAAATTATAAAGGTATGGGATATATTTCACCTCTGAGACCTTTTTCCTCAAAGGGTTCCATCAAATTGATTTCCAAAGTTGAGTTTTCAAGTGGGTTTTCATCCAATACGAGATTAATGTTATGAATTGATTTATTGATGATTTGTTTCGGGTAATCAAGAGATTAAAATTTAATTTAACTCAATTATTATACATCTTGATGGATTGATCTATGTTGTCGAAGATAACATTTGCCCATTAACCCAAGGTTGTAATATTGATATGAATTATATTGTATTGGGTCAATTGAATTGGTTATTTGTTGAATTCCTATTACATGATGTTTTTGTATCAATTATGAATATATTAGTATGAATTATAGTCCTATCATTCTAATTCTTGAGGAGTGATTTATGTTATGAAGTATATTGTGAATTGACCTAAGTATCTTCTCTTAAAATATGAATTAGTATGATTTATGATATAGTGACTCTTTTAGCCTTGTTATCATGGTGATAATTGAATTATGATTATGTTATACCCTAATAGGGTTGAGTTATGGTTTTATGGTAAGACCTTCATGATGGATTATGAAAGAGAATTTGTAAGTCTTGTGATTCTTAACTTTTACGCCGAATTGTGGCTAATTGTGACTAAGTCATGATGTTGTATTGGAGTACGCCTTGCATTAGGATTGATAGGGTGGAATGATGTTGAATTGGAATGTCTTTGCTATGATTTGTGAGGTTTTGAATTAAGATGTAGATGTTATAAGGATGGTGATTAATTACCAATATGTCCTATCATGATATGAAAAAGTCATTGTGCTAACGTCACCTATATGAGTTGTAATGGAAGGACGATACTCATGCAATTCTTATGAAGATATGGTGGTGATTATTTTTATATAAGGGTTGGACCCTATGACCTACAATAAGTTATGATGATTAATAAAGAATTAAAGACATTTCAAAAGGGACTCTAGCTTAGCACCGATTGAACCAGAGTGAGGAGTGTTCCTTCCCACATAAGGAAGGTAGGATCGGTACTGTACTCTTGCGATTGGAGACTACAATGTATGTATCATTAATAGGTTCCCAACAATATCTCCTAGTTCTTGAACTATGTTTCCCTCATAGGAATACTAGCTAATAGTTCCATGTAGTTGCTATGTTCATGTTTTGGTACTACCTTGGCAAGTAGTCCACCTTCTTTCGGTGAAGGGTTTCATGACACTGGATTCCACATTAGCTCATGTGGTCTGTGTTGGTTAGGTCAAGATGTTCCCAAAATTTAAAATGAATAAAAGGAGAAAACTATAACTAGGATGACCTAAGGGGTTTAGCTTAGTCTAGGTAGCGGTATGGGCCTCTACCTAAGAATTGCATTAGTTATCCTTGAAGAGAGTCTTAGGATGATATTCTTATATATGAAAATGCTTATAATGCTACATGACATGTATATGGTGAACTCGCACATTGTTGATACTATAAGTTGATTGGTGTCACTTTTAAATATTTGTTGGTCTATATTGTTAAAGTATGATTCTATGTACTATTAATTGATATGATATGTGAATTAAGATGTTAGACATGATTCTTGTTGAGTTACTTCATTGAGTAAGGTTATGGAGCTTTGTCACTGCACCTGTTTACTTTATAGGGGTTCATGGGTAATTGACTGACTTTTGTTATGTTGAAATGTACTCTTATTCAGGCATGTTACTATTATGACTTGATGCTAGAGTTACTTGGATATGTATTAAACTATATGCATGGATTTTGACTTGTTATTGTTGTTCTTGTGATGTACATGCCTATGACCTAACGAACATGTCCTAGTGGTTGGTACAGTCTTGTTTAATGTGCAAAAAGGTTTTTAATTAAAAAGTACATTCTTATTGAAATGTCCCTTTTCTTAGCATGATTTCAAAGTATGTGCATATAGTCTCATACTTATTACAAGTGGTGTACTAACCCTATTATTTCCTTTTCCCTAACAATTTAGGTTCCAATCGTTGTAGGGATTTTGGACACGACATTGAAGAAGACTTGGATTTCTTAATCATCCTATGAGGGTGGGTCATATTTTCCGAGGGCGATGCCACTTTCAAGCCATGATGTTGTTTTAAAAATTAAGACTAGTCTTATGTTTCTTTCCATTCATTAAGTACTAACATTTGTATGACCTATATGTGTTCTTGTTTCATTGATATTTTGTCACACTCGAATTCTGGAATCCGAATGCAACCGGCGTCGTTAACCTCTTAGAGGTCGCAGACAAGCCTCTTCTTAGCTTTCATCACAATCATATAGTTAAACTTGCGGAAAACATAAAACTTTTAAAACATAGTGTAGTATACATAGACTTCATATGATCATTACGTAGAATAATATCCTACTGAGCTTAAATACTAAACAACCATCTTCAATTTATGAAACAATTCAAATGAAAGGATTAATATAAAACGTATGCAAAAATGGCCTTAATACAAAGCTTGGCATAAAAAAATTTGAAATAAATGCTTGGGACAACATCCACTGGCTATGTCTAATGTGCTAGGATAGAAAGATAAATGTTTCATCCTCGAACGCAAAAAGACCTACAAAAGTCTGTATATCGCTAATCCAAAAAGCATCGATGAGTCTTCAACCTTCTTTCTCACCTGCACCTATAAAGATAATAATAGTATAGGGTTAGTACACACTTGTACTAAGTATGGGTGTATTCACACATACACATAAGGACTATGCATGATCAAGGAAAACTCGTCCGATAACAACATGCCATTTCTAGAAAGTGAAGTCAGTAGACTTCATTATTTGTAAATTACGATATGAATATGATATATTTTATCGCATTCGAAGCATACAACTCATTTTATATTTGAACATATGACCTTGGAATTATGAACGTAATTTTAGAACAACTTGAGAGAAAATTTTGAAATTTGCTCATCCAAACCCGAGAGCTGTTCTTTTTATACTTAGTTTATTTTTCAGTCTTTTTCTTCAGGGCTATTCTTTTTATACTTAGTTTATTTTTCAATCTTTTTTTTGTGTAGTTAAAAGATCTATTTAATCATATGTTTTACTTACAAGTGCAATGATTCATTATAGCCCCATACCTACAATGAATGAAGTAAGTAATCCAAAATATGAATTAAATGATTTTGCTACCCTTACTACAAGTTACTCTTTCCATTCTTGTTAGATTGGGCAAGAAATGTTTATTGGCTAAGCCACTTATTTCATCAATTTCATATTATGGAGATTGTGGTACATTGATTTGCCTTTATGTCTTACTCCCTTTTATTGACATAATATAAGAAGTTATTATAAGCCAATTTTCATTTGGCTATGCCCATTATTTTATCATTTTCATAATGTGAAGATATTTGAGCGTAAATCTTTATTTGGAACAAGCCAATAATTTGTTAAAACTTCATTCTTTTCAACCACTGATGATTTGACATACTTAAGCTCATACTCGCTTAGCTCACATTGAAATGACATTTCTTATTCTATCTTTTTACTTTTTTAAAGAAATTTGCGGCATTAAAATCATGCTAGCTAACAGAAAATCCAGTGTCTGCCCCACACCAAAAAAGGGGTGATCCATTGGTTAATGTTAACCAAGGTCTGTGTTTACCCCATACCGAAAAGAGGGGTTCACGGTTGAAGTGAACCGGATACTTGCCTGAGCTATAACCGACACAGATCATGTGAGTTAAACATGAAACTTGGTGGCTTACCCACACCGAAAATAGTTGGAATCACCGGCCAGAGTGAAACTGCATCATACCTAGCTCTCTTAGGTGGAATCTACTGGCTAGTTCCTATGTTGGCAACATAGTTCAAAGACTAGGAGACATGCGGAGACTATTTGTCCACCTTGGTTGTAGCCTCGTCTCATGAGACTTACATGTGCTGGCACACGATCATTGCTATTCTATAATTGTTAAGCTAAGATTTACATTACTTTCTTATCTATTAGTGTTTGACTAAAACATTATGGAAGCTTGCTTCTAGTTATGAGGTTTATTTACATCTTTTGATAACCGGTCATCCCTTTCTTTACTCTATGAAATGTGAATTTAACAATACATTATCTTGTGTTAATAAGACTTGTCTTATGATTATTTACACCCTTTTTATGTGAGTATCTTTAGCATATTTGTGTAGGTGTGATGTGACTTGTCTCATTTCTTTTAATACCTCATTCTGTCCACTTTCATAATTCATAAACTTTTAATTATTTTATTACTCACCTTTTCATGTTTAATGATATTTGATATCTTTATACCATTCTTTATGAATGTTATAGACTTTGTTCAAGGTACTTACTTATATTCATGGTTCATTTGGATATAGTATGTTGGGACTTATCCCAATGATTGACATACCCTTAGTTATGAAATCAAAGTTACATTGGTCATGCCTAATTTTTGTATAATGTAGTCATTAGCCTATTTTGTATCATATTTTTGAAATACATTGTAAGCCAATTTATTGGCATAGACTAATTTTTCACATACTATAGTAATCTAGAATATTGTTAGCCTATATATTGGCATAAGCCAAATTTTCACTAGACAATGGTCATGAGAATATGATTAGCCAATTTTTTATGAAATGACATAGTAAGCTAATTCTATTAAACTTTTTGTACAAAATATTGCTAGAAAATTTGTTGGAATAAATCATCTTTTCACTTACACAATTTTAATTATGTTATCACTAGCAATATTAATTAAACTAATGAATGCATTATAATGATATCCTCAAGAAATAAAGTTGACATTTAATAGTAGCTAATTTCATAATCGACTTTTAACAAACTTCATTTTCTCGAACACAATTAAGCATTACATCTATCTTTATTTCATATAACTAATAACCTAATCATATGAATTAAGTATATAGGTCTAATTAGTCATTAACAAATAAAGAACCTACACATAATGATCAGTTATCACTATATAACAATAACATGTTAGAGAATACATCTTTATTCTTTCAGAATTGAAAACAAGGATAACTAGGGAGACGGACGTTCAACAATATATTTGCGAACAACCCTAGTTTCGACATTCATGAATTAAAAACATTTGAAAGTACTCTTAGAGAAATCATTCAAGAATATGAAACCCAAACCTTATGTATAATTTAATCTACGAAGATTACCTTGTACGAAAACCTTTAAAGATACCTTGAAATCGCCAAAGCAATTTTCTTTTTTTCTTGCGTTTTGATCATTGTTTTTCTGAAGCTTGTTTCCTCTTTTAGTCATGATTTTCCAGGTATTAGGAACTTATATTTAATAATTTAACTTAGAATAATTAACTTAATTAAAAAATAAATTAGCTAATTTACTATAGCGCCCCTGATAGATTGACTAGAATTAGAAACACACTTGACTTAACCGAAATCTTGAAATTGCTTAGTGGTTATTGGTTTTGACCAATTAAATTAATTAATTAAATTTATAATATTATTAATTAGGTACCCTAGGGTAATTAATAAAGTACCCCTAAGTTGTTAGGACCATTACCAACCCTTTGGACCATCCGAGGTTACGTACTAGGATGTTTCTTAGTTAGTTACTTGTCTAGTGTAAGGATTTTGGTTTGCTAATTTAAATGTATTAATAAAGTTTTTAATTTAATTAATTAAGTGACCTAGGATAATTAATAAAGTACCTCTATGTTTTTGGTACCATAACCAACCCTTTGGACCATCCTAGGTTAGAAACTAGGATACTTCTTAGTTACTTCTCTAGTGTAAGGATTTTTGTTTGCCCATTTATATTAATTAATTAAGTTGTTAATCTAATTAATTAAGTTAAATATGGAAATTAATAAAATATCCCTAAGTCGTTACGGCCATAACTAATCCTTTTTGACCAGCGTAGGTTAGGTACAAGGATGTTTCTTTAGTTAGTTACTAGGTTAGTGTCACCCGGTTAGGTCTTAGGTTTTCAGGTGCACTAGTTCGTTTATTCCGGTTAGTCCTAGGTTAGTTAGATAATTAGTTAAGTTAGTTATATCCTAAAGTTTTTTAGGACCTCAGCTACACATGGCTTGACCCCCACATGTTCGCCTGCCCCAAACTTCCCTAACCACCCTAACCGAATTCTTGCACATGTTCTTCCATATGTGTTATCACATGTCTTTGCACATGTGTTGATTCTCATTTGTTATTGTCCCAAGTATCCTCACTATATCCGTGGGTACTTCTTACTCTACATGCCCATATTAATTGGTCATGTGCTATGGTGCCTAGGCTTGACACATTGATGGCTCGCACTTATTTTGTGAATGATGAAAATGAAGATTTTTAGCTGAGGGTATTTATTATAAGTATATTTCTTGGACAAGAGTGTTAATACATAAAAAAGTGTATAGCACCCTTTAATCCAATATTTTCTAATATTCCTAGTATTTCTAAATATTGGGCATTGGGATTCCTATGTACCCCCAATACCTATTATTAAATCTTAATAAGCTCTTCACTAGACGAGTACATTTTTTTGGAATGTTACATATGTGGGCTAGGCCCAATTTGATATACTCTTATTAGATGGTTATGAGATGAGACAACTATAATGACTATGTCATGTTCTATGTATAGTTATGTGCAATAAAAGTAGAAGACTAAGTAATTTTCTGATACGAATGGTCTGTGTATACTTGGTATATATATATACTATGTGTATGTAGAGGTATATGTAAACCTCCGAGTAGAAGTAATGAAAAGTTTTAAATTTTTTCTAAATTTGACCTATGACTATATGATGTAAGCTAAGAGGCTAGTCTTAGTCATGAAAGAGGATGACGATGTTGGTTACGTCTAAAGGGTATATCAACATGCGACAAACACTCCTCTAAGGTCATGATACATCTTAGTAGTACCCGAATGAATCGTATAACGGTACCCATGAGCTTTCTCTAGGATCCAATTTCTCAAATAATCCACATTGGGTACACACAACCTTCCTTGTTACCTCAAAAATCTATCACCTCATTTGGACAATGACTCATTGATCTTACAATGGACCGATTCCTTCAACTTCATCAATAATGGATCAAGGTGTTGCTTAGATATTACCTCAACCACCAAAGATGATTCAGAGTTGTGATGACCCATAATACAACCATTAGAAGAATCTTTCAATCGAACACCAAAATGAGCCTATCTATGAACATCCTACATCAGACACAGTACCCGTAGTCATACGACTTAGTGTGTCAGCAACCATATTAGCTTTACCGGGGTTATAAAGTATACTCATGTCATAATCTTTCAACAACTCTAACCACCTTAATATTGGAGATTCAAATACTTTTGGGTAAACACATATTAAAAAATCTTACGGTTGGTATACACATCATCATGAACCACAGGCAAGTACTACCTCCATATTTTTAACGCAAAAACAATTGCGGCAAATCAAGATTATGAGTTGGGTAATGCCCTGCATGAATATTAAGTTGGCTAGAGGCATAGGCTATAATTTTCCCATCCTTCTTAAGAACACACCCCAAAACCACTCGGGATGCATCACAATACACAACAAAGCCCTTATTACCCTCCGGTAAGGTGAACACTCGAGTAGAGGTAAGCCTATCTTTCAACATTTGGAAGCTTCTTTCACATGCTTCCGACCACTCAAATTTCACATTCTTTTGGGTCAAGGTAATCAATAGAGAAATAATGGACGGAAACCCATCAACAAACCTTTTATAATAAACCCACAAGACCCAAGAAGATCCTAATTTCGATTAGAGCCAAAGGTCTAGTCCAATTCTTGACCACTTCACTCTTTATCGGTTTTTACCTCTATCCATTCACTAGATATGATATTACTTAGAAAACACACAAACCTCAACCAAAACTTATATTTTATATACTTCGCAACAAGTTGATGTTCTTTAAAGACTTGTAAAACCCTCTCAAGTGGTCCACATGCACACCCTCATTCTTTGAATATATCAAGATGTCGTAAATGAATACAATGACAAAGGAATCTAGATAATTTCAAAACACCCTATTCATAAGGTCCATAAATTCAACCGGGGAATTAGTCAACCCAACAACATAACACTAAACTCACAATGACCATATCTGGTTCTAAAGGCTATTTTGGGAATACACTCATTCTCACCTTAAGTTGGTGATATCCTAACCTCAAATTGATTTTAGAAAAGTATCTTTTCCTTTGGAGTTGATCAAACAAGTCATCAATCTGAGCGAGAGGATACTTATTCTTAACTGTCACCTTGTTAAGTTGTCGATAATCGATACACATTCTAAGGGACCCGTTCTTGTTCTTCAAAAACAATACTAGTGCACCCAATGGAGAAATACAAGGTATAATGAAGCCTTTATCCAGTAAGTCTTGAGTTGAGACTTCAACTCTTTCAATTCGTCTTGAGTTATCTGATAAGGAGGAATTCAAATGGGGTTTATATTCTATAGCAAGTCAATACCAGACTCAATTTCCCGTTCCGGAGGAATTTAGAGAAGATCATCAGGAAACACATCTGGAAATTCTCTCACTACAGGGACTATCTCAATGAGAGGAATCTCAGAGTCTAAATCTTTGACACTTACAATATGGTATAAGCACCCTTTATAGATCATTTTTCAAGTTTTGAAACAAAAAGTGATTTGACCTCTAGGAATAGAATTTCCCCCCTTCATCTCTAACACGGGTTGATTTGGAAAGTTAAAATTCACCACCCTTGTTGTACAATCTATAGTAGCATAGCAAGCATCCAACCGATCCATACCCAACATAACTTCAAAATCAATCATATCAAGTTTAACTAGTTCAACATTAGTAATTATATTTGGCAACATTATGGTACAATTTCTTTATACCCTCTTGCAACCATCGACTCACCCACCTAGGTAGACACCCTAAAAGGTTCATTCAAGATATCAGGCAAAACATGAAGTTTCTAGCTACCGAAGAAGTAACAAAAGATAAGGTAGCACCTGGATCAAGTAAAGAATATACATTAATAGAGAAGACATGTAACATTCCGGTTACCACGTGGGGAGAACTCACTTTTTCACCCTAAAGCGAAAAGGCATAGAAGCAATTTTTCATTGGTGCATAAACATTTGAACCACTTGCTTGAACACTCCCCTTTTCTTTCCCTTTCACATCTATACAATCTCGAATCTTATGCACACTTTTCCACATCCATAAAAGTTGTCCGTTCCGTCAAGGCAATCACCATAGTGCTTCTTGCCACACTTTCCACAAGTTGGCTTTTTTCATGGTTAACTAGTATGTCTTCGAGATTAGGCTTAGGGTTAGACACCCTATTATCATGACTTACGAAACTTGGATGGAACTTGATTAGAAAATCTCTTCATGAACTTAGGCTTGTCTTGGATATTAAGCCTACCCTTTGAAGAACCACCATCATAGGACCTTGACTTATTATATCCCTACTCTTCCTCTTAACTCTTGTCTCTTCCACTTGTTTAGCATGAACCATGAGTCAAGAAATGTTCATATTTTCAAGTAGCATATCCAAATGAAATTCTTTTTAGTATTCATCCTAAACTCCATCACCAAGCGGATCATTTTATCTCTAGGATCGGAAACCAAAGAAGGAGCATACTTTGATAATTTAGTGAATATCAAAGAGTATTTAAGTACACTCATACTTCCTTGAAAAAGGTTGATGAATTCTTCAACCTTAGCTTCTATATTTTCCCGAGGAAAGAACATATAAAGAAAATTATTCTTGAAAATCTCCCATTTGATCGGACCATCCCTCATAGGCCTATTGTCTCTCCATTGGACGTACTAAGTTTTGGCCACGTCCTTGAGTTTGTAGGTGGATAATTCGGCCTTTTCACTAGTAGTCAACCCCAAAGCAAATAGGATTTTGTAATCTTCATGAATAAACTCTTGCGAATCTTCCTCCACATTGGGTCCATAGAAAGTAGGGGGATTCATCCTTGTTAAATCCCTCAAATGGGAGGCCATGGTGCTAGTATGTTTGTTTCATTGGGGTACCACCTTTTGATTTGTTTGAGGTATCATGGCTTGATCTTGAGTATTAATGGCTTGTGCTTGAGTACTAATGGCATGGCCATTTGTAGAAAGTCATCCCTTATATGACCATTTGTCATGGCCGGAGGATTGGACAGAGCTTGATCATCATTAGCAACTTCTTCAAGAGGACGAACTTGATTGCCACGGGGAGGAACTCACTCATTAGCAATCTCTGCATCAATTCTTCATGCGGCATTTCTTCGAGTATTCATACCTATAACATCAATACAAGGCTTAGGTGAAAGCAACAATAAAGTAGACTCTAGAGGTACGATATTGGCTTTCCAAGAAAGGGAGAATTTCCTAACCATCATATAGTTTCATGTTCATAAGTGTTGTGCACTTCATAATTATGAATAAGAATCTTAATACAGGTGGTGTAATGAGACATTATCCTTAAGATATTCGATCTGATGCTCTAATACAAAGTTTGTCATATCCGGGGAGCACCCGTTAGAAGTAACGAATGTCGTCGTCCTCGAAGAGGACTAAGTCTAACCTCTTATCATTCGTCATTATATTTCATAGGTTAAATTAGAGAAAAATTTAAAACATTTTAAAAACTTCTACATTGAGGTTAACTTAGACCTCTCGCTTACACACAATATATAATTAGCGAGTATACATAGACTCATCGTATAGGAAGCAATACATAGGCATCTACTATTGTTTAACATTTATCAAATTAACCACATAGATTTAAAAGAAGTCTAGAAATGTGTGTCCTATTAAACAATCTAAGTCGAATACAACATCTTGTGTTCCACCCATACTTCATTACAATTCAAGCCTTATATAGGAATATACAAAGCAAATAAATAAAGAGAATGAACTAAATTGTCTTTAAGACTAAACAATATTCAATAGCAAGATAGTGGCATCATCCTCGGAAAGTTAGGACCTACCGAATACTTGGGAAATAACCAAAAAGTCTTCAAAGACCTTCAACTAAGGCAACGGTTGTATCCTACAATTTGTAGTAAATATAAACATGTGGTTAGTACACCACTTGTACTAAGTATGAGTATATGCACAGAAACAAGTAAACTTATGCTAAGGAGGACATTGTTCAAATCCATGCCAAAGTACTTCGAAAGGATTTATGCACAATCAAGAACTCTTACATAATCCATAAGTCCAAACCATATACAGCACAAGACTAACATTAATAAGTGTAGTCAACTCAACATGTATATCCGCATAATTGAGTACATAATCAAGACAACTCCAACATCAAGTAATAACATCAACAAAAATGTATAAGATTTCATAAATTTATAACATAAGCAATACCCTTACCCATAACCCATCATTAAGACTACAAGTGCATTGACCAATTAAATCCCCATACCTTAACTCAAAAGTAAATGAAACTAAGGATCATAAGCAACGTACAACTCAGTATAACATAGCATAACAACCCATTTAGAAATATTGACCAATATTATGTTCATAAATGAAACTAACAACATATAGGATCATTTACATGTAAAGTCATCATATTCATAGCATATACATTATCAGAGCACAAGAACAACCCCGTAAGGATTACCTAAAGTCAAACTACTGCAAAACATAATTAGAGTCCCATACCCTTACCTAGGCTCAGTTAAACCTTTCAAGTCACCCTAGTTAGTGGATAGTTTCTTTATTTTACTTTCGGGAACACTTGCCTTAACCCGCATAGACCATAAGAGCTAAGTGTGGAATATTGTGTTCTAAAACCTTACATCAATGGAAGGTGGTCTACCGGCCAAAGTTGTACCAAAGATGAACATATCATCTAGGTTGATACACTACCTATTCCTATTGTTGAAACGTAGGTTATGGAACTTTGGGACTGTCATGGAAACATCACTCTATGCCCTTTTTTGAATATGTGGCTATCCACCCCGTGAGGACTATAGTGAACCCTACCTTCCCTCCTTGGGAAGGTGTCACCCCTCAACTACAAGATCACTCAGTCATAAGATAGAGTCCCTTTTGAAATTTCTTTCTTTATCAACCATAAGATTAGTTTAGGTCATAGGTTCTAATCCCTTCTACAGTCTTTTTTTATTACCTCATATGTAGATTAGCATAACATAATCATCTTGTCATAATAAGACACATAAGTACTTCATAACCAACCATATATCATTTCATATTATTCATAATCTCACAAGCCTACAGTCAAGACATTTGCATTAAACATCATTGCAACACCTACTTATGCTAATCACAAATCATGCTTCAATTGAACTACATCATCAATAACAAGCCATCATAATTTAAGTTTAGGTTAAGATCATAAAGACTTACTAAATCTCCTTCAATAGCCATCACCATGGACTTACGATCAACCAAACTATTACATCCAACATTAGGTGCAGTAACATCAATCAATAGTAATTAACACAAGAAATAGGTCAATTGCATTATCATTATCCAATTGACATCAACTCATAACCTAGGGTTATGGGAATTAGGGTGCATCATCAATTTATAGAGAATTTGATCCAATCTCAACAATACAGTACCCTAGTCAATCAATATATGAGTTATAATAGATAAAAAAAAGTGTAATGAACAATTCATACTTCGATTACCATTAATTTACAATCAAGAACCATAATTTGGGAAAATAGGGGAAAGGACATGATCTTCATGAAATTAAACCAATTAACATCAATTAACCAACAACTAAGCTCATTTAGTCATAAGTAATCACAACTAATCAAGAACAATCATCAATTTGAAGATTAGAAGAAAAAAATTAGAATTGGAAAACCCTTGGAATTGGGTTTATTTTAGAAATCACCTTTGAAAAGATCTCTTGGAAAAGGAATCCTAATATTGAAGATCCCATACCTTTATGGAGATTAATCAACAAAATTGAACTGAAATCCTAGAGAAATTAACCTTCTTCTTTAAGCTTCCTTCCTTCTTCAATGGATGAATTAGGGAGAGAGAAAGTAGAGAGAGTTGAGATCATTTGTGTTTGTTTTGGGAATTGGGTTCAAAATGAGTTAAAATTTCTTAAAACTTATCCTAAGTCAATATATAGTCACCCTCTCAATTACCTAAAACAGCCCTAACATTACGATGTAAAAATTCCAAAAATACGATTTTATCGAATCTGGGAAGTGGATCCATTTCATGAGGCTTATTTACATTTTTATTTTTGAAAAAGTGATATGAGGCAGTAGGGTCTGTGTGGGCTGTGCGCTGGGCAGCAGCCCCTTTAATCTTGACTAATGGAGGCTGCTTTAGCAACATGCCCACCCATGCTGGGTCCTCGTGAAGAACCCTTTGGGTGGTCCTTGAGGCGTTGTTATTGGATGTTTAGATCCTCTATACTACATTTTACCTATTTATAGTCTTTTTAAAAGTTTTGAACGTCATATGACCCTCAGACCTTCACTAAACATAGCAATGTAAACAAGTTCAATTTAGATAGTTTTTGAACGTCATGGACATTCTTTGACATCTTGGATCTAAAACTTCTCGGATGAATTATTAACATTATTTTAGGTCTTAAAATAGTATTTAAACATCTATACACTTTTGTTAGGCTCGAGGTTAGGCCTTGACATTTAAGAGTGTTAAACTTCCTCTTCCAAAGAATCATTGTTAGGGATAGATATATGACTGCATGATAACATCTTCCAACTCTTCATTAATTTTCATTTGAGTTAAAGAATCGTACTCATTTTGGAATGTGAAGTGATTTGAGGAGCGCACACTTTCTTCATCTTCCTCACAATCCTTGATGTTACCATAGTGTGAGTCTTCGCCTTGAGTTTCTTTTAACACGAAACCACAAGTTCCACTCGCCGTCTCATTCGAAAAGGACTCAAACTTATGAAATACTTTCAAATTAAATATGAAGTAGGCGATGTGAATTTTAAATCACTTCTCAAATTTTTTTTATTTTTCTTCAATGGACCTTTCCTCTCAAACACAGAATTTCTTGCAGTCATTTCCCCAAGTCGATCAATGTAATGACCAGGGAGCAACCCCAAGAAGTTACCAAGGTGTACTTGATATCTAGGAGGTCTTGTACAAGAATCTTAGCTTTCATTTATCACATAGGTACAAAAAATAGTGCTTAATTAAAACTTTTCAAAATATGGTTAATAGGAAACTCTTTCAAAAAACATAAGAAACGAAGTCTCATCCATACAAGACAACTTAGACATTTTTTAATCTCATAGGTTCACAGCCCTTGCATATAAAAGAAACTAGTAGTGTATAACAAGTCTTTAATTGCAAGAACAATAAACATAATATCCTCGTCCTCGCACATATGAGGACGTACCAAACACTTGAGAGAACAATCTACTTCCTAAGCTTCACATCTAATAAATCTTCACTTTCCTTCCACCTATACTTTTAGAAATTGAGAAAAATACGGAATTAGTACAAACAATGTACTAAGTATGGCAATATGAAAAAACATACTTCAAGACGGACAATTTTGCTTAAAAATACTTTTCATGCTATTTTCTATAAAGCCTTCATAAATCAAGTTCAGAAGACATCATATAAGTCATCACTAACATACAAGGTAATACTTTCATAATTCTCAAGATATAGCAATTTTTATTAAGAAAACAATTAGTCATTTAGCATCCTGCACCCAAGGTTATCCTAAGATGCACCTAGGGAAGACATGAAGAGACAACACATACAACCTCTTCATATAAACCAAAGTGATCCTTAAGATTACCAAAGACAAAGATACTTACTTATTCATCATAACTAAACAAATCAATATTCTCTACTACAGGAAACATTCATGCATTAAGTAACTTCACATAAAGAACATCCTCTAATACAAAACCCAAATTACTCTAGTGCAATGTTAAAGTAGCATCCCATACTACTACTCCTACTTAATGCTCCTTAGGAATCACCCTAGACAAGGCACATCACATCCAATGAATAACATAACCTTTATCAACATTGGACATAAGATTAACATGCTTCATTACAATTAGAGATATATTGAACATCCTTCCTTGAAATTATATAGTAACCCATTCATTCACTTTCATAACAAGGATACACCAAGACTCCCTCCAAATGTCTACATGTGCAATGAATAGATGGTGTCCCATTTCACCACCTACGCTAAGCAGTACACCCTAAGGAAGACCTATTTTATTACATATTAACCCCTACTAGAGAAGGGATCCCCATTTTTCTAAGGCAGGTTCATTCTCTTAGCCTTTACATGAATTACCAATAGCTACACCTATGAAGGGGCATAGTTAAGACATAAGGATATTGATTTCAAGTACTGCATATAAACTGATGAAGAGTACCTATCTCAAAAGGTACATTGCATAAAACATCTCTACACCCGAAAAGTATCCACCCATTCTTCTAATCCTCTCGTTGCTAAAAATAAATCCCTATAGAGTTTTATACATTAATTACATTCATTAGCTATAGGTCAAGAGATTCCTACTAAGTACTACTTATCAACTCATGAAGAGTACCCATCTCCACCCATCATTAATTCATTGGAAAGCTCTTGTGAATACTGAGGTTGCACCTAGACACTGTGTGTCAACTCACAAGAAGTGTCCACTCTAAAACTCCCCTCATTCATTGGTGTTCATAAGAATATTAAGGTTAATACTAGACACTACATATCTACTCACGAGACTGTGCACTACAAATCCCCTATTAATTCATTAAAGTTCTATTTACAAAACCATTTTGGTAGTCTTTTGTTCATTACATATTTATTAACTTAATTCATTCATTGTATGTGCTTGAGTATATATGATAAAGACTTTCACATAATCACCATAATTCATAACCTTGCCTCCGAATCATGCTCATACTACATTCATCATAATTCACACACTATCATACTTCACATTTACACCATACTTCAATTACACAATGAAATTTCATGACACGTTCATATTATAAGACATATATATACATATACATCATAAAATCACTCATCGCATTTAATTCCTTCAAGTCCATAATCAAAATTCACATATGTAGTCATATATATGGAATAAACACCGTCACCGTAAGTGGCCCATACTGCAAAAGATCAATTCAAGAAGAATAGAACAACTGAGATAAACATACCCTTCATCCATGTTTTCATCACCCTTAATAAATACATCAACAATTCATCATAATTAGGCATAATTGGAACTACATAATCATAATACAACTTAGTGTAAACACAATTCTAATAATATCCAATCACATTCAAAACCACTTCATAGCCAAAATTAGAGCATTAGGATGATCATGGGTGCATGGATTTTTTTTAATTATAATTTCATCAATTAAAATTGAAAACATTATAATTCATTAAATAAAATATTACATGCATGAACCCATGCTTAGAATTTGAAATAGAAAATTTTAGGATTTTCAAACCTTTTTAAAAAGACTTCGGTGGGCTCCTTGAATGAGAGAAAAATCAAGGATGAACTACCATACCTTACTTGAAGAAAACACATAAAATTTTGATGAACAAACCACTAAAAATTTTCAATCCTAGCTTCACCTTCAGTTCAAGCTCCAATGGAGTCTTGAGTGAGTTTTGTTTTGAAAAGAGGTGTTGATTTTTAAAGTTGAAGTCTAATTTATGTCTTAGGGAAATAAACTAACATAGAATAACTTAAAACACCTAAATAACCGTCTTCTAGATAATTAGGACGTTGGGTGGTTTACCTAGTTCACCCCATTGTTTGTTGAGACACCTACACATAAATTCAAGGCCAAAGGACGTTGCAATTGACGAGCGTCACTTACCAATGGACCTTCCTGCTGGTCTCTGGTTTGTTATACAGACTCTCCATTTGGGGACTAATCTCCAACAACTAATTGTGGATCCACACCCCCATTTTACGGGGTATCATTCTGTCTATTTTCCATTGTTTTGGTCATCGTTTGTGGCTGTCCTTGGCAGCTTCTTGCCAATGTTTAGGTTCTCCCCAAAGAGCCTAAGGGTTTTTATTGGGGATTCGTGCCCGGATGTATTAACCCTAAGCAGGACCAAATAAATGTCAGGCTCTCTTCCTATAATTTTAGACATAAAACCAAACATAAAATATGCAAAGACACACAAGCACACACACAAGACTAGTTTTTAAATGTCTTGGTCGTTCTTTGACGTCAACTTGTGAACTCCTTAAAAAATGACCCATTAAGCTATTCTTTCATCATTTTAACACGTAATTAACTCATGAAACACATGATAGTCTCTTGTTTTTCATATATCATTTTGATGGTTGTAACAATATACCCCACTTAGGCAACATTAACCTTCGAATGACACTAAAACACTTTCAACACTCTCAAGAGGTAAATACTTAATACTAGAAGCTCATAAACACATCAACATACATATAGCATTCATAGTTAATGCACAAAACTTACAAAGATCAGTAACTTCAAATCATCATGCACTCGAAGCAACACAAGAAATTAGCAGCTATTTCCACAATTCAAAGTGCATACATACTTCATCATTTTCATTTCATTAAGGAGGAACTACCTTCTCAAACTTTATGAATGATCATCATTTTTTTATAACGCTCTACATGAAATAACTTTAAAATCATACATTCACATACATATATAACCACTCATAAGGCAATTAAGCAAATTTTACTAGATGTACCTTAACATGAGAAATATATATTAACTACCAATCATCCCAAGTAACTATAGTATCATCATAAGCATGCAAAATATTATATCATCCAAGTAACTGATAACATATGGAGACATGCAACTCATACCCATCTGCAAGACTCCAAAACATAACAAAACGATTATGAATTTTTATATCAAGCTTGAGTAAGAATAGAAGGAAAATATAAGGACATCAAAAACCTTACTACTTAACTCATTTTCCCTCACTTGGTGTAAACACATCTAAGAAGAATTCAATATAATTAGAAGGAACTATAACTCATTGGGGCCTTTCTTACGGATTCTCTCATTTACCAAGCATCTACAAGGTCTCATATTTCATAACCCACTATACCTCTGATTAGGTGGGAACTCATTCAAACCTTACTTATGAACATTAAGACGACCAACCAACCTTACTTGTTAGGCATAACATCCTCCTCTTCGGGTTTAAACTTAGACTAACTCTTTTAAACATCACCTCATTCAACTCTAAGGAATCACCTAATTCGAACTCATGGTATATAAACTCCCTCTTTCTCTTTCCTTCCTTAAGGTTGATTCATTTGGGAACCAAAAATCTAGGTGTATGGATTCAACCATTTTGTAGCATAACCTAAAAATTTCCTTGCTAGGTAAGCACACTATCTCCCCACTTAGCAATAATCCTATACAAGAACTTCAATCCAACAAAAGGACACTATAAAACATTACTCATACAAAAGGGAAAGTTTCAACTCTTACTATTTACCACATTCCAGAAAAGCACCTCAAGTCTACACCATAACTTTCTACTATCATTGCTCATATCCATAAGGTAACTCATAATGTCTTCAATCTCATAAATCACACATAGCCATAAATGAAATCTCATCAAAATCTTCCAAATACACATTCCCATATACTCATCTAGTTAGAAACCATAATAAACATCAAAACTCACCTTCTTATCCCTCAAACATTCCAACATAACCCCTTTCTAGTTATCCTATCAAGAAGACCAACGGTAAAAGGAAATAAGAGAGAGATCATATGGAGTTAAGCTCTATAGAACGACACAAGAGTAATGAAGAAAGTGGAACTTCTATCATCCTATAACCTCTCACTCTTAGATGTGTCGCGACTCAAATTGATGAACAAGACTCTGCTATACGTGGCATGTGTTACTTTGGATCTGAAGACTATCTTGTATAACGTTTTGCTCTAATATGACGTTTATAACAACCTGGGAGCACCCTCTAAAAGTTACAAGGCGTACTTGACTTGTTGAAAGTCTTGTACAAGCATCTTAACTTTTGTTCATCACATGTTACGAGAAATAGTGAGGAATTAAAACTTTTCACAATATAGTCAATAGGAAACTCTTTTATAAAACATAAGAAATGAAGTTCATCACAAGACAACTTAGACACGTCCTAATATCATAGGGTCTTGACCCTTACATAGAAAATGAACTAGTAGTCTAATACAAGTACATAATAGAAAGAACTTAAATAGTATCCTCATCCTGAACATATGATGATGTATTAAGGGACTATAGAGAACAATGTACTTCCAAGGCTTCACCTTTAAGAAATCTTCACTTGCCTTCCACATATACTTTTATAAATAGAGAAGAATATGAGTTAGTAAATACATTGTACTAAGTCTAGAAATATGCAAAAACATGCTTTAAAATAGACATTTTTGTTTTAAAATACTTTTAATGCTATATTGATAAAGCCTTCATAAATCACGTGTACAAGAAATCATATAAGTCATCATTAACAGAAAAGTCACTAATTGCATAATTCTAAACAAACAACCATTTTTATTAAGAAAACAGCTATCTATTTAGCACATTCTATCCAAGGTTATCCTAAGACCCACCGAGGTAAGATATGAAGATACCACCTATAGAACATCTTCATACACACCTAAGTAAACCTTAAGACTACCAAATATACAGATACTTCCTTATTAATTACAACTCAACAAGTCAAGATTTCTATTTGAGGAAACATTCATGCATTTAAGAACTTCACATAAAAATCATCCTCTAAGACAACCCCGAGTTGCACTAGTGCAAGGTGAAAGTAGCATCTAATACTACTACTCCCACTTTGTGCTCCTTTAGAATCACCCTAGACTTGGCACATCACATTTAATGATTACATAGCCTTAATCAACATTAGACATAAGATAAAAATGCTTGATTAACATTTGACATATATTCAACATGCTCCTTTAACATTATATAGTAACTTATTATTTCACATTCATTACAAGGACACACCAAGAATCCCTCCATATAATTACGTAAGCAATGCATAGGTGACATCCCATTCCACCACCTACCCTATGTAGTAAACGCTTCGGAAGACCTAGTTAAGTACATTCTTTTGTGGGGTCTACGCTTAACCGATATAGACCATGAGATCTTGACATGAAATCCCACTATCAACCCCTATAGAGAGAGAGATCACTACTTGCCTAAGGTAGGGTAATTCACTTAGCATTTACATTGGACACCTATAGCTAATCTTATGCGTGCTCTTAGTTAAGGGATAAGGAGAATGCTTCTAAGTACTACATCTAATATCAGGAAGATAACCCATCTCAAGAGGTACACTGGATACAATATCTTTACTTTCGAAGAGTATCCACATGTTCATCAAATCCTATCTGTGCTAGGCATAAATCCCCATTAATTGTTAGATATTCATTACATTTATTAGCTATAGATTAAGAGATATCTACTAAGTAATACATCTCAACTCACGAAGAGTACTCATATCCACATATCATTCAGCCATTACAAAGCTCTTGAGAATAGTGAGGTATCCCCTAGACACTACATATAAAATGAAGAAGAGTTTCCACCCCAAAAATCCCCTTTTGAATTCAGTGCAGCTCTTAGGAATACTAAGCTTTGTACTAGACACCACATCTCTACTCACAAGAGTGTCCACCCCAAAACCCCATTCATTCATTAAAGTTATATCCAGTAAAACCTTCGGTAGACTCTTACTCATTAAATATTCATTAGCTTCATTAAATCATTCATTGTATGTGTGTGAGTATATGTAATAAAAATTTTCAATTAATCACCATAATTCAAAACATTTCCTCCTACTCATGATCATACAATACTCATCATAATCACATACACTATTATACATCACATTCACGTTATACATCAATTAAACCTAGTAGCTTCAAGATACAAATACATAACTTCATAAAACATCTGCATATATATACATCATAACATAACTTTTCTTCACATTCAATGCCTTCAAGTCCATAATCACAATTCGTTTTTAAATTAATATATATCATGTAACACCGCAACCATAAGTGGATTATACCACACAAGATCAATATAAGAAGACTAGACAATTAAGATCAACTTACCCTTCATCCAAGCCTTGGTCACCCTTACTTGATTCTCCATAAATCCATCATAATTGGGCATAATTGATAGTAGATAATCAGTATACAACTTCAGATAAATACAATTCTAATAATATCCATCACACTCATCAAACCCACTTCATATCAAAAATTAAAGAATTAGTAGGATCATGGGTTCATAGAGTTTTTTTTAATCATAATTTAATCAATTAAAATTGAAAACAATATCATTAATTCATTAAAACCTTTTCATGCAAGAACTCATATTGTGAACTCAAAATAAAAGATTTTAAGATTTTGAAACCTTTCTTACAAGATTTTGGATTGGCTGCTTGAATGAGAGACAAATCAAGGATGAATTACCATACGTTTCTTGAAGAAAAACCATGAAATTTGATTCAAAAACCGCTGAAAATCTTCCACCACTTCACCTTCAGTTCAAGCTCCAATAGAGTAGTCTTATAAAAGTCTGTAATAGAAAGAATACTAAATATAATATACTCCTCCCAGAACATATGATGACATACCAAGAGACATGAGAGAACAATCCACTTCCCAAGCTTCACCTTTAGGAAATATTCATCTTCCTTCCACCTACTCTTTTATAAATGGAGAAGAATATGATCTAGTACAAACGTTGTACTAAGTATGGCAATATGCAAACATATGCTTTAAAATGGACATTTTTGCTTAAAAATACTTTTCATGCTTTATCTATAAAGCCTTAATGAATCACGTGTATAAGAAATCATATAAGTCATCATCAACATACAAAGTACTACTTTCATAATTCTTCATTTTCATTAAGAAAACCATTAGCCATTTAGCAATCTCCATATAATGTTATCATAAGACACACCTAGGTAAGACATGAAGAGACTACCCATACAACCTAAGTGAACCTTAATACTACTAAAGAGAAGGTTGCTTCCATATTCATTACAACTCAAACAATATAAAATTCTCTACTAGATGAACATTCATGCATTTAGGAACTTCACATAAAAATCATCCTCTAAGACAACCCTCAAGTTACACTAGTGCAATGTGAAAGTAGCATCCTATATTACTGCTCCCACTCAGTGATCCTTTGGAATTACCCTTGACTAGGAACATCATATTCAATGATTCCATAGTCTTAATCTACATTAGACATAAGATAGACATTCTTGATTAACATTTGGGATATATTCAACATGCTTCCTTAACATTATATAGTAACCAAATGTTTACTTGTGCAATGCATAAATGGCATCCCATTCAACAACTAACCGTTAGTATTAAACTCTTAGGAAGACCTAGTTCATTACATTCTTTTGTGGGGGATAGGTTTTAACATACATAGACCATGAGATCTTGACAATGAATCCCGGTATTAACCCCTAACAAATGAGAGATTTCTTCTTGCCTAAGGTAGGGTCGTTCTCTTTGCCTTTATGTAGATCACTTATAGCTAATCCTATAAGGGCACATACTTAAGTTATAATGATATTTATTCTAATTACTATATCTCAAATCACAAAAATTACCCATCTTAATAGGTACACTGGTTACAACATCTCTACTCTCGAAGAGTATCCAGCCCTTTTTCAAATCCTCACGGTGGTATGGATTAATACCCACGGAGTTTTAGACATTCATTAGCTATATAGAGAGAGATTCCAACTAAGTAATACATCTCAACTCATGAAGAGTACTCATATCCACCTATCATTTATTATGTGAAAGCTCTTGAGAATAGTGAGGTTGCTCCTAAACACTACATCTCAACTAACAAAGAGTGTCCACCCCCAAAAGTGATCTTTTTAATTCATTAGAGCTCTTAGGAATATAAAGGTTGGTATTAGACACTACATATCTACTCACGAGAGTGTCCACTCAAACACCCCATTCATTCATTAAAGTTCTATGGACAGAAACCTTTCGGTAGACTCTCATTCATTTCATACCCATTCTTCATTCATTCATTCATTGTATTTGTGTGAGTGTATGTGACAATACCTTTCACATACTCACAATGATTCATAACATTTCATCCTATTCATGATCACACTATATTCATCATAATCACACATACTATCGTACTGGACATTCATGTTATACTTCAATTGAACCTAGTAGCTTGAAGATACAAATTCATAACTTCATAAGATATCTATGTACATATAAATTATAGCATAACGTTTCTTCACATTCAATGAATTAAAGGCCATAATCACAATTCACATTTTCATTCAAGAAGACTAGAACAATTGATATCAATTTACCCTTCATCCAAGACTTGATAACCCTTAACTTGGTTCTCCAACAATTCATGATAATTAGGCATAATCAGCAGTAGATAATCATAATGCAACTTAATATAAACACAATTCTAATAAAATTCAATCACATTCATCAAACCCACTTATTAGCCAAAATAGAGAGTTAGGATAATCATGGGCTCATAGAGATTTTTCTAACAATTTCATTAGTTAACATTGAAAACATTATCATTAATTCATTAAAACTATTTTATACAAGAAACCATGCTTTGAAGTCGAAATTGAATATTTTATGGTTTTGAAACCTTTTTTAATAGAGTTTGGATTGGATCTTTGAATGAAAGAATAATCAAGGATGAACTACCATACTTTACGAGAAGAAAGCCCACGAAATTTGATCAAGAAACTACTTAAAATCTCCCATCGCTTCACCTTCAGTTCAAGATCCATTGGAGTCTTGAAAGAGTTTTTTTTTAAGAGAGGTTTTGATTTTGAAAAGTGAAGTCTAATTTAGTTCTTAGGGGTACAAACTAACTTTATATACATAAAAAAAACCTATAATAACGGTCTACTATTTATTTAGGATGTTAAATGAGTTTCCCAATTCACCTCTATTTTGCCCCATACATCTGCAAAAAAATTGCAGGTCAAACGACATTGTAATAGACGGAGTGTCACTTGACCACCGGTCCATCCTGCTGGTCAGTGGTTAGTGACACATATTCCTCATTTAGAGGGTAACATCCCATTACTAAGATTGGATCCACGCACCTATTTGTTGGGGAGTCATTCTTTCTAGTGGTCTTTTTTATGGTCATCATATGGGCTTCTCCTTGGCAACTTGTTCTCAAGGGTTGGATCCTCCTCAAGGACCGTTAAGGTGGTCCTTGGGAGTCATACCCTGATATTTAAACCCTAATAATGACGAAATAGGTGGTAGGTTCCCTTCCAATCACTTTAAGCACCAAACCATACATAAATGCAAAGGCACACTAGCGCACACACGCAACTAGTTAGTGAACGTCTTGGTCATTCGTTTATTTTTGACTTCTTAACTCCTTTAATCTGACCCTTAAAGATATTCTTCATCATTTTAACATATTAATAACTCATGAAGCACGTCATAGGATCTAGCTTGTTTTATTTAATTTTGATATTGTAACAATCAAAGACAGAAGGCTTTGTATTGGGAGTAGTGACCTTATCTTCAATATTTATATGGTTATTGTTAGCGCTTCTTATGGAAATGTAAATTGTAAGGGTTTACTATGCCTAGGAATTCAGTTTCTTTTCCTGTTATATCATCTGATTAAACTTTCCCTAACATTGATGTCTCATTAGGGTTGTAGCCCTCCTTTACGAATAACCTGTCATGGGATCAAAACCCTCTCATGTGTGTTTTGTAGGTAGTGCCACATCTCACACTTGTTTTTGAGCAACTGACCTTTCTGGCATTGTACAATGTGTCACACAAGAAGAGTTATGTAACAATCTAGAAGTTCATGACTTTGTCTACAAAATAAGATTATGAACAAAGACTTAAAATACAATTTCTAAGCCTAAATTAATGCACAGAAACTAAGTAGGAAGTGTTAGAGTAAATACTTCAAGAAACGACCAAGACGTTCGAAGACTAGTTAAATATTTGGTAGTGTAACCTTGTATGTTTCAAGGGGTTTGAAGAGTCATCCTTTAGTGACATTTGGTAAACAAGTGGTAATAATGTATTAGAGTGAGTTTTGGTTCAAAACATCAGGTTACGACTCCCCAAGGACCACCATAAGAAGGACCCTAACATTTCACCCAAAATTATCAAATTCACAGTGGCTAAATGAAAGACTAAATGATGAGTTGTCGATGGTCAATGACCCATCAATGGTGTTAGTATTTCCATACTTAACCATTTTAAAAATGTATTATGAAACCACCACTTTGTCATAAATGATGCCTTGCCAGTACGAGGCCATCGATCAGTCTAAGCACCGTAGACGGGCCCTCGTATTTTGGCACTCAAAAGGGACTGCCTAGTTTTTAGTATAGTTAGTTAGTTGGTTAATTTGTTAAGGTATTAATTAAGGGTTAAGTGTGTGGTTAATTATGTTAGTTAAAGGATTATATAACCTACATGGATCACCCCCGAAAAATGAATTATGATAATATAGAGCCTATCATGACTGTGTCATGATGTTATAAGGTCTTAAAATGACTAAAATTAATGTTTATAGGTATTATATGATGTTTTGAAGAGTTTGGAAGTAAAACGCCCAAGGATGTCGATGATGTTTGAAAACTAAATGGAGTAGAACTAGTGTCATGTAGTGATTTATAGTGGAGTTTTAGGGGATGGTTTGAGGGTTAAATTGAATATCTATGGTTATTATTCCTAACATGTAAAGGGTCAAAACATATTATAATGATGACTTTTGGTGACTACCCTATGTGTCCCCTAGAAATATCCAAACACGGGCCACCGAAGCTGCCAAGCAGCCAAGAAGTGAAGGATGTTGCGCGACGTGCATCCAACAATTGAACGGAAAAAATCTAGGCCTGCGATGCGAGGCCGTCACTAGCCATTCATTATAAATATTTCCTGAACCATGAATCAAAAATGCCTCCACGGTGCACAGTAAACTGCTAGATTTGGTCGCATCATTTTAAGTCAAATTTGAATTGGTTAAAATTTCCATCAAGTATAGGGGTATTTATGGAACATTAGGAATTAATTATTGGCTTTTATTTTAGGTGTTTGAAGAGTAATTAAGTCGTACAATAGACAATAATATCCTATACTCCAAATCAAAACCTTTCTCTCCAAAAATTCTCCCAAAACCACCATTTAAGAAGAAGAGAAATACTTTTTAGGACGAATCGACCAAGGAATGATGTTGGGTTTAAGTATATAATATAAGGTATCTAAATCTTATTCATTCATGGATTCTTCCATCGATGGAACCCCCCCTAGTTTTCCTCATTTGTGAATCTAAAGAACCCCATTATTGAGAGGGTTACGGTTGCATTATGGGTAAGGCTTGATTGTGATCCCAATCTAGTGGGTAGCATTCGATTATGTTTATATGATTATTATATGTTGTGTTCATTATATTTACATAGTGAATTATAGTAATTTAACTTGAAGGTGATCTTGATGAATTTAGGCCATTAGAGACTACATGAAGGTTTTGTGCTTATCTTCTTAATGCAATTGTATTCTATTCTATTTGATAATGATTCAATTACCTAGGCATGAATTGAATTAGACTTGATTGATTATGATTGGTATTTATTAAGTTGAACCTTAAAGATGAATCATGTATATATTCACCTACTAATGAAGAATGTGAGAAGAAACTTAAGGCTAGAAGATCCTATACCTATGCATGAAATTAAAATGAATTGATGAATAATAAACCTTAGGTTGGTTGTATTTACTGTAGCTTTAGGATGATTTAATGGAAGTGATAAATTCACTTAAGCATGGAGAGATTTTCAAGAACATCCCTACATAAGAGAAAACTCTTAAGCAAGGCTTGACAAGAAACCATTGGAGTATATGCTTGACACCAAGTGGATACTCAAAGTCAGACAGATTAGCAACTGTCTGGACTCTAAGTAAAAAAGAAAGCCACACCTAGTAGTTGTGATGACTGTCCAATTAGGGTTCATGAGGCGAGAGTCCTTCACATTGTAGAGTCAAGGTATCCTAATAGATATCTCCATATCCTATGAACATAAACGTGCTTGAGAAGCACCACATAGTTTTCAAAGAAAAGAATAAAGTTAGACATGCCCAAGGGGTATCTCATTTTGTTCATAATGTTGGAATGAACTTAAACATGCCCAAGGGGTATCTCGTAGTGTTCACGATTAAATGATCAAGACATACCTTAAAAAGTATCTGGTAGGATCCATATGATTAAGGGACATAGACATACTTATCATAAGTGCTTTGCACAAGGTATAACCTAGGGTCATTAAAGAAGAAGAGATTGAAGATAGGGTTGGACTAGAGTTCCTTTCCTTTTAAAGTAGACTAAATATGAGAGGATCTTATTAAATGATGTTATGTAGTGATAAGGCTATGGCAGGTGGTAATGTTGAAATGACTTCAAGATAGGCTTAGTATGTGAGGTAGTATGGGCTTCCTTATGTATATTGAACAAGTATGTTTTGAGGGAATCATAAGGCTATAGTACTCTTTAGTATGAATAACTTAGATGTACTAGAGATTTCTAAGAACACACAAAACAAGGTAGGGTTACTTCAAGATAAGCTTAGTATATGAGGTATTGTGAGATTCTTCGCATGCATTTCACAAGTTTTCTTTGGGGTGTCCTGGAGAAATAATGCTCATATATTATGATGAACCTTAGGTATTAATTACGAAAGTGAACTATGATCAAGTATGACAAGATATAGTTATTTAACTTTGTTATAGTATGAGATGCTACCTTAGCCTTGCACAAATATACTTGGAGGTGGATTGTGAGATAGTTCATAATTGTAAGAAATACAATGAGTTGAGAATGAACTCTTCTATGTTTTATGATGCTTTATTTATGCTTATCTTATGAATGTTATGCTTATGTCTTTATTTCTTATAATTATGTCTGTTATTGACTAACCCCTTTGAGATATCTGATGTTGGTGTGGTAGTTTCCATACTAAGTACATATCGTAATAACACATATTTCCTACATGTTGTCCATTAAGGGTCTTGAAGAGATTGAGTTACTTTCAAGGGTAGAGTTTCCAAGATTTCCAAGAAGTGAAGATTGGTGAGTCTTCATAGCATCCGAGGACACCACCACTATGTTGCCTTTTATATTCTCATTTATGTTTAGACTTTTATGGAATGTGACCCAAGACTATTGTACTCATAATGTCATAGATGGTTTTTGCGGCATATGTTAGAAGCTTTATGAAATGATTCCGCATTATGTTTTGAAAGAAAAGTTTTAATTCCACACTACTTTTTGCATATATATATATATATATATATGCAATGAATGATATGTAAGGTCTTGTAAAAGACCTCTTAAAAGGTCAAGTACTCCGTGTTGCGACCCAGGAGTTTCCCTATGTTCTAGGGTGAACTTGCGGGTCACGCTACCCTTAGTCAAAAACTAACTTAACACCTCATTATTTTCAAACACAATTATCGCCATCTTCTCTCTACTTTCTCTGTATACTGCAAAACCCACCATAGAAGACCAAGATTCAACATTCACTAGGATTCAAGACTCATGTATTATCAATAAATATTCTAGGAAATCTTAAGTTATAGAAGCTATTCACTCTTGGTATCTCTTTCCCCAAGAGGCTCTTCAAAATTGGTTTCTAATGATGTTTTGAAGATATGTTTTCTTTTAATTTCGTGAATCATCTTTAAAATTTATTTAATGTTGGATTGTATTGGTTTATATTGATATATTATGATTGTTTAAATGTAGAATTATTGTAGTTCTTAGTCTTTTACCTAGTTTCAATGAAAGATTCATCATTGAACCATTTTCCCTTATCCTTGCTATGAATTGGACTTGTACATGATTAGACTTGTTGGGATTGTTAATGTTACTATTTAATACACAATATTATGATTATGATGATTTTATCATTTGATAATTGTGATGAATTGAGGGTATGATCTTGAAGAAGATTTTGGAGGCTATTTTCGTAATTCCTTTTATGACCATGAGCCCTCTTCTTCAATAATGATGATTTATTGTTGATGGTGATTTTCATTTGAAGTATGATTATATGAATAGATTAATAAGATGATTATATGATGATTTTTATGCCATGTTATGGGTATGATGGATCATGAAATCTTGATAGGGTTATGATCATGCAAGTTTTAATGTGATTCTCTTCTATGCCTTATTATCATATGATTATGATGTGATGATCTCACTAATGATAGTTTGAGATGAAGGGAAGTTCTCATCCTATACCTAATGAGATAATGAAATGATTATACATGGGTTTAGTATCCTATAGACTATATTAAGTTTGATGGTTGAGAATGACTTAAAACCATTTAAAAAGGAATTTTAGCTTAGTACCAAGCGCACTAGATATGAGAGGTGTTCCTTCCAAATGTGGGAAGGTAGGTTCACAATGGTTTTCATGAGATGGAGACTACAAGTCAATTGTGAATAAACAGGGTTTCTAGTATGTCTCCTATTTCTTTGACTATGTTGCCTCATCGGATCATCCAAGAATGTTATGTCCATGTTTTGGTTCTACATTTTCATGTAGAGAACCTTCTTTTGATGTACGGTTTCAGAACACCGGTTTCCATGTTTAGCTTACATGGTGTATTGTCGGTTAAGGCGATTGTTCCCAAAAGTAAAAGGAGTTTATGAAGTAATAAAGATGGACACTAACTAGGGTGACTTAAGGGGTTCTACTTAGTGTACATAGGTGAATGTGACTCTACCTATACATTGCACAAGTTATCCGTGAAGGGAGTCCTAAGAGGTTTCTCTTATGTTATTACGAAATGTGTAATGTAAGGTGTCTCAGCACTAGAGTCATTAACTCAGACTAAGTTATACACACAACCCGTAGAAACTAATTTCTCGCTTTAAGGTACGAAGTGAATTACCCTTAGGCATTACTTAACTACTAATCTACTCGATAACTAGGTCATTAGGAAACTGAAACTTAACGACCCGAGTTCTATAATTGACTGAGGCATAACATGCATGAAGCCAATCCATACCTAGGATGACATCAAAATCTACCATGTCTAACTCAACTAAATCAGGCATGGTGCTCTTGTTATTGCTAAAAATGGTACAATCACGATAAACTCTCTCATCTAAAATAGAATCACCAACAGGTGTAGAAATACTAAAAGTCTTAAGAAGTAGATCAGGAAGGATGTTAAAATTCACAGCAACATAAGGAGTCACAAAAGATAGACTCGCTCTTGGATCTAGGAAAGCATAAAGATCAAGGTAAATAATTTTATCATTCTAGTCACAACATCTTGAGAATTATCTTGCTCTTGGCGGCTAGTGATATCATATAAATGGTTCTCTCCTCCACCTGTTCCTGAAGTAGCTTCTCTAGGTGCAACTCTGTTGCAGCAACTGCAGAAAATTGGGCTTTATTGCCCTGCTTTTTCTTAGAACATTGTTTCATAAAGTGAACCTCTTGACCACACATGAAAGTAATAGTGGAGCTATCGTGACCCGTTCCTGGGTGGTTCCTACCACACTTAGCACATGTAGGATCCAATTACCTCCTTGTGCCCTACTACCTAGAGACTGTGCAGGTCTAGTTTTGAAATTTTGTGAATTCTGATTAGAGAACTCACTTATCTTCTTTGGTGCATGTGCACAAGAAGATGATGGAGCAAGTCCCTTTTGAAAATGGTGGAAAGATAATCGGTTGGCATTACTCTTTTGTTGAATGGACTGCTCCCTGTCTTAGCTTTCTTATTTTTAAATTCATCTCTATACCTTAGCTTGTCCTCATCAACCTTGATATGTACATATCACCTATTAGCATGTCTGCCTTACCTACTTTACTTGACAAACAAGAAAACCCAGAAACAAATAGATCATTCTACTCCTCATATCAGCAACTATATATGGAGCATAACGGGAAAATTGGGTGAAGTTAAGATTTTAGTTTGAACGCTCATAGATTCCTGCTTAATAGTAACAATTCTCGTACTTTTACTTCTCTCCATTCTAGATGAAAGAAATGCCCTAAAAAGGCCTGTTCAAACATATAGGCTAACTCACAAGTGTTTCACCCTCACTCTAATTTTTTTTCATTGATTAAACCAGATTCTAGCGACACCCTTCAATTGGAATGCAACTACTTCCACCCTCTCAGCATCAACAATGTGAATAATCTCAAAAGCCTTCTAAGTCTCTTCAATAAAGTTTTTTGGATCCTCAGTGACACTTGAACTAGTGCAGCTTGGAGGATTCATCCTAAATCACAGATCCTAGAAGTATCAATCACTTCCTGTTAATTTTATTTATGTCCAACTTGATTGGTCACACCTTGACTCAACATCTGAATAGCTTCCCAAAACTCAACATTGGTGACCTCTCCTTGGGGTTGCACTTCAGGTGCATTAGGTAACCCTTGATGTTGTGATCCAACATTCCTCCTAGCCGGATAACCTTTGAAAACTCTTTGTGGAGGCATGATCTGAAAGATATACACAAGCACGAATTAGAAGAAACTTTTAGTGATAAACTCTATCACACTAAATGAGTATGAAAGAAGTGAAGTAGTTACTAAATGTTGCAGCCTCCTAATTATAGGCGCACTTCACACTGATACCTAGGAATGTACAAACACGGCTTCATAGACTTCCTAGGACTCTTGTACTCTCAACTTTGATACCAGTTTGTCACGCCCCAAGGATACACCCTGGGTGAAATTGGAACTCGAGAACCATTGGTAGCCACAAAAGAACCCTTGGCCTATCTAGACTCTCAAAGAAAGACTTTAAGCATTAATAAACAAATATGAATTTATCAATTGTCTCAAAATAATATGAATCTTTTTAGAATTAAATATCCAACTAACCAAAGTGGCAACCAAGTCTAAAATACTAAAACAATATAAAAGGAGATCCTTCATAAAGAAAAAATGCTCACAAAATAACTCTGAAATTCTAAACTGGATGTTGATCCTGGTTACTTGTATCTGCGTCATCAAAAGATGCAGACAAATGTAGTAAGTACATTGAAAGTTCAAGAATGTGAGGTAAATCTAAACAACATATTAGCCTAAACTGGAATTCGAAAAGAAACTCTTACTTTACTCAACACATGGATGATCAACTCAATATAGAAATAAACACTAGTAAGGATGCAGTTTATATAAAGCATTTAAAAATGTATATAACATCTCAAAGTATTGGAAAATACAATAATGTCTCAGTTGTATATAAGAATACAAAAATAAATTGTATTTGGGAGTTTCTCTAACGAACAACCATCACTATGATCTATGTGATGACACAACATCTCGCCCACGCTACTAGAACTATCCTATAACTTGTCGCGATATAGAACGCCTCAACTAAGTGGATCCACTAAGTTGTGCTTAAAAGCATTACTGAATCATCTACAAAGTATGATCCTTCGTATCCACGTTAGCTACATGGTTTAAGGTGACTTGAGTTATTATGAACTCATCCCCATATCGATTCTCAATACTACACTAAAATATACTCAATTCGTATGTTTAAAAACATAATTCTTTCTCTCTGCTTTGAGATTATTACACAAAAACTAGCACTAAAACTCTCTTGGAAATCGGTGTTTCTCTTCTTATTTAAATGTGAAACATTTACTCTTTCAAGAATACTTAGTTAGCATATAATCTTTTAAAGAAAATGAACTGTAAGCTTACTCTTACTCAACTTAGTGCTCAAGTCTCAAAACAAGTTTAAAACATTTATAAAAGACTATTGAAATGACTCTATGATTTTTTTAGACTTGGCTCTTAACTTTCCTTGAATTTGAATTTATGGATTCAAGGTTATGATTAATGTTTATGGGTGATTCGTAGATGTTTATAAGTCATTTAAAGTAGTAATCATTGATATGAAGTTTTAGTACAGTTTAGAAGGTATCAAACGGGCTAAACAATGGAAAACATGTGGAGGCAAACATCCTTAGTGCACTGCTGGCATGGGGCACTAGCCCCTAAAGTTCAAAGACCTATTTCTGGTGTACAGTTGGCACGCCTCCCCAGAACTTCTGGCGCATGGGGGTGTATCACCCTAGACCTTCTAGCACATCAGAGTTGCGTCGCCCCAAACCTTCTAGAAAATCTGTGGTGCATCGCCCCAACTCCTCCCCAAAACATTTTGACAAAAAAAATCTCATTTTTTGACCTGAATTCGACTAGATTCGATTCTTTTTCTCGATTTCTCTCTAGATTTGGTTACCTTATACTGTACCCAAGAACTACTTAAAAAAACTCTTAAAGTCTATACAGTTATCTCAAGAAACGCATCAATCCCATCCTTATTAAAGAATGAAAGCAAATTTAAGAACAACAAACATTTAACTTTTTAGGACAAAATTATGCTAAATTAACATGATTGGTGTGTGAGTGAAAAAATCCAACACTATGTGATTTCACACACCTCTTTAGGGATCAACCCTTAGAAAAAATTCGCAACCAAAATTGCAAGAACTTGACAAAATTTGACCTTTCTCCTTTTTCTCCTCTTCTCTCTTCTTCTTGCACTATTCTCAAACCCTAGGCGTTAATTTGAATTGCATAAACTGAACCAAATCACTTTATACCTCTAATTAATTACTACAAACGAATTAATTTTATTTGGTAAGCAAAAGATCGAAATACCCCTCTTAAATCTGGGTGACTTTCATTATTCAGACAGCTCGACTTCAAACGAGCATATCTCCCTCATATTAACTCAAAAATTAGCAACATTCTAGGTGTTGGAAAGATAAATCAAAGACCTTTCATTTGATATTTTGTAGCTCACCTAATCATCATATGATAAGATTTATGGTCGTTTGAAGTTTACCCCAAACTCATACTTAGCAAAACTTACCAAAATTTCAAAATTAAAATCTTTCCAAAAATGATTCTAATTCAAGCTCTTTCAAATAGCGGGATGTTACATTGTCGGTCAGTTATGAAAAATGAGTAAATTTTAATAATTTTGTTTTGATATTCTTAGGTTATTAGTGCACTTTGAGAATTTTTTAGGTGTATTGATGTACTTTTCTTGATTTATATGTTTGGATAAATGGTCAGGTAGACCCTCATACTTGTATCAGTTTGTGTTCTGAACCATTCTACTTATCCATTTGTCATCTGGACCCTTAAACTCAATTAAATAATGCTTCTAACTCCCTCCAACCATGTGTGTAGCTCACTTTCTTTTATATAATTGACATATCATATCCACGTCGGATACATCAATGCAACATCATAATTGTCTCATAACTACTTCTAAAAATTATTAACCAAAATTATTTAATAAAATGTAAAATAATAACATTTTAATTTATTATTGGCATTTCAATTTCTCTCTATTTTCACTATTTCATGACCAAAAGAAAGTCATCGCCGGCGTCTCTTGTCTGAGACATAAGTGGTAGCCGACTGTAGACCTACTAGGATCCATAGTTTTTTACCATGGGTTATGCAGAAACAATAAAGCCAACAAAAGTTGGTATTTCTAAATCTACATGCCAGTTTAGAAGTAGATGGGAAAAATCATCATGATTTGCCAATAAACAGAAGGAAATGACAGTTGAGAGCAAGAATTACATATACAGGTGAATAAAAAGAGGCAACAATTGTTATCTGAAAGATTTCAAAACTACAATCCACAAAATAGCAGTCCCTACTCCCTTCATAATTATGCAACGCATATCAAACCGTTACAAGAACATTAAAAATCATAGTTTAGGCTGTTGATAAAGCAAACTTGAGGGCAGGGAGGTCACCGTTTTTGCTGGCGGAATCACATATACTTTCTCCCTCAATATTTTTCTTTCCTCCTCCAACCTCCATAGTAACAACAACCTAAGCCACCTAACAACCAGATCTAGCCAAAAATTTTGTAATCCAATGATGACTACTATTTTCACACCTTAAATTTCTTACAAAAACATATTCACACCGACTTGTGCCATAAAACTCGTTCAAATCTACCAAAAATTTGCCTGAGATTTTCTTGGGTTATTGAAATCGATTGAAAAAGATAAGTTTAATGGATTAGAAGGAGACAATTGATAAGAAAGATTAAAGGTGGGGACATGCAAACTCCCCTCTCCGTCCTCTCCAGCGTACCTGCAAACTCCCTCGCCAGTCGCCGCCTCCCATTCTGGCGGAAAAAGGATCAACATCACTCCGATTCTAGCGAAAAAGGGACCAGAGTTGCCTCTCTCCCTCTCACACCATTGTGAATCGCCGACACCTCCATTAAACCAACACAATTTAACTATGTGTGGAGAAAAAAAAAGAGAGGTTTGGGCAGCGATGGATGGGGGTTGGTGAAAAATTTATTCTTTTCTTTTCTAATATGTTTATTATATAATTTCAATAATTTAAGATCTATAAGTGTAAAACATGGTGTTCACTTGCCTTAAATGTGTGTAGTCACACTCTCTCGCCAACTCAGCTATTTTAATGTCACATAAGTATGGTTAATGGTCAGAGGGGTTCAATATATTGTGTTTTATTTAGTTTAGGGGTCCAGATGACAAATGGTTAAATAGAAGGGTTTAGAATACAAACTAATACAAGTATAAGGGTCTACCAGACCATTTTGCCTATATGTTTCAAATATTTATGAGGAAAATCAATTTTTTTATTACTTTTAAGACAATAATGGAAAAGGAGTAAAAATTTGATTTTTTTTTTGTTTTGATATTCTATCGTCATTGGTGCAGTTTGACATTTTTTTGAGGTGTTTTGACGTACTATTCTTGAGTTTTATATGTTTTGTACATTAATGAAGAAAAAATATTTTTTTTGTTTTTCGGACAGTTACGAAAAAAGAGTATAATTTTGATCAGCTTTTTTGTTTCATTATTCTAAGGTTGTTGGTGCAGTTTGAGAATTTTTTGAAGTGTTTTGATGTACTTTCCTTGATTTTTATATATTTAGTAAGTTTATGAGGAAAAATTAATATTTTTTGTTATTTTTCGAATAGTTAAAAAAAGGATAAAATTTTGATCATTTTTTTGTTTCGATACTAAGGTCATTGATGCAGTTTGAGAATTTCTTGAGATGTTTTAACATACTTTTTTTATTCTTATATGCATTGTACATTTACGAGGAAAAATTAAAATTTCTATTATTTTTCTGACAATTACGAAGAAGAGCAAAATTTTGATCAATTTTTTATTTCTATATTCTATGTTCATTAGTGCAGTTTGAGAATTTTTTGCGGTGTTTTGACGTACTATTCTTGATTTTATATCTTCCAAACATTTACGGGTAAAAATTTGTTTTTTGTAATTTTCAAACAGTTAAAAAAAGTAAAATTTTGAAAAAAAAAATGTGTCAATCCAAAGTCATTGGTGCAGTTTGAGATTTTTTTGAGGCCTTATTATGTTCTTTTCTTAATTTTTCTATCTTATAGACAATTACAAAGAAAAATTAAATTTTTTGACAGTTACGAGAAAGAGTAATAATTAATCAGTTTTTTTTTCAATATTCTAAGGTCATTGGTGAAGTTTGAAATTTTTTTGAGGTTAATTGACGTGCTTTTCTTAATTTTTATATCTTTCGGACATTTACAAGAAAAAATATATTGTTTGGAATGTTATGAATAATAGTAAAATTGAGGTGTGTTGATGCACTTTTCTTTATTTTATATCTTTCGGACATTTAACAGGAAAGAATAATTTTTATTTTATTTTTTGTACAATTATGAAAAGAGTAAAGTTTTGCTCATTTTTTTGTTTCAGTATTCTAAGGTCGTAGGTACGCAGTTTGAGAATTTTTTGAGGTGTTTTGATGTACTTTTCTTGATTTTTATATCTTTCTGACATTTACGAAGAAAAATATATTTTTTGTTATTTTTCAGATAGTTACGAAAAAGAATAAATTATGATCATTTTATTTTTGATATTCTAATGTCATTAGTACAGTTTGAGAATATGTTGAGATAAAGTTTTTATATCTTTTAAACATTTACGATGAAAAATTAATTTGTTTGTTCTTTTTCGAACAGTTACCAAAAAGAGTAAAAGTTTGATCTTTTTTATTCGATATACTAAGGTCATTGGTGCAGTTTGAGAATTAGTTGAGGTTTTTGATGTGTTTGCTTGATTTTTATATATTTCGTAACATTTACGAGGAAAACTATTTTTTTGTTATTTTTCCGATAGTTAAGATAGAGTTAAATTTTGATTATTTATTTGTTTTGGTATTCTAAGGTCATTGGGGCAATTTTAGAACTTTTTTAGGTGTTTTAATGAACTTTTCATGACTTTTATATGTTCCAGACATTTACGTTGAAAACTCAATGTTTTTGTTTGTTTTCATGCAATTATTACGAAAAAGAGTAAAATTTTAATGATTTTTTTTAATATTCTAAGGTCATTGGTGAAGTTTGAAAATTTTTGAGGTGTTTTTATGTACCTTTTTTTATTTTTATATATTTCGTACATTTACGAGGAAAAATCAATTTTTTATTTATTTCGGACAGTTCCGAAAAAGAGTAAATTTTTTATCACTTTTTGTTTCGACATTCAAATGTCATTAGTGCAATTCAAAAAAAATTTGAGGTTATGTATTTTTCTTAATTTTTATGTGTTTCATACATTTACGAGGAAAACTAATTATTATTGTTACTTTTCGGATAGTTACAAAAAGTGTAAAATTTTGATCATTTTTTGTTTCGATATTATATGCTCGTTGATGCAGTTTGAGAATCTTCTGAGGTCTTTTAACGTACTTTTCTTGACTTTTATATATTTCGTACATTTGCGAGGAAAAATAATTTTTTTGTTATTTTTTGGACGGCTAAGCAAAAGAGTATAATTTTAATCAGTTCTTCGTTTCGATATTCTAAGGTCATTGGTGCGGTTTGAGAATTTTTTTTAGGTGTTTTGATGTTCTTTTCTTGATTTTAATATCTTTGAGACAATTACGAGGAAAAATATTCTTTTGTTATTTTTCGGACAATGTCGAAAAGGAGTAAAATTGCAGCATTTTTCTTTGATATTCTAAGGTCTTTAGTTCAGCTTAATAAATTTTGTGGTGTTTTGATGTACTTTTTGTGATTTTTACATCTTTGAGACATTTAAAAAAGGGAAAAGGGTCTTATATACCCCTCAACTTTGTCATTTAGAGCTGATATACCCCTCGTTATAAAAGTGGCTCATATATGCTCTTACTGTTATACAAACGGCTCACATATACCCTTGTCGTTACAAAATGGCTCACATATACCCTTAATTTAACGGAAATTAAAAAATAAGTTTTAAATTTATATTTGTTACTTCTAATTTTTTTAAAAAAATTATTTAGGGATATATATGATTCTTTTATCAAAGTTCAAGGTATATTTTAATTTTTTTCATACATAAATTATTTTTTGACTTTTTTTATTATAATTATTTGAGTTTCTTATTCTTATTTTGTTTTTTCTTTCATTCCTTAGTTTAAAGAAAAAAATTAAACTATTTTTTTTGTGTGTATTGTAATTTAATTTCGTATTCGAAGAAAAAATTTGGTCATCTATAATAAGTTTTACAAGAATATTAGTGAAACATAAATAAATTTGATTAATAAAATAATAATTATAAATTAGTCATTCAAACAAAAAAAAGTCAAAAAAATATGTTTGACAAGGATTAAATTTACTCATATGGGATTATATTTTTTAGAAAAAATTAATAAAAATTTAGATTAAAATTATTATTTTTTTCATTTCCGTTAGAGGAAAAGGGTATATGTGAGACATTTGTTTACAAGTAGGGGTATATATGAGTCACTTTTATAACGAGGGGTATATCAGCTCTAAATGACAAAGTTGAGGGGTATATCAGACCCTTTTCCCTATAAAAAATAGTTTTTTATTATTTTTCAAAAAGTTACAAAAAAGAGAATTGATCATATTTTTTGTTTTGATATTTTAAGGTCATTGATGTAGTCTGATATATTTGTGAGATGTGTTGACGTACTTTTCTTGATCTTTATATTAACATTTACAAGGAAAAATAAATTTTTTGTTATTTTTTGGACAGTTACAAAAAGAGTAAAATTTTGATCATTTTTGTTTTGATATTATAAAGTCATTGATGAAGATTGAAACTTTTTGAGGCGTTTTGATGTACTTTTCTTCATTTATATATCGTTCGGACATTTACAAGTCTAAATTAATTTTTTATTATTTTTCAGACAGTTACGAAAAAGAGTTAAATTTTGATCATTTTTTAGCTTTGATATTTTAAGGTCATTGGTAGAGTTTGAGAATTTTTGAGGTTTCTTGAGGTACTTCTTTTTATTTGAATGTGTTTTGTACATTTACGAGAAAAGAACATTTTTTGGGTTAAATTTTGGAAATTTCAGGAAAATAGTAACATTTTGATACATTTATTTTGATATTCTAAGGTCATTGGTGCAATTTTAGAACTTTTCTAGATTTTTTGATATACTTTTCTTGATTTATTAATGTTTCGTGTATTTATGTGGACATTTAAATTTTTTTGATATTTGTCGGACAGTTACAGAAAGGACTAAACCTTCGATAAATTTTTGTTTCCATATTATAAGGTCAATGCTGGAGTTTGAGAATTTTTTGGGGTGTTGATATACTTTTCTTGATTTTTGAAATATTTTCGACATTTACGAGGAAAAAGTATTGTTTTTGTTATTTTTTGGAGAAATGCGAAGAAGAGTGAAATTTTGATCATTTTTTTCATTCAATATTCTAAGGTCATTGGTGCAGTTTAATCATTTTTTGAGGTGATTTAAAATCTTTTTCTTGATTTTTATATGTTCCATACATTTACGAGGAAAAATTAATTTTTTGGTTATTTTTCGAAGAATAATGACAATGAGTAAAATTTTGATCATTTTTTGTTTCGATATTCGAAGGTCAATCGTGCAATTTGAGAATTTTTACGGTCTTCTGATGTAGTTTTCTTGATTTATATATCTTTCACATATTTACGAGAAAAAAAATTAGTTTTTAGTAATTTTTCTTATAGTTACGAGAAGTAGTTATCATTTTTTTGTTTCGATATTCTAAGTTCATTGGTGCAGTTTGAGAATTTTTTGAGGTGTTTTGATGTACTTTTCTTGATTTTTATATCTTTCGGACATTTACAAGAAAATAAATAAATTAATTGTTAGTATTCGACCAGTTACGAAAAAGAGCTAAATTTTTTATCATTTTTTTACAATATTCTAAGGTGATTGGTGCAGTTTGAAATTTTTTTGAGGTGTTTTGATGTACTTTTCTTGATTTTTATATCTTTCGTACATTTACTAGAAAAAAAATTCAGTTACGAAAAAGAGAAAAATTTTTGAAGATTTTTTTATTTTGATTTTCTAAGGTTATTGGTGTAGTATGAGTATTTTTGAGGAGTTTTTATCTTTTATTCTGGATTTCTATATGTTTCTCATATTTACGAGGAAAATTAAATTTTTTGGATAGATATGAAAAAATAATAAAATTTTGATCATTTTTTTCGATATTCGAAAGTCATTGGTGGTGTATGAGAATTTTTTGAGGTATTCTGATGTCGTTTTCTTGATTTTAATAACTTTCAGACATTTACGAGAAGAAGAAAAGTTGATATTGTTTTATAGTTATGAAAAAGAGTTAAGTTTTGATAATTTTTTTTCGATATTGTAAGGTCATTGGTGCAGTTCAAGAATTTGTTGAGGTGTTTTGATTTACTTCTCTTGACATATATCTTTCTTACATTTTACGGATTTTTTTTAATTTTTTGGTCAATTACTGAAAATAGTAAAATTTTGATTATTTTTTTATATATAAGGTTATTGGTGCAGTTTGAGAATTTTTTGCGGTATTTTTGTGTACTTTTCATGATTTTTCTATCTTTCAAACATTTAATAGGAAAAATTACTTTTCGTGTTATTTTTCGGATTGTTACAAGAAAGACTTAAAAATTTTAATCATTTTTTAGTTTTAATATTCTTGGATCATTGTGCAGTTCGAGATTTTTTAAGGTGTTTTGAAGTACTTCTCTTGACTTTTATATGTTTCGTACATTTACGAGAAAAAAATTATTTTTTTTTGTAATTTCTCAGATAGTTACGATAAATAATTAAATTTTGATTATTTTTTGTTTTGATATTCTATGATCATTGGTGCAGTTTTAGAATTTTGTGAGGTGTTTTGATATAGTTTTCTTGATTTTTATATCTTTCGGACATTTAAAAAGAAAATTTATTTTTTTATTATTTTTCAGACATTTAGAAAAAAGAGTACAATTTTTATAATTTTTTTGTTTCGATATTCTAAGGTAATTGGTGCAGTATGAGAATTTTTTGAGGTGTTTTGTTTTACTTTTCTAGAGTTTTTGAGGAAAATTATTTTTTTTATTTTTCGAACACTTGGGAAAAAGAGTAATATTTTGATCAGTTTTTGTTTCGATAATCTAAGGTCATTGGTGTTGTTTGAGAAATTTTTGATGTGTTTTGACACACTTTTCTTGAATTTTATATCTTTCACACATTTACAAGGAAAAATTTAATTTTTGTTATTTTTCAAAACGTTATGAAGAAGAGTTTAATTTTGATCATATTTTTTTTCAATATTCTAAAGTCTTTGTTGCTGTATGAGAATTTTTTGAGGTGTTTTGATGTAAGTTTTTTGATTTTTATATCTTTTAGAAATTTACTAGGAAAGATTAATTTTATTTTGTTTTTAACTCAGTATGAGATTGAGTATTTTTTTTTTGTAATTTTTGTTATTTTTCGGACAATTACGAAAAAGAGTAAAATTTTGATCATTTTTTTGTTTCTATATTCTAGGGTCGTTTGGGAAGTTTAACAATCTTTTGAGGTGTGTTGATGTACTTTTCTTGATTTTTATATATTTCATGCATTTATTAGGAAATTTATTTTTTTGTTATTTTTCATACAGTTACTGAAAAGAGTCAAATTTTGATTATTTTTTTATTTTGATATGATTAGGTCATCAGTGAAGTTTGAGAATTTTTTGAGGTGTTTTAATGTGCTTTTATTGGTATTTATATGTTTCGTACATTTACGAGGAAAAATTAATTTTTTTTGATATTTTTTGGAAACTTACGAAAACGATTAAAATTTTGATTATTTGTTTGTCTAGATATTCTAAGGTCATTGGTGCAGTTTGAGAATTTTTTTATGTGTTTTGATGTACTTTTCATGATTTTTGGATATTTCATACATTTGCGAGGAAAAATCAAATTTACTGTTATTTCTCGGACAATTATGAAAAAAATTAAATTTTAATCATTTTTTTCGATACTCTAAGGTCATTGGTGCAGTTTGAGAATATTTTGAGTTATTTTGATGTATTTTTTTTAATTCTTCTATCTTTTTGACATTTACAAGAAAAAAATATTGGAATTTTTCAAAGAGTTATGAAAAGGAGTTAATTTTTAATCATTTTATTTCTATATCCTAAAGTCATTGGTGTAGTTTGAGAATTTTTTGAGTTGTTTTGATATACTTTTCTTGATTATTATGTCTTTACGGCCTTTACGAGAAATTTTTTTTTGTTATTTTACAAACATTTACGAAAAAGTGTAAATTTTGATGACTGTTTTGTTTCAATATTCTAAGGTTATTGGTACAATATGAGTATTTTTAAGGTATTTTGATGAACTTTATGGATTTTTTTATAAGTTTCCTATATTTACGAGGAAAATAATTCTTTTTGTTATTTTTTAGAATGTTATGAAAAAAATAATAAAATTTAGATCATTTTTTCAATATTCTAAGGTCATTGGTGTTGTTTGAGAATTTTTTGAGGTGTTCTAGTGTACTTTTTTAATTTTTATATCTTTCGACATTTACGAGAAAAATTTATTTATTTATTTATTATTTTTTCGATAAAGAGTTAAATTTTGACCATTTTTTGAGTTGACTTGATGTACTTCTCTTGACTTTTATATGTTCTGTACATTTATGAGAAAATTCAATGTTTTGTAATTGTTTTGACAGTTACGAAAAACAGTAAAATTTTGATCATTTTATATATATATACTAAGGTTATTTGTGCAGTTTGAGATTTTTTTGAGGTGTTTTGATGTACTTTTCATGATTTTTACACCTATCGGATATATACGAGGACAAATTTATGTTATTGTTATTTTTGGATAGATACGATAAAGTTTTAGATTTTGATCATTTTTTTCGATATTCTAAGGTCATTGGTGCAGTTCGAGAATTTTTGAGGTTTTTTGATGTACTTCTCTTGACTTTTATATGTTTTGTACATTTACGAGAATAAAATCAATTTTCTATAATTTTTCAGATAGTTACTGTAAATAGTTAAGTTTTGATCCATGTTTTGTTTCGATAATGTATGGTCATTGGTGTAGTTTGAGAATTTTTTGTGGTGTTTTAATGTATTTTTTTTATTTTTATATCTCTCGGACATTTATAAGGAAAACTTAATTTTTTGTTATTTTTCGAACAGTTAAGAAAAAGATTACAATTTTGATCATTTTTTTTGTTTCGATATTCTAAGTTCATTGGTGCAATATGAGAATTTTTTAGGTGTTTGATGTACTTTTCTAGATTTTTATATGTTTCGTAAATTTATGAGGAAATTATTTTTTGGTTATTTTTCAGACATTACGAAAAAGAGTAAAATTTTGATCATTTTTTATTTCGATATCCAAAGGTCATTGGTGTAGCATGAGAAGTTTATTAGGTATTTTGTTTACTTTCTTTTATTTTTTATATGTTTTGTATATTTACGAGGAAAATTAATTTTATTTGTTATTTTTCGGATAGTTATGAAAAATAGTAAAATTTTGATCATTTTTTTGTTTCGATATTTTAAGGTCATTTGTGTTATTTAAGAAATTTTTTGATGTGTTTTGGCCTAGTTTTATTGATTTTTATATCTTTTAGACATTTACGAGGAAACATCTATTTTTTGTTATTATTTGGAATATTCCGAAGAATAGTGTAATTTTAATCATTTTTTGTTTCAATATTCTAAGATCATTAGTGTTGTATGAGAATTTTTTTGAAGTATTATGATGCTCTTTAATTGCTTTCTATATCATTCGGAAACTTACTTAGAAAAAAATAATTTTTTGTTAGTTTTCATACGATTATGAGTTTTTTCGTAATTTTAGGTTTCGATGTTCTAAGGTCATTGGTGCAGTATGAGAATTTTTGTAAGGTTTTTTCTTGTACTTTTCTTGATTTTTTATATCTTTCGGACATTTACAAGGAAAATTATTTTTTGTTATTTTACGGACAGTTACGAAAAAGAATAAAATTTTGATCAGTTTTTTGTTTTGATATTTTTAGATCATTGGTGCAGTATGAGAATTTTTTTAAGTGTTTCAATGTACCTTCCTGATTTTTATATCTTTCAAACAATTATTAGGAAAAATGTAAATTTTGTTTTTCCGGTTAGTTATGAAAAAGTATAAAATTTTGAACATTTTTTGTTTCAATATTCTAAGATTATTGGTGCAACTTGAGAAATTTTTAAGATATCTGAATGTGCTTTTCTTGATTTTTACATCTTTTGGATATTTATGAGAAAAAAATAATTTTTCTTTTTTGGATGGTTAGAAAAAAGTAAAAATTTTGATCATTTTTTGTATATTCTAAGTCATTGGTAAAGTTTTAGAATTTCTTTTTTAGTTGTTATGATATACTTTTCTTGATTTTTATATGTTTCGTATATTTACGTGAAAAAACAATATTTTTTTATTTTTTGAACATTTACGAAAAACAGTAAATTCACATCATTTTTTTCTTTCTTTCTACGATTATTGGTGTAGTATGAGAAATTTTTGAGGTGTTTAGATTTACTTTTCTTGATTTTACATTTACGAGGAAAAATTTATTTTATTGTTATTTTTTTTAGACTGTTACAAAAAAGAGTAAACTTTTGATCATTTTTTGTTTTGTTATTCTAAGGTCATTGGTGCACGTTTAGAATTTTTTGAGGTGTTTTGATGTTCTTTTCTTGATTTTTACATGTTTCATATATTTACGAGGAGGAAATACATTTTTTTAAATTTTTCGGATAATTATGAAAAAGAGTAAAGTTTAATCTTTTTGTGTCGATATTCTAAGGTCATTGGTGGAGTATGAGAAATTTTTGAGGTGTTTTGATGCACTTTATTTATTTCTATATGTTTAGTACATTTACGAGGAAAAAAATAATTTTGTTTGTTATTTTTCATACATTTACAAAAAGAGTAATATTTTGATAATTTTTTATTTCGATATTCTAAGATCATTGGTGGAATTTGAGAAGTTTTTGAGGTGTTTTGAGGTACTTTTCTTGATTTTCTTATCTTTGAGACATTTACGAGGAGATATTGATTTTTTAGTTATTTTTTGGACAATTACGAAAGGAATAACACTGTGATCATATTTTTTGTTTTGATATTGTAATGTCATTGGTGCAGTTTGAAGTTTTTTTGAGGTGTTTTGATGTATTTTTCTTGTATTTTATATGTTTCGTACAATTATGAGGAAAAATTAATTTTTTGTTATTTCTTGGACGGTAACGAAAATTAAAAGAGTAATAATTCTTTAAGGTGTTTTGATGTACTTTTTTTATTTGTATATCTTTCAGACATTTAATACATAGTCCCCATATACTTTTTTGAAGAAATGACTTCAATCTTTATGCTTTACTCGATTTGAACTTTTAAGTCTTTAAAACAAAATGAAAACGTTGGTGAAAGACGTTTGAAAACTTTATATACTTCTCTTTGACTTGCTCCTTAACATCTAGACTTGACTCTTAACTTTCTTTGAATTGAGTATGGATTCAAGGTTCATGATCTCATATTTATGGATGATTTCATGATGTTCAACTTGGAGGGTTGATGCCGAATTATGGGCATGAACAATTCAACTCAAGGGCTTCATAGGTAACCTATTACAGTCTTACGATTATAAAAATATAAACTTAAATGTGTTAAAAACTTATTAATCAAGATTAATAACTTAAAGATGCTACTCCTCTCAAAGATACTCAATTTGTGAAGTCCATGCGAAATTTAAGGGCATGAACGACTCGACTCGAAGGTCTACTTACTACATGGAACTCATGTACATGACTCTTCTCATTCTGTTATTTACTTCCTCAAGACATAGTTCAAATCAATGATGGGTTTCAAAGAATTCACAATGAACTTAAAGGTTGAACTCTACTCTTAACTCTCTCTTATATATGAATTATGAATTCAAGAGTTTTGGTTCATGACATGGACAATCTCAATAACAGTATCGCAATTTGATAATTAGGGAAAGATCTTTCAAAACAAATATGAACTCAAGAACTCAAAATCAACTTATATCAAGAATACTCAAATCTAGGGAAAGTATCCTAAATTACTGTTTTACTGATATGAAAGTAGATGTAAAGCGTGAGGACGAACTAGTACAAATAAAATTACAGTTACATTTAATTGGATAGCTTATGGCTAACGTGACTCTTTATATTCTAATAGATATGGAAGTTTAAAGTTGACCAAGTAGAATCTTAAATCAAAACTTAATGAAACTTCAAGAACACTTATCAAGAACTCTAATCTTTCAACTTTAAGAATGAAATTGCACTGAAAATAACATGATTGGAATGTGGGTGAACAAACCCAACACTATGGAAGCTTACATACCTCTTAGGGATTAAAGCTATGGAGAAGTTCCACAACAAGATGCAAGAATCTCGACGAACGCTTGATCCTCTCCACTTTCTCTTCTTTTCTCTTCTTGAACTCCCAACTAAAACCCTACCCGTACTTTAGGATTATAAAATTGAACCTAATAGGATTAGACCCTTAAAATATTACTAAAAATGAATTAGTTTTGATTGGGTAGGGAAAAGACCAAAATACCCCTCTCTATTTTCAGCTAGCTTTCCTTAACTGGCAGCCCAACTTCAAAAGGTCCTATCTCACTCATCCAAACTAGAAACTTAGCAAACTCAGTGGATTTGGAAATATAATTCAAAGATATTTTCTAAGGTATCTTGTAGCACACCTAACCCATCCTGTGCTAGGAGTTATCATCATTTGAAGTTGACTCAAAACTCATACTTAGCTTAACTCTCCAAATTACAAAATTTTTTATTCTCAATTTAGTTCTTTTTAGAACTAAATGTGCTACATCTAGTTACCAGAAACTTAAAACTAGAGGAATTTATTTCTAGGTAAATTACTCACTACAAAGGATGGTACGAGTCATAGTTCAAAAATCTTCTAGAGTGATAAAATGCAGTTTGAGAATTTTTTGAGGTGTTTTGATGTACTTTTCTGGATTTTATTATCTTTCGAACATTTATTAGGAAAAATTAAGTTTTTGTTATTTTTTGGATAGTTACGAAAAAGAGTAAAATTTGATCATTTTTATGTTTCGATATTCTAAGGTCATTGGTGCAGTTTAGAACTTTTTGAGGTGTTTTGATGTACTCTTCTTCATTTTTTATATCTTTCAAACATTTACCAAGCAAAACTATCTTTTTTTATGACAGTTACGGAAAAATATAAAATTTTGATCATTTTTTTCGTTTCAATATTCTAAGGTAAATTGGTGCATCTTAAGAATTTTTTGAGTTGTCTTGATGTACTTTTCTTTATTTTTATTTGGGAAAATGCACAAGTATCTCCTCAACCTATGCCCGAAATTTTAGAGACACACTTATACTATACTAAGGTCCTATAACCCCCCTGAACTTATTTTATAAGTAACTTTCTAACCTTTTTCGGCCTACGTGGCATTAACTTGAAAAAAAAGTCAACCAGCATTGAACTCACAAGATAGTGCCACGTAGGCCGACAAGGGGTAGAAAATTATTAATAAAATAAGTTTAGGGGGGGGGGGTAATAGGACCTTAGTATAGTATAAGTGTGTCTCTAAGATTTCGAGCATAGGTTGAGGGGGTACTTGTGCATTATCCCTTTTTATTTCTTTCAAACATTTATGAGATTTGTTTTTCTTTTTGTTATTATTTGGACTTGTACGAAAACGAGTAAAATTTTGATCATTTTTTGTTTCAATATTCTAAGTCATTGGTAAAATTTGACATTTTATTGGGTTTTTTTAATGTATTTTTCTTGATATTTATGTTTAGTCCATTTACGAGAAAAAATAATTTTTTGTTATTTTTCGGACAGTTAGAATAAGTGTAGAATTATGATCATTTTTTTTCTCGGTATTCGAAGGTCATTAGTGCAGTTTAAGTGTTTTTTTGAGTTGCTTTGATTTACTTTTCTTGATTTTTATATGATTCGTACATTTACTTGGAATTTTTTTTTATATTTTTTAGAGTCATAAAAAGATTAAAATTTTGATTATCTTTTTGTTTCGATATTCAAGGGTCATGAGAATTATTGGAGAATTGTTTCGAAGGTCATTGTTTTATTTTTTGAATAGTTACTAAAAAGTGTAAAATTTTAATCATTTTTTAAAAAAATTTTCTAAGGTCATTGGTGCAATTTGGCAATTTTTTTAGGTATTTTGATGTGCTTCTTTTATATGTTTTATATATTTACGAGAAAAAATAAATTGTTTGTTATTTTTTGGAAAGTTAAGAAAAAGGGTAAAAGTTAGATCATTTTTTGCTTCAATATTATAAGGTCATCGGTGGAGTTTGAGACTTAATTGAGGTGTTTTGATGTACTTTTTTTTATATTTATATGTTCCGTACATTTACAAGGAAAAATGAATTTTTTGGACAATTATGAAAAAGAGAAAATATGTGATCATTTTTTTATTTCGATATTCTAAGGTCACTAGTGCAGTTTAAGTATTTTTTGGTTTTTTGATGTATTTTTCTTTATTTTTAAATTTCTTGGACATTTACAAGGAATTTTTTTTTGTTTTTTTGTACAATTAAAAAAAAGAGTGAATTTTTGTTCATTTTTTTTGTTTCGATATTCGAAGACATTAGTGCAGTTTGAGAATTTCTTGAGGTGTTTTCATTTATTTTTGTTGATGTTTATATCTTTTCGACATTATACAAAAATATAATTCTTTTGTTATTATTGGGACAGTAACGAAAGAAAACAAAATTTTGATAATTTTTTGTTTCGATATTCTAAGGGTATTGGTGAAATTTGAGATTTTGTTGGGTTGTTTTAATGTATTTTTCTTGATTTTTATATGTTTCGTCCATTTAAGAGAAAAATTTAATTTTTCTGTTATTTTTCGCACAGTTACAAAAAAAAGTGAAATTTTGATCATTTTCTGTTTTCTATCATCTTAGGTCATTTGTGATGTTTGAGAATTTTTTTAGGTGTTTTGACGTACTTTTATTCATATTTATATGTTTCGTACATTTACGAGGAACAAATAATTCTTTTGTTATTTATCGAACAGTTACGAAATAGAGTAAGATTTTGATCATTTTTTATTTCGATATTTTTAGGTGATTGGTGCAGTTTGAGAATTTTTTAGGTGTTTTAATATAATTTTCTTGATTTTTGAATGTTTCGTACAATTATGAGAAAAATTAAATGTTTTTGTTATTTTTCTGGCAGTTATGAAAAAAGGGCTAAATTGTAATCATTTCTCTCTCGATATTCTAAGGTAATTGGTTGAGTTTGAGAAATTTTGAGGTGTTTTGATGTACTTTTCTTGATTTTTATATCTTTCAGACATTACAAGGAAAAATAATTTTTTCGTTAGTTTTCGAATAATTGTGAAAGTGTAAAAAAATTATCATTCTTTCGTTATCCTAAGGTCATTAGTGCAGTTTTAGAATTTTTTGAGGTTTCTTAATACACTTTTCTTGATTTTTATATGTTTCGTACATTTACAAAGAAAATTAAGTTTTATGTTATTTTTCGGACGATTAAGAAAAAAAGTAATTATTTTTATCATTTTTGTTTCACCATTCTAAGGTCAATAGTACACTTTGAGAATATTTTGAGGTGATCTGATGTACTTTATTGATTTTTATATCTTTCGGACATTTACATGGAAAAATTTATTTTCTCTTATTTTTTGGACAGTTATGAAAATGTGTTAAATTTCGATCATTTTTTTATATTCTAAGGTCATTGGTGCAGTTTGATAAATTTTGATGTACTTCTCTTGATTTTTATATGTTAATAGGTTTACGAGTAAAAACTATTTTTTTTGTTATTCTTCGGACAATTAAGAAAAATTGTAAAATTTTGATCATTTTTTTAATATTCCAAGGTCATTGATGTAGTTTGAGAATATTTTGAGGGGTTTTGATGTACGTTTCTTGATTTTTATATTTTTCAAACATTCAAGAGGAATATTTTTGATATTTCCAGACAATAATGAAAATGAGTAAAATTTTAATGTTTTTTTTTATATTCTATGTCAATGGGCGCTATTTGAGAATTTCTTTTAGGTGTTTTGATGTAGATTTCTTGACTTTTATATGTTTCGTACACTTACGAGAAAAAAAATAAATTTTCTGTTATTTTTTGGATAGTTATGATAAATAGTAAATGTTGATAATTTTTTCAATATTCTAAGGTTATTGGTGCAGTTTAAGAATTTTTTGAGGTGTTTTAATGTACTTTACTTGAACTTTATATGTTTGTACATTTACACAGAAAAATGAAATTTTTATTATTTTTTCGGATGATTACGCAAAAGAGTAAAAATTTAAGCATTTTTTTGTTTCGATATTCTAAGGTATTCAATGTAGTTTGAGAATTTTTTGAGGTGTTTTCATGTATTTTGCTTGATATTTATATCGTTTGGAAATTGACGAGGGAAAATTAAATCTTTTGTTATTTTTTGGACAGTTCAAAAAAGAGTATAAATTTTGATCATTTTTTTGTTTCGATATTCCAAGGTCATTGGTGTAGTTTAAGAATTTTTTGAGGTATCTTGATGTACTTTTATTGATTTTTTTCCATTTTATATATTTACGAGGAAAATTATTTTTTTTGTTATTTTTCGGATAGTTACGAAAAAGTATAAAATTTTATCACAAATTTATTTCGACATCCTAAGGTCATTGGTCTAGTCTGAGAATTTTTTGAGATGTTTTAATGTACTTTTCTTGGTTTTTATATTTTTCGTGCATATATGAGGAAAAATAAAAAGATTCTTTATTTTTCGAATAGCTAGGAAAAAGAATAAAATTTTGTTCTTTTTGGTTTCAATATTCAAAGGTCAAAAAATATATATTTTAGACATTTATGAGGAAAAATTAAGATTTCGGTTGTTTTTGGGACATTAACGAAAAAGTGTAAATTTGTGATCACTTTTTTCTTTCAATACTTTAAGGTCATTGGTGCAGTTCGAGGAATATTTTGATGTAGTTTTCTTGATTTTCATATATTTCATACATTTTCGAGGATATTCAATTTTTTTTGTTATTTTTGGACAGTTACGAAAAAGAGTTTAATTTTGATAATTTTTTGTTTCAATATTCTAAGGTCATTTGTGCAGTTTGAGAATTTTTAAGGTGTTTTTGATGTACTTTAGTTTGTTATTTCAGACTGTGACGAAAAACTGTAAAAATATGATCATTTTTTTTATATTATATGGTCATTGGTGTAGTTTGAGAAATTCTTGAGGTGTTTTGATGTACTTTCTTGATTTTTATATCCTTCGGACAATACGAGGAAAAAAAATTAATGTTATTTTTCGAGAAGTTATGAAATAGAGTTAGATTTTGATCATTTTTTTATTTTGATATTCTATGGTCATTGGTGCAGTTTGAGATTTTTTTGAGGTGTTTTGGTGTACTTTTCTTATTTTTATATCATTCGGATATTTACGAGGATAATTTTTTTTCCGTACAATTGCGAAAAACGAGTAAAATTTTGTTCATTTTTGTTTCAATATTCTAAGGTCGTTGGTATAGTTTGAGAATTTTTGAGGTGTTTTGATATACTTTTCATGATTTTTATATCTTTCAGACATTTACGAGGAAAAATCAAATATTCGTTATTTTTACGACATGTAGGAAAAAGAGTAAAGTTTTGATCATCTTTATGTTTCGATATTCTAAGGTCATGGGTACAGATTCATAATTTTTTGAGCTTTTTCTTGATTTTTATATTTTTCAGACATTTACGAGGAAAAAATAATTTTTTGTTAGTTTTTGAACATTTATGAAAAAGGGTAAAATTTTGATCTTTTTTTAGTTTTGATATTAAAAGGTCATTGGTGTAGTTTGAGAATTTTTTTAGGTGATTGATGTAATTTTCTTTATTTCTATATATTTTGGACATTTACATGGAAAAATATTTTTTTTTTTCAAAAAGTTAGGAAAAAGAGTAAATTTTTCCTCATTTTTTAAGTTTCGATGTCTTAGGTCATTGGTGCAGTTTATGAATTTTGAGTTATTTTGATGTACTTTTCTTATTTTTTATATGTTTCCTACATTTACGAGGAAAACTTATTTTTTTCTAGACAACCACGAAATAAGAAAATTTTTGATCTTTTTTGTTTCGATATACTAAGGTCATTGGTGTGGTTTGAGACTTTTTGAATTGTTTTTACGAACCAATTCATCGAGTCATGATGACACCCACTACTAGGCACGCTAACCCATATCCCGGAAATGCTTGTAATGGGATTGAGGGTAGAAAACTAACCCAACAACACAATAAAAATAACAACATGAATTACAAATGGAAGGCGTAATAAGCCATAACGTTATATAAATAAAAGATCCCTCTCATAACCTAAAAGTCACAATGTAACGACCTATTTAGTCGTTTTGAGCAGCAGATTTTATTTCTGGAAAAACAGGCTGAGGCGACGGACCCCACGACGGACCGTCATGGGCACGACGGACCGTCGCAGGGTCTCGTTTCAAAACACTTAGAAAATCTGAAATTGGGTACTGAAAATCGACTCTCCAAACTTCGTAACGAAATGGCAGGACGGACCGTCACAGGTGTGACGGACCGTCACAGGTGTGACGGACCGTCACAGACTATTCAGAGAAATTGAGTCTGTGAACTCTGTGACGGAGCAGCAGGACGGACCGTTGCAGGCGCGACTGGCCGTCACAGACTGCATAATCCCAGTCTGGGTCGGATTTCTATATACGTTTTAAGGGACGTTTTTGACTATTCCTGCTTTAATTATGAAGTTAGTGGGTTAATGTTAACAAGTCTAATTACTTGGGGGTTAAAAGAGGTAACCTTAAGTTAATTAGTGGGTTATTATTGCCATCTTTTATTCTTAATTATATACTAATTAGGGTAAAAGAAAGAGGGTTTGAATAAAGAAAATTTGAAAGCACAAAAGAGGGAGAAACGAACGAACAGGGAGAGAAGAAGAACAAAGCTTTGGGAATTTGCTTGCTTGATCACTAGTCTTCGGTGGAGGTAGGTTATGGTTTCTCTTACGATATTCGTAGTAAACTCTTAATAGCGAATGATATGTATTGATAATATTGTAAACCCTGCTATGTGCTTAATTGTATGCTTGCATGAATGTAATTATATAATTGTGATTATATAAGCATGATGAAGTTATTGAATCCCAAATCTTGCAAAACCCTAATCTTTTTGTTAATGATGAGGCCTTGGTATAAAAGAAGGCGTGATGAACTAAAATAATGAGATTGATGATGCCTTGGTAAGAAAGAAGGCTTGATGAATTGATAGAAGGAGATTAGGGGATCGGGTGTCACGAACCGACACGTAGATTTAGGGGATCGGGTGTCACGAACCGACACGTAGATTTAGGGGATCGGGTGTCACGAACCGACACGTAGATTAAGGGGATCGGATGTCACGAACCAACACGTAGATTTAGGGGATCGGGTGTCACGAATCGACACATAGATTTAGGGGATCGGGTGTCACGAACCGACATGTAGATTTAGGGGATCGGAGTGTCCCGTACCGACACAAGAGGATTAATGAATATGAGGGAGCGGAGTGTTACGTACCGACACAAGAGAAATAAAGATAATGAATCTTAAAAGATGTTAATATACTCAATCTAATGAACATAATTCCCAAATGAGTATGGTATTGAGGCTTGAGTCCTCATGTGTGAACTTGACGGTAATTGTTAATGATATAGTACTTGTTGTTGCTACATGTTGAGTATCATAGTTGATTTTATGATATTACTTGGTATATATTGATTTCTATTTTGAGTTGGCCGATGATATCTATTCAGTACTCGTGTTTTGTACTGACCCCTACTTTTATGTTTTCTTCTTGTTTACTTATGGAGTGCAGCAAACGTGCCGTCATCTTCGATTCAACAGTAACTCTAGCCAGTCTTCATCACACCGGATCTTCAGGGTGAGCTAATGCTTCTAGCTTGGACTGGATCTTCTTCCTCATGTCTTGATGCCTTGAAGTTCCGGCATGGACTAGCTTTTATTTGTTTTAGCTTCTTAGAATACTCTTAGTTTAGTAATTTGATCATATATGTTCTTGTGGGGATGACTTCCAGATTTTGGGGATAATGATAAGTTTTGAGTTATAGAAGTTGATTATTGATTTTATTAATGAGTTTAAGTCTTCCGCATTACTTTCTGTTGATATTATATTGAAAATGTTAAGGTTTAGATTGGTTGGTTCGCTCACATAGGAGGGTAAGTGTGGGTGCCAGTCGCGGCCCGGATTTGGGTCGTGACAAACTTGGTATCAGAGCATTAGGTTCGTTGGTCTCATCACACAAGAACGAGTCTAGTAGAGTCTTAAGGAACGGTAGGGGGACGCCTTTACTTTTCTTTGAGAGGCTATAAGACTTTAGGAAAATTCCATTCTTTCATTCTTTCTTTCGTGCTATTACTTGGGTCCAATTGGTATCTAGGTGATACAAATTGGTATCTGACCATCTTCACTCTGTTTCACAGATGGTTAGAACTAGCGCAACAACTACGCCAACACCAACATCGGCAAGACAAGAAGCGTCCGAGCCAGCCACTGGGGCTGTAGCTCGAGGAAGAGTAGCGGCAAGAGGCCGTGGTAGAGGTCGTGGGAGGACGTCCTCTAGAGGAAGAGGACGAGCACCTAGCCCGTCTGATACTAGGGCGGTGACTCCTCCACCGACTGAGGAAGTGGTAAGAGAGGGTGAGGAAGGGGAGAATGAACAAGTGCAAAATAAGGAATTGCCACCCCAACCTACCCTAGAGATGATCAATCAGGTTCTCGCTTATCTTAGTGGGTTGTCTGATCAGGGTCAGGCCCCTCCAGTGTTTTCTGCACCAACACCTCCGGTTTCAGAGGTACAACATGCAGCCACTATGGCTCCTCGTATGGATGCCTCATTGGACATAGGCACGTTTCCACGTCTGACTACTGGGCCTATAATGACAAATGATCAGCATGAACTTTTCAGTAAGTTCTTGAAATTGAAACCTCCAGTCTTCAAGGGTGCTGAATCTGAGGATGCTTACGATTTTTTGGTTGACTGTCATGAGCTACTATACAAGATGGGTATAGTAGAACGGTTTGGTGTTGAGTTCGTGAGTTACCAGTTTCAAGGGAACGCCATAATGTGGTGGCGGTCACATGTTGAGTGTCAACCAACGGAGGCACCACCTATGACTTGGGCCTCATTCTCTAGCTTGTTTATGGAGAAGTATATCCCCCGGACTTTGAGGGATAGGAAAAGGGATGAGTTCTTGAGCCTAGAGCAAGGTAGGATGTCGGTCAATGCATATGAGGCTAAGCTTCGTGCACTATCCAGATATGCCACTCAACTTTGTTTCAGTCCACAAGAGTGGATTCGTCGTTTTGTGAAGGGGTTGAGGTCAGAGTTGCGGATTTCAGCCTTACAGGTGGCGGCTACGGGAAAATCCTTCCAAGAAGTGGTAGATTTTGTGGTAGAGGTGGAAGGAGTGAAGCCAGATGAATTCACCCTGGCATCGACATCAAAGAGGTTTCGAAAAGGAGGTGAGTTTAATGGTTCTTACACTAGAGGACAGGGTTCGGGAGGTTACTCAGTTCGACCCATTCAGTCTTCACTACAGACTGTAGTTGGGGGTCCACCTCAGACCGGTCAACACTTATCTGAGAGACCTATGCTTGACTCTAGAGAGTGTTATGGATGTGGGGAGACTGGACATATTAGGAGGAATTGTCCCAAACAGAGTTATAGACCCCCAATAGCCAGAGGTAGAGGTGGTCATGGTAGAGGCCGTTATTCTGGAGGACGTGGTGGTCGAGGTAATGGTGGTCACCAAAACGGCCGGGGTGATGGGCAAACTGGAGCCACTACATTACAACATGGTAAGGACAATAGACAAACAAACGAAAGGGCCCATTTTTATGCTTTCCCTGGGAGATCGGAGGCGGAGACATTTGATGTTGTCATCACAGATAATCTTCTAGTTTGTGATTACATGGCTTCTGTATTGTTTGATCCCGGATCCACACTTTCTTATGTATTTTCCTCATTTGCTAATGGTCTAAATTTACATTGTGAATTACTTGATATGCCTATTCGTGTTTCTACTCCGGTGGGTGAGTCTGTGGTAATTGAAAAGGTATATAGATCTTGTTTGGTGAACTTTGTGGGGAGCAACACTTATGTAGATTTGGTTATCTTAGAAATGGTTGATTTTGATGTAATTCTGGGTATGACTTGGCTTTCTCCGCAATTTGCAATCTTGGATTGTAATGCTAAAACGGTGACGTTAGCCAAGCTTGGGACAGATCCGTTAGTGTGGGAGGGTGACTACACTTCCAATCCGGTGCGTATCATCTCCTTTCTTCATGCTAAGAAAATGGTTAGTAAAGGGTGTTTAGCTTTCTTGGCACATCTCAAGGATGACACTACCCAAGTACCTTCGATTGAGTCAGTTTCGGTGGTCCGTGAGTTTCTGGATGTGTTCCCTGCAGATCTTCCTGGTATGCCACCAGATAGGGATATTGACTTCCGTATTGATCTTGAACCGGGTACTCGCCCCATTTCTATACCCTCTTATAGAATGGATCCCGCGGAGTTAAGAGAGTTAAAAGCACAACTTCAGGAGTTGTTGAACAAAGGCTTCATTAGACCAAGTGCCTCTCCTTGGGGTGCTCCAGTTTTGTTTGTAAAGAAGAAGGATGAGAGTTTTCGAATGTGCATAGACTACCGGCAGTTGAACAAGGTAACCATAAAGAACAAGTATCCTCTTCCTCGCATTGATGACTTGTTCGATCAGTTACAAGGTGCTTGTGTCTTCTCTAAGATTGACTTGAGATCCGGTTATCATCAATTGAAAATACGGGCAACGGATGTGCCAATGACTGCTTTTAGAACCAGGTATGGGCATTACGAATTTGTAGTGATGTCTTTTGGTCTTACGAATGCCCCTGCCGCGTTCATGAGTTTGATGAACGGGATTTTTAAGCCATATTTGGATCTCTTTGTGATCGTATTTATTGATGATATACTGATATACTCTAAAAGTAAGGAGGAACATGAGGAGCATTTGAGAATGGTATTGGAAATGTTGAGGGAGAAAAAGCTTTATGCCAAGTTCTCTAAGTGTGAGTTTTGGCTAGATTCAGTGTCCTTCTTGGGGCACGTGGTTTCTAAGGATGGAGTGATGGTGGATCCTTCTAAGATTGAGACAGTGAAGAATTGGGTAAGACCTACTAATGTGTCAGAAATAAGGAGCTTTGTTGGGTTAGCTAGCTACTACCGCCGATTTGTCAAGGGATTCTCTTCCATTGCTTCCCAATTGACGAACTTGACTAAACAGAATGTTCCATTTGTATGGTCGGACGAGTGTAAAGAAAGCTTCCAGAAACTCAAGACTTTGTTGACTACTGCACCAATCCTTACCTTGCCAGTGGAAGGTAAGAGTTTCATTGTCTATTGTGATGCATCCTATTGTGGTTTGGGTGCAGTGTTAATGCAAGAGAAGAATGTGATTGCTTATGCTTCAAGACAATTAAAAGTGCATGAACGTAACTATCCAACTCATGATTTGGAATTGGCCGCGGTAGTGTTTGCATTAAAGCAATGGAGACACTATTTATATGGGGTTAAGTGTGAGGTCTATACGGATCATCGTAGCCTACAGTATGTCTTTACTCAGAAAGATTTGAACTTGAGATAGAGGAGATGGATGGAACTACTGAAGGACTACGACATCACTATTTTGTATCATCAGGGGAAGGCGAATGTTGTAGCGGATGCTTTAAGTAGAAAGACGGGAAGCATGGGAAGTCTAGCTCACTTGCAAGCTTCTAGATGCCCATTGGCTAGAGAAGTTAAGATTCTGGCTAACGACCTTATGAGATTAGAAGTAAATGAGAAGGGAGGATTTTTAGCTTGTGTGGAGGCAAGATCTTCCTTCCTTGACAAGATTAAGGGAAAACAGTTTAATGATGAAAAATTGATCCGGATCCGAGATAAAGTGTTGCAAGGAGAGGCTAAAGAAGCGACAATCGATGAGGAAGGTGTTTTGAGGATTAAGGGAAGGGTACATGTACCCCGCGTCGATGATTTGATCAACACTATTCTGACAGAGGCTCATAGTTGAAGGTATTCGATACATCCGGGTGCAACCAAGATGTACCGTGACCTAAAGCAACACTTTTGGTGGAGTAGAATGAAGCGTGATATTGTGGATTTTATTGCCAAATGTCCAAACTGTCAACAAGTAAAGTATGAACACCAAAGGCCCGGAGGAACACTTCAGAGAATGCCCATTCCTGAATGGAAGTGGGAAAGGATTGCAATGGATTTCGTGGTTGGTCTTCCAAAGACAATGGGTAAGTATGACTCTATTTGGGTGATTGTTGATAGGTTAACTAAGTCTGCTCATTTCATTCCGGTCAAGGTGACTTACAATGCAGAGAAGTTAGCCAAACTTTACATCTCGGAAGTGGTGTGATTGCATGGGGTTCCACTCTCCATTATATCAGATAGAGGTACGCAGTTTACTTCTAAGTTTTGGAAAACATTGCATGCGGAATTGGGTACTAGGTTGGACCTTAGTACTGCGTTCCATCCTAAGACCGATGGTCAGTCTGAGCGAACGATTCAAGTGTTAGAGGATATGCTTCGTGCATGTGTGATAGAATTTGGTGGTCAGTGGGATAGCTTCTTACCCTTAGCAGAGTTCTCCTACAACAATAGCTATCGCTCAAGCATTGATATGGCCCCATTTGAGGTACTATATGGAAGAAGATGTAGGTCTCCCATTGGGTGGTTTGATGCATTTGAGGTTAGACCTTGGGGTACGGACCTTCAGAGAGAATCGTTAGATAAAGTGAAATCTATTCAAGAAAAGCTTCTAGCGGCGCAAAGTAGACAGAAGGAGTATGCAGATCGGAAGGTTAGAGACTTGGAGTTTATGGAGGGTGAACAAGTCTTGTTGAAGGTTTTGCCAATGAAAGGTGTGATGCGGTTTGGTAAGCGAGGTAAATTTAGCCCAAGGTATATTGGTCCATTTGAAGTACTTAAGCGAGTAGGGGAGGTGGCTTATGAGTTAGCCTTGCCTCCAGGGCTGTCCGGAGTGCATCCGGTATTCCATGTGTCTATGTTGAAAAGATACCATGGGGATGGAAACTACATTATCCGTTCGGATTCAGTTTTGCTTGATGAGAATTTGTCTTATGAGGAGGAACATGTTGTCATTCTAGATAGAGAAATTCGCAAGTTGAGATCAATGGAGATTGCATCCATCAAAGTTCAATGGAAGAATCGACCCGTTGAAGAAGCCACTTGGGAGAAGGAGGCAGATATGCGAGAAAGATACCCACATCTGTTTACAGATTCAGGTACTCCTTTTCGCCCTTCTTTTCCTTCTTGTGATCGTTCGGGGACGAACGATGGGTAAATTGGTATCTATTGTAACGACCTGTTTAGTCATTTTGAGCAGCAGATTTTATTTCTGGAAAAACAGGCTGACGCGACGGACCCCACGACGGACCGTCATGGGCACGACGGACCGTCGCAGGGTCTCGTTTCAAAACAGTTAGAAAATCTGAAATTGGGTACAAAAAATCAACTCTCTGAACTTCGTAACGGAATGGCAGGACGGACCGTCACAAGTGTGACGGACCGTCACAGACTCTTCAGAGAAATTGAGTCTCTGAACTCTGTGACGGAGCAGCAGGACGGACCGTCGCAGGCGCGACGGGCCGTCACAGACTGCATAATCCCAGTCTGGGTCGGATTTGTTTATACGTTTTAAGGGATGTTTTTGACTATTCCTGCTTTAATTATAAAGTTAGTGGGTTAATGTTAACAAGTCTAATTACTTGGGGGTTAAAAGAGGTAACCTTAAGTTAATTAGTGGGTTATTATTGCCATCTTTTATTCATAATTATATACTAATTAGGGTAAAAGAAAGTGGATTTGAATAAAGAAAATTTGAAAGCACAAGAGAGGGAGAAACGAACGAACAGGGAGAGAAGAAGAACAAAGCTTTCGGAATTTGCTTGCTTGATCACTAGTCTTTGGTGGAGGTAGGTTATGGTTTCTCTTACGATATTCGTAGTAAACTCTTAATAGCGAATGATATGTATTGATAATATTGTAAACCCTGCTATGTGCTTAATTGTATGCTTGCATGAATGTAATTATATAATTGTGATTATATAAGCATGATGAAGTTATTAAATCCCAAATCTTGCAAAACCCTAATCTCTTTGTTAATGATGAGGCCTTGGTATAAAAGAAGGCGTGATGAACTAAAATAATGAGATTGATGATGCCTTGGTAAGAAAGAAGGCTTGATGAATTGATAGAAGGAGATTAGGGGATTGGGTGTCACGAACCGACACGTAGATTTAGGGGATCGGGTGTCATGAACCGACACATAGATTTAGGGGATCGGGTGTCACGAACCGACATGTAGATTTAGGGGATCGGGTGTCATGAATCGACACGTAGATTTAGGGGATCAGGTGTCACGAACCGAGACGTAGATTTAGGGGATCGGGTGTCATGAACCGACACGTAGATTTAGGGGATCGGGTGTCACGAACCGACACGTAGATTTAGGGGATCGGAGTGTCACGTACCGACATAAGAGGATTAATGAATATGAGGGAGCGGAGTGTCACGTACCGACACAAGAGAAATAAAGATAATGAATCTTGAGAGATGTTAATTACTCAATCTAATGAACATAATTCCCAAATGAGTATGGTATTGAGGCTTGAGTCCTCATGTGTGAACTTGACGGTAATTGTTAATGATATAGTACTTGTTGTTGCTACATGTTGAGTATCATAGTTGATTTTATGATATTACTTGGTATATATTTATTTCTATTTTGAGTTGGCCGATGATATCTACTCAGTACCCGTGTTTTGTACTGACCCCTACTTTTATGTTTTCTTCTTGTTTACTTGTGGAGTGCAGCAAACGTGCCGTCCTCTTCAATTCAACAGTAACTCTAGCCAGTCTTCATCACACCGGATCTTAAGGGTGAGCTAATTCTTCTAGCTTGGACTGGTTCTTCTTCCTCATGTCTTGATGCCTTGAAGTTCCGGCATGGACTAGCTTTTATTTGTTTTAGCTTCTTAGAATACTCTTAGTTTAGTAATTTGATCATAGATGTTCTTGTGGGGATGACTTCCAGATTTTGGAGATAATGATATGTTTTGAGTTATAGAAGTTGATTATTGATTTTATTAATGAGTTTAAGTCTTCCGCATTACTTTCTGTTGATATTATATTGAAAATGTTAAGGTTTAGATTGGTTGGTTCGCTCACATAGGAGGGTAAGTGTGGGTGCCAGTCGCGGCTCGGATTTGGGTCGTGACACACAAGTATAGAGCTAGCAAAAAAATGAGTACAAGTCCCAAAAGTGGACCACAAAAACAAGACTGTCTCAAAAAGCAAAAGACAAGTATAAATACAGAACGAGAAAATCCAGGACATTATGTGCTCACCCTCACCTCCTAGTATGAATGTAGCTGGCTCGAAATTAACGATGATAGCTAGTGCTCGGACATGCATCGCGAAAACAGATTCAGAGTGTATGTGTGCCAAAACGACAGGTACCATGTAAACATCATACGTCGATTGAGCAAAAAAAACAAAAGTAATATGAAATGTGAAAATCTAACATACTAATAAAAATAAGCATGACGGAACATCTAATATGTATATACACAACGTACTTACACACAAAGAGAAGGAAGTAGCTAAGCGAACCCGATCGGGCTTCCATAATTTGACGTGTAAGGTCGTGCAAAATATGAAAGTAAAACCCAAACAGGCTCCGATAAGCCCGACAAGGAGAAAGAAGGGATATTTTAAATGAAGGAAGAGGATCCCATGAAGTTCACAATATTACCACAAACTTTCGAGAGTTGTACAGAACTAATCCAAGTGTCCGAAGCTTACCCAAAGCTAATAGGGAAATAAGAACTTGAAACCAATTGCATTTCATATTCTTCAAGTCAATTGAACAGTCCAATTTATTCAAAGTAGAAAACTACAAAAGTTTTTTTTTCTCCAAACAGAATAAAACATATTCTTAGATTATCACGTAGAAATATTTTTCTTTTCAAATAGTCTTCTATCTCTAACATTTCAACACAATATTTTATCAAACAAAAATATACATCTCTCATTCTACAAATTAGTGAATTTTAAAGGCAACACTATTTTCCAACAAAAATTATTCAAAAAACATACGATTTGCAGAACTTTTTACAAAGACACACTAATAAATATCAAATTTGTTAGCATTTAGAAACTATTTTCCTCCTTAGATAAATAATAAGAAGGTTACATGGTGTAATTTTTAATCGGAATACCATCAATATTTCTAGTACATTCACACTTCGACCTTGCAGAACAATGCGCCGAATTATGGTGAAGTAATGCATTTATCTTCTACTTCCATGTTCAGATTCTCTCAATCAAAGAATACAAGAAATATCATTAGTATAATAATTCCTTAAGAATGTTGTTCATCTTGTATTCTTAAATACTTAGAACAAAACTTTAAAGAATTTGGTAAGACACAACAAAGTTTAAGAACATTTTCACAACTAGAAAATTAAAGCTAGTGGAGAAACTAGAATCAGAAACATATTAGAAAAAATGGACGAAATATTTTTTCTAAAGAAGAATTGTTGTCAATCTATGTTTAAAGAATCTTACTGATCCCAACAAACTTTGCAGAAACACAAAGTTACCAAAGTTTAATGAACTAGTCAAAAACAGTAGAACATAATTAATTCAGAAATATAAAATCTGTAACACATACTAAAATCTGGAAAAACAAAATGAAGATCAAGTCCATTGAATGCACATTATCTCCTTAAGAAAATTATTTCCCTTTAGTATTCGAGGTTTGATTTGGAGTATGTCCTCTCATGATAGAATGATCTCAATCACTAGCGTATTGATATCCAAAACGCTGGTGTTAGCGAGCCACTCAACGGCAGTAAAGTACACTTAGAATACTAGATTTAGTAGTAGTAAAAAAAGTCCAAAAATTTCGTTATTTTTAATGAGAGAAAATCCGTCTATTTATAAAAAACAGAGGGTTGTTTGAAAAAGTTCTTATTGTGCTTTACCGGAAAGGTCACAAACCTTAGAAAAAATCATAATCTTTAGGAAAGATCACAACTCTTTATAATTACACAATATTTTGTATTTTTAAATAATTATTATCATGATTTTAGAAGTGAGACTAGAACGAGTCTGAGGGTGTAGACAAATGGAAATTGATGTTGGACCTTATAATTTTCCAATTTTGATGCCTAAGTTATTGGTAGTAATGCCAGTTATGCTATATGATATATTAAAATATATTATTTTTTTGTTTGAAAATTAAAGGTAGAGATAGAGGAGATGGAGGATGAAAGGGGAGGAAATTGTGCAGAAAGTAGTAGTAGTACATTAATGCCAATGCCAATGAATAAAGAACAAGATCGGTTCCTTCCTATAGCTAATGTGGGTCGAATCATGAAGAAGGTAATCCCAGGAAATGGAAAGATCTCGAAAGATGCAAAAGAAACGGTTCAAGAGTGTGTATCAGAATTTATAAGCTTTGTTACTGGAGAAGCATCTGATAAATGTCAGCGTGAGAAGAGAAAGACAATCAATGGTGATGACATTATATGGGCCATTACAATTCTCGGGTTTGAAGATTACGTTCTCCCTCTTAAACAATATCTTAACAAATATAGAGAATTAGAAGGTGAAAAGCTAAATGTTCCAAAGCACGTTAACCAACAACAACAACAACATGCTGCAGATCAGATCAAGCCAAATTTTTCATACAACACTACTACTACTGTATATTCTCCTACACCCCTTCTTCCCCAAACTTCATTTGTTCCAACAGATCAACCTTTTCCTTTGCCTTTTTCCCCCAACTCACAATTACCTAAACAGGAACACCTTGATTCTATGGGACACTGGTAATAATAATATATATTATTTTTTCCCTTTAATTTTGTCATATCATGTAATGTAATTAATATATTATTGTACTAAACAAAAGATTATTATACAAATACGTATGACTTTCCACTTATTTCTTACTATATACCGTACCAAACATAGCATGGGGGTTGTTAAATTCTATTCGTCTAACATACTTCATTACACCTACTTTTACCATTACTTTTGTCTTGTTTTTCTCTAGTCTAGTTTCATATGTGTGTGTATACATATATACCACTCAACAAAACCCATCGATCTATGTATTATTTATTATAACTATATATAGTGATATGATTATCTTAAAAGGAATTTTTAAATTACTTCCTTCCCCTATATAGAATTAGCAATCCCATTTTTATCATGTAACTATATTAAGAAATGATAAGTAAAAGGTATTCTTTATTATTTGTTCCTTAACCTTCTTCAATAAATTACACATTCATTTAAGAATAACACTTACCTATCTTATTAGCGTTAATATAAGAAAATATGATTAATTTTTATCTTGACATCGAGTCTCTCTATTTATGATTCGCCGGCCCAAACATGATAAAGAACTTGCAATATTTTTGGTAGGATGATTAGGAGATCAAAGTTCCCATGTCTTGGGAGGATGGCTATTATATTCTAAAGTCCAATCATCTAGACCGGAAAGTTCCCCCAGAGAAGGCCATGGAGAGGCATGCTAACCACCTAATGGCTTCTGTACAAGTAGTTTGGTCTCCACTTCACTGTTCTTATGATTCGATATTACAAGATATCTTGAATTAGAAGAAGATGTTAAGTCTTTGAAATAAATTATGATTCGAACTCCAAAAAAAAAAAGGGGTGGGGGAAGGACAAGTGTTTTATTAGCACTTAAATTAATAATTCAATAATGAATATTATAAATCTAGACAACGAGTAACTACTCCTTTAAGCGCAAATTAGGCATTGTAAGATCCAATCTACTCATGCAAAGTCTTAGTACCAAAGTGTGTAAAGTCTTTGGGTCAAGATGATGTGATTCCTTCAAACTAAAACATATAATCTTCGCCTTATATGATATAAGATCTTTGGCTCAGACGTTATAATGTCTTCTGCTCAAGCCATGTAAAGTCCTTGCCTTAGACGGTGTGAAGTCCTTGGCTCAGACGACATAATGCCATCATCTCAAGCCATGTAAAGTCTTTGCCTTTGGACGGTGTAAAATCCTTGGCTCAAACGACATGCTTTGCCTTAGACGATGTAAAATCCTTGGCTCAGACGACATTATGCCCTTGGCTCAAGCCATGTAAAGTCTTTATTTTAGACGGTGTAAAGTCTTTGACTCGAACAATACAATTTTTTGCCTCAAACCGTGTAAAGTCTTCCTCAAAGAAATGTAAAATTATCGGGTCAAACATGAGTGTGACACTTTTTGGCATCAAAGAAATCTTAAAATTGTCGGCACAAGCACGAAAGTAATACATTTTGGCTCAAAGAGTAATAAAAAAAGGAAAAAGAATATCATACTTACAAGCATAGTAGATTGAATTTTGATTAATAAGTTGCTTGAATTATGAGTCACCCATATTGGGCCTATTGATTTACTCAAGTTATTAACAAATTAGTTGTGGGAGCAATCATGTTTCAGTTACTAAGGTTAAAAAAAAAACATAAGCAAGAAGAAGCCAATTGAATCACACAAAATAAGAATAAAAATCGTTTCTCTGTCTCCCAATTTCTTTTCTCCTTCCTCAAAACAGAACCAAAACCAAAACCTCTCTGCAAAACTTCACTATCAATGGCGTAAAGGAATATCAAGAGACCCTCTTGCGTGTCCAAAATCTTCACACAATTGGGTCCATACCCACAAGAAAAAAAATACCCATTTACAGTGAAAGTAGAAGCATTAAAAAGTTGATTTGTGTATGAGGAATATATATAAAAAAAACGCTGGGAAAGAAGAAGCAAAATTGTCGATTCGCCAATGAGCAAAACGAGAAGTAGTATCACTCATCTTAGAAAACACAAGCGCCAACGTGATTTCATGGATACAATGTAGAAAAACATAAGAAAGAGTAAAAAGAAAAACTATATAGTCACTTTCACATAAGTACATTGTACTTGTTTAATTAAAAATAGATTTTCTTTTGAAGTCAACAAAAGTGGCTGATTTATTACTATTACTAGAAGTTCAACATTCAACTCCAATTTTTTTCTTTTTGAGTTTATATAATGTTGTAGGCGAAAAAAAAAAGAAAAAAAAAAGAAGAGGAGGTCATTCAAGAAGCTTACCACGATAATTAATAGTTGGTCTTCAAGATTTCTTGGAGAAACTGTGAATGGGTTTGACTACTAATTATTGAGTATTTGAAAAGGATATTCAAGTGTTAATCCAAAACAAAGTCCATATTTAGGGCCCGTTTGGATGGGCTTAATAAAAGTAACTTTAAAAAAGTATTTTTGAAAGTGCTGAAACTTATTTTTAAAATAAGCAGTTATGCGTTTGGATAAAAGTGCTGAAGTTATTATGCCAAACGTGAAAAGGGAAAAATAGAAGAAAGAGATGTTAGGGTTATATGGATAATTTGGATATTGTATAAAAATATTATGGGAAAAAACATAAAAATATGGTCAACTTAAAACAACTTATAAGCTAAAAAAAAAAAGCACCCCTACCCCAGCTTTTAACTTTTGGCTTAAAATAAGTTTTTTTAACTTAAAATAAGCTGTTTTGAGTATTGCCAAACAGTTAAATAAGTCAAAAACCAGCTTTTAAGTCAGTTTGACCAGCTTTTAAGCTGAGCCAAACAGGCTCTTAATAGGTCAAATATTTTGGGATAAGAAAATAATATTTTTTTTCAAAGTTTAATCTTACAAGGACTCAAATTCTCTCATTATATTTAAGGTATTTAAGTTATTAAATTTAATAGAATTTTAAATATAAAGGAATTTTTTTATTTATTGTTGTTATTATTATTATTATTATTTTAGTTTTTTGGACCATACATAAGAACAATAGTGTCACTTAAGGTTCAAATTGTTATTATTTATTATTTTTTTAATTTTATTTTATTTTATTTTATGCAAACTTGCTTTCTTTTTACGTTTAATGGTGTCTACTTGACAAACATGACAAGTCTTTACGTACGCCTCTATGTCATCTTCCATCTTTGACCAGAAATAAACATGAGACAGTAGAGCCAACATTCTTTCAACACCCGGATATGCAGCTCAAGCAGAATCATGTGCTTCCTTCATCAAGATTTTGCGCAATCCACCCTAATTTAGTACAACGATTATCTCCCTTTAAAATAGAGCAGTTCGTCCTTGATCCAATAAATTTCTCTATAATGTGAAGAACATCTTCACTAAGTAGTACTTCATGCCTAGTCTAAAAGAGAAATATTTTGACAAGACTTGAAGTAGAATGCATTTGTAAGCATTAAGATTTTATTGAGTGTAACGACCTGGTTAGTCGTTTTGATCAGCAGATTTTAATTCTGGAAAAACAGGCTGAGGCGATGGACCCCACGACGGACCTTCATGGGCACGACGGACCGTCGCAGGGTCTCGTTTCAAAACACTTAGAAAAACTGAAAATTGGGTACTGAAATCGACTCTCTGAACTGTCACGACCCAAATCTGGGCCGCGACTGGCACCCACACTTACCCTCCTATGTGAGCGAACCAACCAATCTAAACCTTAACATTTCAATGTAATATCAACATAAAGTAATGCGGAAGACTTAAACTCATTAATAAAATCAGTAACTATTATTATTCCCAAAATCTGGAAGTCATCATCACAAGAACATCTATGATCAAATTACTAGACTAAGAGTATTCTAAAAGCTAAAACAAGTAAAAGCTAGTCCATGCCGGAACTTCAAGGCATCAAGACATGAGGAAGAAGATCCAGTCCAAGCTAGAAGCATTAGCTCACCTTGAAGATCCGATGTGACGAAGACTGGCTAGAATTGTGGTTGAGTTGAAGATGACGGTACGTTTGCTGCACTCCACAAATAAACAAGAAGAAAACATAAAAGTAGGGGGTCAGTACAAACACTAGTACTGAGTAGATATCATCAGCCAACTCAAAATAGAAAACAGTATGTATTAAGCAATATCATACGATCAACTAATATCCTTAGCACACAGCATTTACAGTTACCGTAACCCTTGGTTACAACACCAAGCACATCAATGAGGACTCACACCTCCTCATCATACTCATTTGAGAATTTAGTTCATTAGATTGGATATATTAACATATTTCAAGATTCATTATCTTTATTCCCCTCGTGTCGGTACGTGACACTCCGCTCCTCAATATACTATCCTGGTGTTGGAACGTGACACCCGATCCATATTCTATCCTGGTACCGGAACGTGGCACCCGATCCATATTCTATCCTGGTGTCGGAACGTGACACTCCGATCCTCATATACTATCCTGGTACCGGAACGTGGCACCCGATCCATATTCTATCCTGGTGTCGGAACGTGACATCGATCCATATTCTATCCTGGTGTCGGAACGTGACACCCGATCCTCATTCTATCTTGGTACCGGAACGTGGCACCCGATCCCCTAATCTCACCACTTTCGTTCATCAAGCCTTCTTTTATACCAAGGCATCATCATTAACAAAGTAGATTAGGGTTTCTTTTCAAGATTTGGGATTCAATAGCTTCATCATGCTTATTTATTCACAATTACATAATCACATCATTCATGCAAGCATACAATTAAGCATATAGAAGGTTTACAATACTACTAACACATATCGTTCGCTATTAAGAGTTTACTACGAATAGCATGAAAACCATAACCTACCTCCACCGAAGAATTGAAATCAAGCAAGTTAATCCTCAAAGCTTGGTGCTTTCCCCTTTCTCTCGATCATTTCTCTCTCTCCCTTCTTTTTCTTTCTATTTTCTTATTTCAAACCCTCTTTCTTTTACCCTAATTAGTGTATAATTAAGGATAAAAGATGGCAATAATGCCCCACTAATTAACTTAAGGTTACCTCTTTTAACCCCCAAGTAATTAGACTTATTAACATTAACCCACTAACTTTATAATTAAGGCAAGAATAGTCAAAAACGTCCCTTAAAACGTATCAAGAAATCTAACCCGGACTGGGATTGCGCAACCTGTGACGGGCCGTCGCGCCTGCGACGGTCTGTCCTGCTGTCCGTCGCATAGTTCAGAAACTTGATTTTGAGTGAATGGCCTGTGACGGTCCGTCACACCTGTGACGGTCCGTCCTGCCAGTCCGTTACGAAGTTCAGAGAGTCGATTTTCAGTACCCAATTTCAGATTTTCTAAGTGTTTGGAAACGAGACCCTGCGACGGTCCGTGGTGCCCATGACGGATCGTCGTTGAGTCCGTCGCCTCAGCTTGTTTTTCCAGAAATAAAATCTGCTGCTCAAGACGACTAAACAGGTCGTTACATTAGATACCAATTTACCCATCGTTCGTCCCCGAACGATCACAAGAAGGAAAACAAGGGCGAAACGGAGTACCTGAATCTGTAAACAGATGTGGGTATTTTTCTCGCATATCCGCCTCCTTCTCTCAAGTGGCTTCTTCCACGGGTCGATTCTTCCATTGCACCTTGATGGATGCAATCTCTCTTGACCTCAACTTGCGAACTTCTCTATCTAAAATAGCAACAGGCTCCTCCTCATAAGACAAGTTCTCATCAAGCAAAACTGAATCCCAACGGATAATGTAATTTCCATCCCCATGATATCTTTTCAACATAGACACATGGAATACCGGATGCACTCCGGACAGCCCTGGAGGCAAGGGTAACTCATAAGCCACCTCCCCTACTCTCTTAAGTACTTCAAATGGACCAATATACCTTGGGCTAAGTTTACCTCGCTTACCAAATTGCTTCACCCCTTTCATTGGCGAAACCTTCAACAAGACTTGTTTACCTTCCATGAACTCTAAGTCTCTAACCTTTCGATCTGCATATTCTTTTTGTCTACTTTGCGCCGCTAGAAGCTTTTCTTGAATAGACTTCACTTTCTCTATCGAATCCCTCAAAAGGTCAGTACCCCAAGGTCTAACCTCGAATGCATCAAACCAACCAATGGGAGACCTACATCTCCTCCCATACAATGCTTCAAATGGGGCCATATCAATACTTGAGTGATAGCTATTATTGTATGAAAACTCCGCTAAGGGTAGGAAGCTATCCCAATGGCCACCAAACTCTATCACACATGCACGAAGCATATCCTCCAACACTTGAATCGTCCTTTCAGACTGACCATCGGTCTGAGGATAGAACGCAGTACTAAGGTCCAACCTAGTACCCAACTCCGCATGCAATGTTTTCCAAAACTTAGAAGTAAACTGCGTACCTCTATCTGGTATGATGGATAGTGGAACCCCATGTAATCGAACGATTTCTGAGATATAGATCTTGGCTAACTTCTCTGCATTGTAAGTCACCTTTACCGGAATGAAATGAGAAGATTTAGTTAACCTATCAACAATCACCCAAATGGAGTCATACTTACCCATTGTCCTTGGAAGACCAACCACAAAGTCCATTGCAATTCTTTCCCACTTCCATTCCGGATGGGCATTCTCTGAAGTGTTCCTCCGGGCCTTTGGTGTTCATACTTTACTTGTTGACAGTTTGGACACTTGGCAATAAAGTCAACAATATCACGCTTCATTCTACTCCACCAAAAGTGTTGTTTTAGGTCACGATACATCTTTGTTGCACCCGGATGTGTAGAATACCTTGAACTATGAGGCTCTGTCAGAATAGTGTTGATCAAATCATCGACGCGGGGTACACATACCCTTCCCTTGATTCTCAACACACCTTCCTCATCGATTTGTGCTTCCTTAGCCTCCCCTCGCAATACTTTATCTTGGATTCACCTTAGTTTCTCATCATCAAACTGTTATCCCTTAATTTTGTCGAGAAAAGAAGATCTTGACTCCACACTAGCCAACAATCCTCCCTTCTCATTTACTTCTAATCTCATCAAGTCATTAGCTAGAGTCTGAACCTCTCTAGACAATGGGCGTCTAGAAGCTTGCAAGTGAGCTAGACTTCCCATGCTTCCCACCTTTCTACTTAAAGCATCCGCTACAACATTCGCCTTCCCCGGATGATACAAAATAGTGATGTCGTAGTCCTTCAGTAGTTCCATCCATCTCCTCTGTCTCAAGTTCAAATCTTTCTGAGTAAAGACATACTGTAGGCTACGATGATCTGTATAGATCTCACACTTAACCCCATATAAATAGTGTCTCCATTGGTTTAATGCAAACACCACCGCAGCCAATTCCAAATCGTGGGTCGGATAGTTACGTTCATGCACCTTTAGTTGCCTTGAAGCATAAGCAATCACACTCTTCTCTTGCATTAGTACTGCACCCAAACCAGAATAGGATGCATCACAATAAACAATGAAGTTCTTACCCTCTACTGGCAAGGTAAGGATAGGTGCGGTAGTTAACAAAGTCTTGAGCTTCTGAAAGCTTTCCTCACATTCGTCCGACCATACAAATGGAACATTTTGCTTAGTCAAGTTCGTCAATTGGGAAGCAATAGAAGAGAATCCCTTGACAAATCGACGGTAGTAGCTAGCTAACCCAACAAAGCTCCTTATTTCTGACACCCAATTCTTCACTGTCTCAATCTTAGAAGGATCCACCATCACTCCATCCTTAGAAACCACGTGCCCCAAGAAGGACACTGTATCTAGCCAAAATTCACACTTAGAGAACTTGGCATAAAGCTTTTTCTCCCTCAACATTTCCAATACCATTCTCACGTGCTCTTCATATTCCTTCTTGCTCTTTGAGTATACCAATATATCATCAATAAATACGATCATGAATAGGTCCAAATATGGCTTAAAAATCCCGTTCATCAAGCTCATGAACGCAGCAGGGGCATTCGAAAGACCAAAAGACATCACTACAAATTCGTAATGCCCATACCTCGTTCGAAAAGCAGTCTTTGGCACATCCGTTGCCCGTATTTTCAATTGATGATAACCGGATCTCAAGTCAATCTTAGAGAAGACACAAGCACCTTGTAACTGATCGAACAGGTCATCAATGCGGGGAAGAGGACACTTGTTCTTTATGGTTACCTTGTTTAGTTGTCTGTAGTCTATACACATTCGAAAACTCCCATCCTTCTTCTTCACAAACAAAACCGGAGCACCCCAAGGGGATGCACTTGGTCTAATAAAGCCTTTGTTCAATAACTCTTGAAGTTGTGCCTTTAACTCTCTTAACTCTGCGGGAGCCATTCTTTAAGGGGGTATAGAAATGGGGCGTGTGCCTGGTTCGAGATCGATACAGAAGTCAATATCCCTATCTGGTGGCATACCAGGAAGATCTGCAGGGAACACATCCAGAAACTCACGGACTACTGAAACTGACTCAATCGAAGGCACTTGGGTAGTGTCATCCTTGAGATGTGCCAAGAAAGCTAAACACCCTTTACTAACCATTTTCTTAGCACGAAGAAAGGAGATGATACGCACCGGATTGGAAGTGTAGTCACCCTCCCAAACTAACGGATCTGTCCCAGCTTGGCTAACGTCACCGTTTTAGCATTACAATCCAAAATCGCAAATTGCGAAGAAAGCCAAGTCATACCCAGAATTACATCAAAATCATCCATTTCTAAGATAACCAAATCTACATAAGTGTTGCTTCCCACAAATTTCACCAAACAAGACCTATATACCTTTTCAACTACCACAGACTCACCCACCGGAGTAGAAACACGAATAGGCATATCAAGTAATTCACAATGTAAATTTAGACCATTAGCAAATGAGGAAGATACATAAGAAAATGTGGATCCAGGATCAAACAATACAGAGGCCATGCAATCACAAACCAGAAGATTACCTGTGATGACAGCATCAGACGCCTCCGCTTCAGACCGCCCAGGGAAAGCGTAACAATGGGCCCTATCGTTCATCTGTCCGTTACCCCTACCATGTTGTGATGTAGTGGCTCCAGTTTTCCCATCACCTCGGCCGTTTTGGTGACCACCATTTCCTCGACCACCCCGTCCTCCAAAATAACGGCCTCTGCCATGACCACCTCTACCTCTAACATTTGGAGGTCTGTAACTTTTTTTTGGACAATATCTCTTAATATGTCCAATCTCCCCACATCCATAGCACTCTCTGGGTTCATGCATAGGTCTCTCAGAGGAGTGTTGACCGGTCGGAGGTGGACCCCCAACTACAGTCTGTAGTGAAGACTGAATTGGTCGGACTGAGTAACCTCCGGAACCTTGTCCTCTAGAGTAAGAACCATTAAACTCACCTCCCTTTCGAAGCCTTTTTGATGTCGATGTCGGGGTGAAGTCGTCTAGCTTCACTCCTTCCACTTCTATCACAAAGTCTACCACCTCTTGGAAGGATTTTGCCGTTGCCGCTATCTGTAAGGCCGAAATCCTCAATTCTGACCTCAATCCCTTCACAAACCGGCGAATTCGCTCTTGTGGACTGAAACACAGTTGGGTGGCATACCGGGATAATGCACGAAACTTAGCCTCATATGCATTGACCGACATCCTACCCTGCTCTAGGCTCTAGAACTCATCCCTTTTCCTATCCCTCAAAGTTCGGGGGATATACTTCTCCATAAACAAGCTAGAGAATAAGGCCCAAGTCATAGGTGGTGCCTCTGTTGGTTGACACTCAATATGTGACCGCCACCACATTTTGGCGTTCCCTTGAAACTGATAAGTCACAAACTCCATACCAAACCGTTCTACTATACCCATCTTGTGTAGTAGCTCGTGACAGTCAACCAGAAAATCATAAGCATCCTCCGATTCAGCACCCTTGAAGACCGGAGGTTTCAATTTCAAGAACTTACTGAAAAGTTTATGCTGATCATTTGTCATTATAGGCCCAGTAATCAGACGTGGAAATGTGCCTATGTCCAATGAGGCATCCATACGAGGAGCCCTAGTGGCTTCATGTTGTACTTCTGAAATCGGAGGTGTTGGCGTAGAAAACACTGGAGGTGCCTGACCTTGATCAGACAACCCACTGAGATAGGCGAGAACCTGATTGATCATCTCTGGGGTAGGTTGGGGTGGCAATCCCTCATTCTGCACTTGTTCGGTTTCCCCATCCTCCCCTTCTCTTATTACTTCCTCAGTCGGTGGAGGAGTCACTGCCCTAGTATCAAATGGGCTAGGTGCTCGTCCTCTTTCCCTAGAGGACGTCCTCCCACGACCTCTACCACGGCCTCTTGCCGCTGTTCTTCCTCGAGCCACAGCCACAGTGGTTGGCTCAGTTGTTTCTTGTCTGGCCGGTGTTGGTGTTGGCGTAGTCATTGCTCTAGTTCTAACCATCTGCGAAAGAGAGTGAAGATGGTCAGATGCCAATTCGTATCGCCTAGATACCAATTGGACTCAAGTAGTAGCACGAAAGAAAGAATGAGAGAGTTAAATTTTTCCTAAAGTCTTATAGCCTCTCAAGGAAAAGTAAAGGCGTCCCCCTACCGTTCCTTAAGACTCTACTAGACCTGTTTTTGTGTGATGAGACCAATGAACCTAATGCTCTGATACCAAGTTTGTCACGACCCAAATCCGGGCCGCGACTGGTACCCACACTTACCCTCCTATGTAAGCGAACCAACCAATCTAAACCTTAACATTTCAATGTAATATCAACATAAAGTAATGCGGAAGACTTAAACTCATTAATAAAATCAGTAACTATTATTATTCCCAAAATCTGGAAGTCATAATCCCAAGAACATCTATGATCAAATTACTAGAATAAGAGTATTCTAAAAGCTAAAACAAGTAAAAGCTAGTCCATGCCGGAACTTCAAGGCATCAAGACATGAGGAAGAAGATCCAGTCCAAGCTAGAAGCATTAGCTCACCCTGAAGATCCGATGTGACGAAGACTGGCTAGAATTGTGGTTGAGTTGAAGATGACGGTACGTTTGCTGCACTCCACAAATAAACAAGAAGAAAACATAAAAGTAGGGGGTCAGTACAAACACTAGTACTGAGTAGATATCATCGGCCAACTCAAAATAGAAAACAGTATGTATTAAGCAATATCATATAATCAACTAATATCCTTAGCACGTAGCATTTACAGTTACCGTAACCCTTGGTTACAACACCAAGCACATCAATGAGGACTCACACCTCCTCATCATACTCATTTTGGAATTTAGTTCATTAGATTGGATATATTAACATATTTCAAGATTCATTATCTTTATTCCCCTCGTGTCGGTACGTGACACTCCGCTCCTCAATATACTATCCTGGTGTCGGAACGTGACACCCGATCCATATTCTATCCTGGTACCGGAACGTGGCACCCGATCCATATTCTATCCTGGTGTCGGAACGTGACACTCCGATCCTCATATACTATCCTGGTACCGGAACGTGGCACCCGATCCATATTCTATCCTAGTGTCGGAACGTGACACCTGATCCATATTCTATCCTGGTGTCGGAACGTGACACCCGATCCTCATTCTATCCTGGTACCGGAACGTGGCACCCGATCCCCTAATCTCACCACTTTCGTTCATCAAGCCTTCTTTTATACCAAGGCATCATCATTAACAAAGTAGATTAGGGTTTCTTTTCAAGATTTGGGATTCAATAGCTTCATCATGCTTATTTATTCACAATTACATAATCACATCATTCATGCAAGCATACAATTAAGCATATAGAAGGTTTACAAAATTACTAACACATATCGTTCGTTATTAAGAGTTTACTACGAATAGCATGAAAACCATAACCTACCTCCACCGAAGAATTGAAATCAAGCAAGTTAATCCTCAAAGCTTGGTGCTTTCCCCTTTCTCTCGATCGTTTCTCTCTCTTCCTTCTTGTTCTTTCTATTTTCTTATTTCAAACCCTCTTTCTTTTACCCTAATTAGTGTATAATTAAGGATAAAAGATGGCAATAATGCCCCACTAATTAACTTAAGGTTACCTCTTTTAACCCCCAAGTAATTAGACTTATTAACATTAACCCACTAACTTTATAATTAAGGCAAAAATAGTCAAAAACGTCCCTTAAAACTTATCAAGAAATCCAACCCGGACTGGGGTTGCGCAACCTGTGACGGGCCGTCGCGCCTGCGACGGTCCGTCCTGCTGTCCGTCGCATAGTTCAGAATCTTGATTTTGGGTGAATGGCCTGTGACAGTCCGTTACACTTGGGACGGTCCGTCCTTCCACTCCGTTACGAAGTTAAGAGAGTCGATTTTCAGTACCCAATTTCAGATTTTCTAAGTTTTTGGAAACGAGACCCTGCGACGGTCCGTCGTGCCCATGACGGATCGTCGTTGAGTCCGTCGCCTCAGCCTGTTTTTCCAGAAATAAAATCTGCTGCTCAAGACGACTAAACAGGTCGTTACATGAACTTCGTAACGGAATGGCAGGACGGACCGTCACAGATTCTTCAGCGAAATTGAGTCTCTAAACTCTGTGACGGGCAGCAGGACGGACCATCGCAGGCGCGACGGGCCGTCACAAACTGCGAAATCCCAGTCTGGGTCGGATTTCTTGATACGTTTTAAGGGACGTTTTTGACTATTCTTGCCTTAATTATAAAGTTAGTGGGTTAATGTTAATAAGTCTAATTACTAAGGGGTTAAAAGAGGTAACCTTAAGTTAATTAGTGGGGCATTATTGCCATCTTTTATTCTTAATTATATACTAATTAGGGTAAAAGAAAGAGGGTTGGAATAAGAAAAAGAAAAGAACAGAAAGAGAGAGAAGGGAATCGATAGAGAGAGAGACGATCGAGAAGGGGAAACACAAAGCTTTGGAGAAAATTTGCTTGCTTGATCACTAATCTTCGGTGGAGGTAGGTTATGGTTTTCATGCTATTCGTAGTAAACTCTTAATAGCGAATGATATGTGTTAGTAGTATTGTAAAACCCTGCTATGTGCTTAATTGTATGTATGCATGAACGTGATTATATAATTGTGATTATATTAAGCATGATGAAGTTACTGAATCCCAAATCTTGATAAAAACCTAATCTCTTTTAATGATGATGCCTTGGTAAGGGAGAAGGCTTGATGAGTTGATAGAATGAGATTAGGGGATCGGGTGTCACGAACCGACACGTAGAATTAGGGGATCGGGTGTCACGCTGACACGTAGATTTAGGGGATCGAGTGTCACGAACTGACACGTAGATTTAGGGGATCGGGTGTCATGAACCGACACGTAGATTTAGGGGATCGGGTGTCACGAACCGACACGTAGATTTAGGGGATCGGGTGTCACGAACCGACACGTAGATTTAGGGGATCGGGTGTCACGAACCGATATGTAGATTTAGGGGATCGGAGTGTCACATACCTACACAAGAGGATTAATGAATATGAGGGAGCGGAGTGTCATGTACCGACACAAGAGAAATAAAGATAATGAATCTTGAAAGATGTTAATATACTCAATCTAATGAACATGATTCCCAAATGAGTATGGTATTGAGGTTTGTGTCCTCATGTGTGAACTTGACGGTAATTGTTAATGATATAGTTCTTGTTGTTGCTACATGTTGAGTATCATAGTTGATTTTACGATATTACTTGGTATATATTGTTTTCTATTTTGAGTTGGCCAATGATATCTACTCAGTACCCGTGTTTTATACTGACCCTTACTTTTATGTTTTCTTCTTGTTTATTTGTGGAGTGCAGCAAACGTGCCATCGTCTTCAACTCAATAGTAATTCAAGCCAGTCTTACTACATCGGAAATTCAGGGTGAGCTAATGCTTCTAGCTTGGACTGGATCTTCTTCTTCAAGTCTTGATGCCTTGAACTTCCGGCATGGACTAGCTTCTTTTGTATTTTTAGCTTTTAGAATACTCTTAGTTTAGTCATTTTATCGTAGATGTTCTTGTGATGATGACTTCCAGATTTTGGGGAATAATAGATGTTGAATTTTAGAAGTTAATGAATTGGTCTTTATTTAATGAGTTTAAGTCTTCCGCATTACTTTCTGTTGATATTATATTGAAATGTTAAGGTTAGATTGGTTGGTTCGCTCACATAGGAGGGAAAGTGTGGGTGCCAGTCGCAACCCGGTTTGGGTCGTGACAAACTTGGTATCAGAGCATTTGGTTTGTTGGTCTCATCACACAAGAACGAGTCTAGTAGAGTCTTAGAGAACGGTAGGGGGACGCCTTTACTTTTCTTTGAGAGGCTATAAAACTTTAGGAATATTACATTCTTTCTTTCTTTCTTTCGTGCTACTACTTGAATCCAATTGGTATCTAGGTGATACAAATTGGTATCTGACCATCTTCACTTTCTTTCGCAGATGGTTAGAACTAGAGCAACGACTACGCCAACACCAACACCAGCACCGGCGGGACAGGGTGCGTCTGAGCTAGCCACTGGGGTTGTAGCTCGAGGAAGAGCAGCGGCAAGGGGCCGTGGTAAAGGTCATGGGAGGACGTCCTCTAGGGGAAGAGGACGAGCACCTAGCCCATCTGATACTAGGGCAGTGACTCCTCCACCGACTGAGGAAGTAATAAGAGAAGGAGAGGATGGGGAAAATGAACAAGTGCAGAATGAGGGATTGCCACCCCAACCTACCCCAGAGATGATCAATCAGGTTCTCGCCTATCTCAGTGGCTTGTTTGATCAAGGTCAGGCACCTCCAGTGTTGTCTGCACCAACACCTCCGGTTTCAGAGGTACAACATGCAGCCACTATGGCTCCTCGTATGGATGTCTTATTAGATATAGGCACGTTTCCACGTCTGACTACTGGGCCTATCATGACAAATGATCAGCATGAACTTTTCAGTAAGTTCTTGAAATTGAAACCTCCAGTCTTCAAGGGTGCGGAATCTGAGGATGCTTACGATTTTCTGGTTGACTGTCATGAGCTACTACACAAGATGGGTATAGTAGAATGGTTTGGTGTTGAGTTCGTGAGTTGTCAGTTTCAAGGGAACGCCAAAATGTGGTGGCGGTCACATATTGAGTGTCAACCAACAGAGGCACCACCTATGACTTGGGCCTCATTCTCTAGCTTGTTTATGGAGAAGTATATCCCCCGAAGTTTGAGGGATAGGAAAAGGGATGAGTTCTTGAGCCTAGAGCAAGGTAGGATGTCGGTCAATGCATATGAGGCTAAGTTTCGTGCATTATCCCGGTATGCCACCCAACTATGTTTCAGTCCACAAGAGTGGATTCGCCGTTTTGTGAAGGGGTTGAGGTCAGAGTTGCGGATTTCAGCCTTACAGGTAGCGGCTACTGCAAAATCCTTCCAAGAGGTGGTAGATTTCGTGGTAGAGGTGGAAGGAGTGAAGCTAGATGAATTCACCATGGTATCGACATCAAAGAGGTTTCAAAAGGGAGGTGAGTTTAATGGTTTTTACTCTAGAGGACAGGGTTCTGGAGGTTACTCAGTTCGACCCATTCAGTCTTCACTACAGACTGTAGTTGGGGGTCCATCTCAGACTGGTTAACACTTCTCTGAGAGATCTATGCTTGACTCCAGAGAGTGTTATGGATGTGGGGAGACTGGACATATTAGGAGGAATTGTCCAAAACAGAGCTATAGACCCCCAATGGCTAGAGGTAGAGGTGGTCATGGTAGAGGCCGTTATTCTGGAGGACGTGGTGGTCGAGGTAATGGTGGTCACCAAAATGGCCGAGGTGATGGGCAAACTGGAACCACTACATCACAACATGGTAGGGGCAATGGATAGACAAACGATAGGGCCCATTGTTACACTTTCCCTGGGCGGTCTGAAGCGGAGGCATCTGATGCTGTCATCATAGGTAATCTTCTGGTTTGTGATTGCATGGCTTCTGTATTGTTTGATCCTGGATCCACATTTTCTTATGTATCTTCCTCATTTGCTAATGGTCTAAATTTACATTGTGAATTACTTGATATGCCTATTCGTGTTTCTACTCCGGTGGGTGAGTCTGTGGTAGTTGAAAAGGTATATAGGTCCTGTTTGGTGAACTTCGTGGGAAATAACACTTTTGGTGGAGTAGAATGAAGCGGGATATTGTGGATTTTATTGCCAAATGTCCAAACTGTCAACAAGTAAAGTATGAACACCAAAGGCCCGGAGGAACACTTCAGAGAATGCCCATTCCTGAATGGAAGTGGGAAAGGATTGCAATGGATTTCGTGGTTGGTCTTCCAAAGACATTGGGAAAATTTGATTCTATTTGGGTAATTGTTGATAGGCTAACTAAGTCTGCTCACTTCATTCCGGTCAAGGTGACTTACAATGCAGAGAAGTTAGCCAAATTTTACATCTCGGAAGTGGTGCGATTGCATGGGGTTCCACTCTCCATTATATCAGATAGAGGTACGCAGTTTACTTCTATGTTTTGGAAAACATTGCATGCGGAATTAGGTACTAGGTTGGACCTTAGTACTGCGTTCCATCCTCAGACCGACGGTAAGTCTGAGAGAACGATTCAAGTGTTGGAGGATATGCTTTGTGCATGTGTGATAGAATTTGATGGTCATTGGGATAGCTTCTTACCCTTAGCAGAGTTCTCCTACAACAATAGCTATCACTCAAGCATTGATATGACCCCATTTGAGGCACTATATGGGAGAAGATGCAGGTCTCCCATTGGGTGGTTTGATGCATTTGAGGTTAGACCTTGGGGTACTGACCTTCTGAGGGAATCGTTAGATAAAGTGAAATCTATTCAAGAAAAGCTTCTAGCGGCGCAAAGTAGACAGAAGGAGTATGCAGATCGGAAGGTTAGAGACTTGGAGTTCATGGAGGGTGAACAAGTCTTGTTAAAGGTTTCGCCAATGAAAGGGGTGATGCGGTTTGGTAAGCGAGGTAAACTTAGCCCAAGGTATATTGGTCCATTTGAAGTACTTAAGCTAGTAGGAGAGGTAACTTATGAGTTAGCCTTTCCTCCAGGGCTGTCCGGAGTGCATCCGGTATTCCATGTGTCGATGTTGAAAAGATACCATAGGGATGGAAACTACATCATCCGTTGGGATTCAGTTTTTCTTGATGAGAACTTGTCTTATGAGGAGGAGCCTGTTGCCATTCTAGATAGAGAGATTCGCAAGTTGAGATCAAGGGAGATTGCATCCATCAAAGTTCAATGGAAGAATTGACCCGTTGAAGAAGCCACTTGGGAGAAGGAGGCGGATATGCGAGAAAGATACCCACATCTGTTTACAGATTCAGGTACTCCTTTTCGCCCTTGTTTTCCTTCTTCTGATCATTTGGGGAAGAACGATGGGTAAATTGGTATCTATTGTAACGACCTGGTTAGTCGTTTTGAGTAGCAGATTTTAATTCTGGAAAAACAGGCTGAGGCGACGGACCCCACGACGGACCGTCATGGGAACGACGGACCGTCGCAGGGTCTCGTTTCAAAACACTTAGAAAAACTAAAAATTGGGTACTGAAATCGACTCTCTGAACTTTGTAACGGAATGGCAGGACGGACCGTCACAGGTGTGACGGACCGTCACAGATTCTTCAGAGAAATTGAGTCTCTGAACTCTATGACGGGCAGAAGGACGGACCGTCGCAAGCACGACGGGCCGTCACAGACTGCAAAATCCCAGTCTGGGTCAGATTTCTTGATACGTTTTAAGGGACGTTTTTGACTATTCTTGCCTTAATTATAAAGTTAGTGGGTTAATGTTAATAAGTCTAATTACTTGGGGGTCAAAAGAGGTAACCTTAAGTTAATTAGTGAGGCATTATTGCCATCTTTTATTCTTAATTATATACTAATTAGGGTAAAAGAAAGAGGGTTGGAATAAGAAAAAGAAAAGAACAGAAAGAGAGAGAAGGGAATCGATAGAGAGAGAGACGATCGAGAAGGGGAAACACAAAGCTTTGGAGAAAATTTGCTTGCTTGATCACTAATCTTCGGTGGAGGTAGGTTATGGTTTTCATGCTATTCGTAGTAAACTCTTAATAGCGAATGATATGTATTAGTAGTATTGTAAAACCCTGCTATGTGATTAATTGTATGCATGCATGAACATGATTATATAATTGTGATTATATTAAGCATGATGAAGTTACTGAATCCCAAATCTTGATAAAAACCTAATCTCTTTTAATGATGATGCCTTGGTAAGGGAGAAGGCTTGATGAGTTGATAGAATGAGATTAGGGGATCGGGTGTCACGAACCGACACGTAGAATTAGGGGATCGGGTGTCACGAACCGACACGTAGATTTAGGGGATCGGGTGTCACGAACCGACACATAGATTTAGGGGATCGGGTGTCACGAACCGACACGTAGATTTAGGGGATCGGGTGTCATGAACCGACACGTAGATTTAGGGGATCGGGTGTCACGAACCGACACGTAGATTTAGGGGATCGGGTGTCATGAACCGACACGTAGATTTAGGGGATCGGAGTGTCACGTACCGACACAAGAGGATTAATGAATATGAGGGAGCGGAGTGTCACGTACCGACACAAGAGAAATAAAGATAATGAATCTTGAAAGATGTTAATATACTCAATCTAATGAACATGATTCCCAAATGAGTATGGTATTGAGGTTTGAGTCCTCATGTGTGAACTTGACGGTAATTGTTAATGATATAGTTCTTGTTGTTGCTACATGTTGAGTATCATAGTTGATTTTATGATATTACTTGGTATATATTGTTTTCTATTTTGAGTTGGCCGATGATATCTACTTAGTACCCGTGTTTTGTACTGACCCCTACTTTTATTTTTTCTTCTTGTTTATTGCTGGAGTGCAGCAAACGTGTCATCGTCTTCAACTCAATAGTAATTCAAGCCAGTCTTACTACATCGGAAATTCAGGGTGAGCTAATGCTTCTAGCTTGGACTGGATCTTCTTGTTCAAGTCTTGATGCCTTGAACTTCCGGCATGGACTAGCTTCTTATGTATTTTTAGCTTTTAGAATACTCTTAGTTTAGTCATTTGATCGTAGATGTTCTTGTGATGATGACTTTCAGATTTTGGGGAATAATTGATGTTGAATTTTAGAAGTTAATGAATTGGTCTTTATTTAATGAGTTTAAGTCTTCCGCATTACTTTCTGTTGATATTATATTGAAATGTTAAGGTTAGATTGGTTGGTTCGCTCACATAGGAGGGAAAGTGTGGGTGCCAGTCGCAACCCAGTTTGGGTCGTGACATTGAGTTAAAATCTAAAAATTTATTTGGATTATATTAACGGACAAGGGCCTAAAATATCCTTAAAGTATTCAAAATGGTACAAAATTACCCTTCATTCACCTATTGGCTCCAAAATGCCCTTTTCATCCACCTATTGGCTCCAAAATACCTTTGTCATCCATCTTTGGATTCAAATTTGACCACTTTTTTAATTGTTTTAAAATTAAACTCTTTAAATATTTTTTAAAATACTTGGTGTTCAACTATTGATTATAATTATAATTTATTAATATAATTTATAAAACCAACCCACTACTCATTCATTACTAATTAAACCTCACTCAATTAATAATCCAATGTTAATATTAAAATCGTCATAAACACTACTAAAACACGATGAAATTATAGATTCCTTAAAATGACATTCAAAATTATTCGAGTCCGAATCGAAGCCCCAATTAAATTTAGGTTGAGCCGATTATTTAGGAGGACACTTTCTTTCAAAATTGAATTAGAAATTTATGATTAAAGGTAAAGAAGTAATACATCCCGTATTAATTCATGCACTTTTTTTAAAATATAATTTTATAAATATTTATTATTTGTTTTAAAACCTTTAATATATTATTTTGAAAAAAAATTACCTATGAAGTAACATCACATAATTGAGACGTAAGAATAATTAAAATGAACATAGTCAGACTTTTAAGTTTCTCGGTGATTTTTATTTAGCCACTTGATATAATTTTTAAAAACACTCAATTGGCAGTCGCTTGCATTAACAATGTGACGTATTCATTAACTTAGAGGGATGAATAGTAATTGGGTGGGTAGTGGATTGATTTATAAACTATACTAATAAGTTATATTATAACAAAAAGTTGAGCGCCATGTATTTTAAAAAATATTTAAATAGTTTAAATATAAAATCGTTAAATAAGTGGTCAATTTTAAACCAAAAGGTGGATGACAAGGGTATTTTGGACCCAATAGGTGGATTAAAAGGGTATTTTGGAGCCAATAGGTGGATGAAGGGTAATTTTATACCATTTTTAATACTTAAAGGGTATTTTAGGCCCTTTTCTGTTATATTAAATCCAAGAAAATAGTGGAGGGTTATATCACAATCCAAGTCAAATTAAATAAGTCATTAAAGTCATGCCACATGTCAAGGTTATGTGACAATCGAACTAAAATTAAATAAGTCACTAAATTCATGACACATGTCAAGGTAATGTGGCAATTCAAGTCAGATTAAATCAGTCACTAAAATCATGTCGCATGTCAAGGTTATCTGTCAATTCAAGTCAAATTAAATGAGCCACTAGAATAATGAAATGTGTAAGGTGACATGTTCTGACTAATCAGATCAAAGCTTTACACGGAGCAATATTGATCGGTTCAAAACAACCAATCAAATCACACCAGTAGATCATTCCCTACTACTATAAATAGGGGTCCTCATTATTCAGAGGGGAAGGTTTTTCAATAATAAGAAGCAAGTAAAGATCTCATGGATCAAAAGCTACAAATTCTCTACAAGCTGTAAGTACAAAGTTCAAAGATTTAAGATCACGTTACTTGTTAATGCTAATTATTCGTCACAACTGTATAATTGTTCATGACGAATAATTCACACTCAAGTTCAAAGTTCAAGATTCAAGATCAAACTATTCAAGCCCTTGACTCTAAATCAAATTCTATTCCTACATATTTCATATTATTTTGAAGAATAAGAGGATTATCATAGGGATTGTAACACACACTATATTTTGAAATTTAATACTCTATTTTGTTACATCTATTTTCTTGTCTTGATTATTTATTTTTCTCGACTTGAAAATTTGTTGTTTACTGTACGTTTTAGTTTATTTGGAGAAAATTTTGAAATAATAATCAATATTAGTGAACCTCGAGGTGAAGTAAATTTTTGTATTCTTTTAACGTTTTTCTCCTTTCCGTTGTTTCTTTAAAGCTTTGTAGGAAGATCGATTTGATGACACGCTTACAGAAGTGAATTTAGTTTATTTCAAGTACAGTTAGAAATATTAGTCATTATTAATGAACCTTGAGCTCATTTTTCTATTTTGTATACTTTTAATGTTCTTCTCTTTTATTACCAAAAAAAATGTTCTTCTCTTTTCCGTAGCTTCTTTAAAGCTTTTTTAGGGTGATAAATTGGATGAAATGGTTCCTCAGGTGATTGGGTGATTTTGACTTCTTTTTTCCATTTCCTGACACTTTTGGCATAAAGAGTTGACTTAAGTCAAAAGGAAGGGTAATTTTGATATGACGAGATTGTTCTTATGGGTTTTGAATTTTTTCATTTTGAGTTTGTGTCATTAAATATTTTAGCTTTTGAGTTTTGACAAAAGTATAACTTTAGTAAATATTTTTGGTGAACACACATCTGGATGAAAATTATGTCAATGTTGTTAGATTAGGAATGTTGAGTTTCATCTAGAACGACTTTTGGTTTGGTTTTCATGGCTTTTGAGATGAGTTGGTGACTTTTAGTATTTTGCTTGATATTTATTAGTAAGTATTGACTTTAATCAACATTTTAATGAGACGGAAGTCATTATTGCACACAAAATATGGTATTTGTTAGTAAATATTGACTTTAATCAATATTTTGATGAGACGGGGTCATTACTGCATACAAAATAAAAAAGGTTTAAGTCGTTCACAACCACTTAAAGTTACCTGATAATTCATTTGAATACCTTAACTAAGACTTTTACAAGTTGAACACCTCCATCACTTCAAATTCAAACTTATTTGACAATTTGCCAAAAATTTAAAGTGTGTGAGATGCACTTCCAAAGACATAGCACAATAACGAGTTAAATTATGACATGTCATTTAGTTTCAAAAATTTATTAAAAATATTGTAAACTAAAAAAAATAGAAAACAAACAAAAATTAATCCTACACAATCCACTTACCCAAAACTTTTCCAGTAGGAACTAGTCCTCCACAGTCCATGACCTCATGGTGATTGCAAGCCAGGAGTATCTTCTCTTAGGATAGAATTCACGCACATACACTAGATGAATGAAGAACACAAGAACTTTCAAGAGAAAGAGATGAGAGATCTAGAGAGAGAAAGAGAAAACCCAATATTTCGTGGTAATACCCCGTGAGTAAACTTCCACAGCGGTGAGGTATATTTATATTAATAAATCAGAGTATTTTTGGTTACAGAGAATAAATAGGAAAACCTAAAATAGAGAACAAATAGGAAAACCTAAAATAGAGAATAAATAGGAAAATCTAAAATTAATCAGTTTCCCGAGGTGGTCTTTATGCAAACATCCCCCTTTCCTTCAATCTCTAAGGCTTTATTGACAGCAAGATATACTTTTCCAAAATTTCCAAATTTGAAGTTTTGGAACAACTCCTTGCTTGGAGACGAATGGAAAGATGCACCAGAATCCAAAATCCATGATTCAACCAGACTGTTCACTCTAAGGATTAGAGCATCCCCAATGTCCTCTGCTGAATTTACAGAATCATTGTCATCTCCAAATTTCTGATTCTGTTTCTTCTTTGGCTTTGTACAGTTCGTCCGAAAGTGTCCTTTTTCTCCACAGTTCCAATAAGTCACGTTTGATCTATTAAGTGATTTTCCTCGATTCTTTAATTTTGATCGACCATGTTGATTTTGGCCTTTCGTCTTACTTCTCCCCCTTCGATCAACGCTGAGAGCACTGACCGATGAATCTCCCACTTCTTGTTTGCAAATACTTTCGCTAAGAACAACATCACAGATTTCATCTAACTTCAGTTTCTCAGATTCATGGGAACTGCTAATCGCAGCCACAACAGTATCCCGAGACTCGGGCAGAGATGACATCAAAATCAACGCCTTAATTTCATCTTCGAAATTAATATCCACAGAATTGAGTTGACTCACAATCATATTGAACTCGTTTATATGATAAAAAACGAATCCAGTTTCAGACATCTGTAAATTGAACAATCTACGCATCAAATATACCTTGTTCATAGTCGATGGTTTTTCATACAAGTTTGACAGTGCTTTCAAAAGACCGGACATAGTCTTCTCCTTTACGATGTTGAACGCCACCTTTCTTGACAAAGTCAACCGGATCAACCCTAGAGCTTGACGATTCTTGAGTTTCCACTTCTCCTCCGTCATGGATTCCGGCTTCACCCCGGTCAACGGTTCGTGGAGATCTTTCTGGTACAGATAATCTTCAATCTGCATCTTCGAGAAACTGAAATCGGATCCATCAAACTTCTCGATTCCAAGCTTCAAACTATCCATCTTCTGTGATCGTGTTGAATCTCCTTAGCTCTGATACTAGTTGTTAGGATCGAATTCACGCACACACACTAGATGAATGAAGAACACAAGAACTTTCAAGAGAAAGAGATGAGAGATCTAGAGAGAGAAAGACAAAACCCAACATTTCGTGGTAACACCCCGTGAGTAAAGTTCCACGGCGGTGAGGTATATTTATATTAATAAATCAGAGTATTTTTGGTTACAGAGAATAAATAGGAAAACCTAAAACAGAGAATAACTAGGAAAACCTAAAATAGAGAATAAATAGGAAAACCTAAAATTAATCTTGCTCCACTACCTAACATCTTCTCCTGGTAGGAGCCATCCAATATTTCTGTCATCAATTTCATAGCAGCTACCTATCCTCTCACTTTTATTCCGATTTAGAGATTTTCATCAACCACATTGCTACAATTTTCAAAGAGAAATTTGGCCCAAAACAAAACTCTGCAGCCCACAATCCCCATCCACGACATTTGAAGATGGGAGACTTGCATAAATTCCAACTAAATGTACACAAGATGGCATTTTGAGCCCATTTTCCTTGTTCTCAAATTAATTCTAACAGAGCCCAAACCCGGCCTAATCTATTCATCAACGATAGAAATTCGGAAGCACAATCCTCCAAGACCCAGCAGCAGCAATAGCTCCAATGTTGTCAAAAAGTCAACTTCAGCAATGAAAAGCAAACAACAAGGCGTGTGGGAGGAAATGGAGTTCGAAACCTAAATAAGTAAAATAAAAAAGAGAAGAAAAGTGACCAAAATAAGTCAGTATTTTAGAAAGAGAGTTTTATATATGATAAATTAAATTCATAAAATAATATTTTATAAGTATAGTTTATCTAATTACATTTTATGGGTATATTTTTGTTTTCTACGGTACATTAATTATAAATATAAAATTTTTGTTCATTTTTCATACAATATTTTATTATTTTTATAAATGGATACAACAACGCTTATTTTTGGTAGGTCAAAATTCTTGAATATTAACGTTACTTGGAACCTTCAAGCTTTGAATGGCAAAAAAAGTATACGATTGATTTGTCTATTATAAATTAAAATTTTCAAAAATGAATTTTTATTGTTGTATTTATTAGAATGGTTTGCAATTATCTGTTGTTATTTGTACAAAAATAGAGAAATTGTATATTAACGATTCTATTCTAATTGTTGATTTGAAAAATTGAATGACATAATTTGTACACATAACTTGTATATTTATTGACAAAAATGGTATGCTTTGCTTTGATAAGTTGTTTTGATAATTAACTGTAAATATAAGTTTGTTATATTTGTATAATTATATGCTTTTATACAAGTATAAAACATTTGTATTGTAAAAACGATTTATATTTGTATATAATTAGAAACTTTATATGTATATGAGCATATCTATATGAATGTAATACTTCAATATACAAAAAAAACAAACAAGTTTGTATATACCAACAAAATATACATAATTGTTTTATAGAGAAAAAAAATAAAGTGACACTTGAAGTTGTCTCGAATTTTCAATTAGACACTTAAACTATGCAAATGTCCTATTACCTCCCTAAACAATCCCGAAATGATATTATTACATCATTTTTTGTCCAACTGGCATAGAGAGTATGCACTTCTCTTAAATAGCGTGAACAAACTATAAAAAATAAATATAATTTTATTTTGCAAGTATTTTGCTATAAAATATATTTTCTTATTATTTTAACTCTTTCTCCTTATTAATTTTCTCTTTTTCTTTTTTCCTTGTTCTTCAAAAAGTCATTGTCATTTCATTGTAATCTCACTTTCAATGTCATTTTTTATTACAACTCCACCTCCCTATTTTACTATTATTAGTTTAACTCTTTTCAACTTTAAAATTATATATAAATATTTTATTATATTTCAATCAATTTGATAACCCATTAGATCTCAAGATGATAAATAGGTATTATTTATTTTTAAAAATCCAAATTTCACTTAACCTTTTCTTTTTTTTGGAGAATTTTGATTCTTTCAAAATTGTCATTTCTAGTTTTGAAGTACGAAATAATATAAATTAATTGATGATACCTTCAAAATTTTGACTTTTCTTAGAAAAATATTTAGTATTATCAATAACACAAATACTAGAAAATAGTATAATTTTGAAAGAAAGGAATTTGACCGAAGAAGAAGAAAAAAATGGAGGGGCTCAACTTGAGTAGGGGTGGGCTGAGGTGAGGGTGGGAGGTGAAGAAGAAGAAAAAAAAATTAAGGGAGGGGCAAATTGACAGTAGGGGTGAAAGACGAAAAATTTAAAGTGAAATTAAAATTAAAGCATAAAATTAAAATTAAGTCGAAAAGTAAAAGAGAGAAATAAAGAAAAGTTTAAATTAAAAAAAATATATTTCAAATTTAATTAACACGTGTTACACAATGATTGGTATGTTATAACCACTTGCTATTTAAAATCTGTATTGGTCGAAAATTGATTTAATAATATATTATTAGAATTGTTTTAGGGGAAGGGGGTAATAGAATGCCCACATAGTTAAGATGTCTTTTTAAAAGTTCGGAATAACCTCAGGTTTCGCTTTATGTCTTTTCTCTTATTTTATACAAATACTTAATGCTCTTTGAATTTGTCTTGAATTGATGAGCCAGACACAAATATTTTGTATTTCAAATATTTGTATACATAAAAACTTTTAATTATATGAATCCAATATAATACTTAAATATAAAACCTCAAGCAATTTTGTATATAACTAACAAACTATAAAAATCTTTATATACAATTCTGTTTGATACAAATACTTCAACTTTGTCTTGAATTGATGAACCAAACACCAATATTTTGTATTTAAAATATTTGTATACATAAACACTTTCAGTTATATAAATTCAATATAATTCATAAATATACAAAAAATGTATGTATGCATCAAACAGTTTTGTATATGATTAATAAAATATAAAAATCTTTATATACAATTGTGTTTTATACACATACTTGATGTTCTTCTGATTTGTTCTGATGAACCACACACTACCTTGTTACTTCTTTCTCGAATGATTTTTCCTCTTGCTTCCTCCTTCAATAATTTTAATGTTGCTTGTTTTGACTTTGTTAATGACTTCATGGAGTGCAATTGGGTCATATTTTTCTCTTGGATCTCAATTCTTCAATAGATTCATCCATTTTGTTTTGGAAAAACTCATAGTCTAATAAGTAATTAGGGAACTTTTATAAGAATAATAAATATACAATTGTTGAAAAATGAAAAAAAGAAGAAAGAAGATTCACCCCCAATTTTGGCGATTTCCTGTGAAAATTGAATACACCATTAGAGGGAGGAGCTGAAATTCGAATTTCAAATGGGAAGTGAAAGAGTGATTTTAGGAGAAAAATAGGAAATGAGGATAGGAGAGATAAAACTGATTTTGTATAAAATCATACACAATTTGGTATACAATTAAGAGGTGGTGAGTCCCATTATTAATGACTAAAAAACTTAAACTATATTTATTGAACGTCAACAAATTAAACTATACCATAATTTACTAATAACTTAGGGATGTTTTCGAGTTCATGTAATATTATTTTATGTTAAATTATGACACGTACCAGTGATTTAAATAGGGCAAAGACCCACAACAAAATAAGAACCAAGTACTGGTCCACACGAAAATGAAACCAGACTTGGGCCAAACATCCTCTCTCTCTCTCTCTCTCTCTCTATTTTATTCATTTTTCATATTGGTTTAATTATTTATTTGATAGTTAATTCTAAGGTTTTCATTGATTCAATCCCCAAAAGATGATTTAACCATAATATTTAAATTAAATAAGTATATTCTTTTTCACTTGATTTTAAAACATGTAGTGTTTTCTTATTAAGTAACATCCTCATCTCCTCTCCCTAAGAAAAGTGAATTCAAAGATTATTTCCTTTCTCTATTTATTCAAGTATGCATTATTTAGCGAAATAGTTAACTATTTGATAGCCAGACATAAGCGGATATTTCGGGTTCTTTCAAACCCTTACCGAAATGCTAATATGAACCCGAACCCGTTTTATTGTTTTTATTAGATTTCTTTTTTAATCTTGTGAAAAAATTGTTTTCTTAATTTTCCTTTTAAAATTAAGCGGTGATTCTTAAAACCTCATTTTTTCTTCTTTGTTATGGAAAATTTTGACAAAATGGTTCATGTAGGCCCCACGTTGCATGGCAAAATTTTCCCATCTCAGTGCAGGTTGCACGACGCGCAGTCACTGCCTATTATTGGCTGGCGCGGCAGCTTGCTTGGACCATGTTTGGGTCCTCCTTGGAACCCTTAGGCTGGTCCTCGGGGCGTCTTTCTCAGACGTTTCAACCTTTTACATTTCAGGCTATGTATAGGAACCATCAATAATCAATTTCACCCTCAAAACATACCCCAAAACTCCATTATAAAACACTACGACACACTAGTTCAACTTCGACGAATTTTCGAACGTCTTGGACCTTTAACCTCTAAACACTTCCAAACTTTACATACTAACTCTTACCACCATTATTATTCATTTTAGGACTTAATAAACTCATAACAACATGTTAGGCTCTAATTCAATTTAGCTCATTTTGAGGGTGTAACAACTCAACTCATGCATGTAAAGTAAGAGAAAATACATGTGGTAGAAAGATAGGGAAGCATAAAGATGTCGCTAAAATAAATACTAGTTAATGAGTCAGTACAATCTTCAACGCTACATGGGACACAACAAGAAAAACAGATCAGAAGCGGGATCGTCGGGGACCTATAAGTGTTGTGAAATCTTGGTACATTTGATGCTTAAAACTGAGGATGAAGACTAGAATAGAATGTATTTTGATGTATATAATGTGTTTGTTAGTGTTGTACAGGTGAAACAAGTGAAAGTGAAAGTAGATAGAAAAGAAGAAGAAATAAATGTAGGTGAATTGATGGATAGTAAAGACCACAAATGACCTCATGGTTCGTGGTCTTCAATATGAATCGTGGTGTGAGTCGTGATCTAATCTAGTGCTTCCGATTTGAAGAGTTTAGATTTGGTACGATCATGTAAAGATCACTACCAACCTCACAGACCGTAGTCATCATAACAGTATATGGTTGTGCTCATGAAGTTGAATAAGTGCCTAACCTTTAGGAAGATGGGTTACATACGCAACCTAATGAAGACTACGAAAACTTTCATGGGCGGTGGTCACTATAATGGCCCATGGTGGTGATCGTGAAGCTTATCTAGTACCAAGGCCCCGAGGAGTTAAATGGGAAGTGAACAAGTGAAGACCATGGGCACCTCTATGGATCCTGGTAAGTGCACGACCCGTGGTGACGTTTGTTATGCATGATTTAGTGTTCAAGCCTTGAAGACGAAAGGATGAGAAATGCCAAGGGAAGACCACAAAGGTTTTCACGGACTGTGAAGACCTTGATGAGCCGTAGAAATGGGCGTGAAGGGCCTGACACTCCAGTCCTACTTTGAGCAAGACTCAATTTTAAAACACTTATTTAAATTAATTAGGTAATTTTTATGTTTAATCTTATCGTACCTAGGAAGAAAATTAAGTTTCCATTAATCTTAGCTTTTGGTTTTCAGTTTTGGATATTGGATCAAGTTTAAAGTTCGGTTTTCCCGTTATAGATATATCGAAGTGATTGTTAATTTTCTTATTCTCTTAAGTACTTTCTTACATGTTTTCATTCTATGTTTCTGATTGTTTACTTGAAATCATGACTCGCTAAACACCACGACTTGGGTTGTGGGACCCATGACGCAATTCTAATTGTGATTTCTTAAAATGAGAGAAAGGCAATTGGTGGTTAAAAACTATAGTTAAGTTTTCGTTATTAATGTATTATGATGAGTGAACCCCTTAGGGTGAGTCTGTACCAGTCATTTGTTCGAGAAAAATTATAGTTAGGAAAAAGAAAAACAAATTTAAGGAAATGGAGACAAAGTTCAAATTTGAGAGAAAAGAACCTGTCATGACCCGAGAGCACCCCCTTGTCAGAACGTGGTGTGCAAGACCTCAAAGAGGTCTTATACAAGCCCTTAGCATTCACAAGAATCAATATAGAAAATAGTAAGGAATTTAAAACTTCATTCAAACCAAACTATTTTAATCTCATTAAAACATCTATCAAAAGACACATAGAAAGACTAAGCCTCATATGACCATCCTTAGACAAACATAACAAGATAGGGTAACGTCCCTATATACAATCGAAATTACTTAAGTTTATTACATGATTCTTAAAACATAAAAGCTAGAACATAAAATCCTTGTCCTTGAACATATTAGGACATACCAAAGAGGTCTTTAGAGAACTCTAATCCCAAGATCCAACTCTAACTAGCTCAATCACTTCCCCGCACCTACACTTTGTAGAATTATTGAGAAAATATGGAATAGCACAATTAATCAGCAAGTGTGATGACCATGAAAAAAATGTTTTTAAATGGACATTTTGGTTGAAAAACCCATGCATATGCTATTTTGAGAAATCTTACAAGTCATGAACAATAGAGGTATAGTTTACATTAGATCCAACATATAAAGCATTTACTTCACATTTATACTTCACCCCAAGTAATGATGCTTCACAAGTATCAATATGCAACACATAAACATGTACACCAAGTGAGATACAAGTTAACATCCTAGGGTCTCTATCTAAAGTCACCCTAAGACACACTTGAGTGAGACATAAAGTGGTCGCCCATAGAACCTGTTTAACACACTAAGTGTTCCTTAAGGTTACCATAAACAAGAACATTTACATTTTAACATAACATATTAAATAGTTCATTCAATAATATAACAAACACATGCAATATACTCTAAGAATAACAAGTCAACATTCTTCTTTAGAGTCATTTAGGACATATCCATGTATTTAGAGGACTTCATAAATTAGCCATTAAGGCTTAGGGAACTCAATTTAGTACCTTTAAAGCCTACTTGTTCCATGTGTAGATAGCATCCAATAATACTACCTACACGTTGTAGAACCAGTCCAACAACTAGAGTGCACATCCCATATGACGGGAAAGGGCATTAACCGACATCTACCATACTAGCTAGGCATGGAATACGACGTCATAAAGTCCAGTGCCGTGGAAGGTGTTCTTCTTGCCAAGGATAGAGCTAGTACACATCCCATGTAGGCACATGGTTTAGGGGATATCTAAAGATGTTCATTGGACTCTTGCCCTTTCTACTGGATGAGACACCATCTTAACCATATCCATTTGATGATAGCCTTAGTTCCTATAGAGTAATTCCATTCAAGGCACCAACATTAGGTCTAACCAACCCGTAGTACTTTTACCAAGAGGGAACCATGCTTAGGTCTATCCAATCAAGGTTCATTAATGATAACTTATTGACTTTATTAGAGATGATTTCTACCATTCTTGCCCACCAATGTCTAAGCTATAATTTCACACAAGAAGAAGGTCATCACCCTTAGATCCACCCCTTCAAGGTTTCACATTCATTAAGGAGTCTAGACTCATTAAAGGGCACCATGCTTAGGTCTAGCCGACTCGAGACATAACCTAGAATTATTCTTTACTCATTCATAGAAAAGGGAATCATCGTTAGGTCTAGTGGATTCTAAACATTCATTAATTACTCAAGGAAAGGATACCTAAGCCTACCAATTCCAAGGGAAAACATTACATCATAGAGATCATTCACATTCTATCATCATTACACATGAACATAAAAAAATAATATAATTTTCATCACATTACATTCACATCATACATAAGATCAGCATTCTACCTTTAGAATCACATATATAACCTTCATACTTCACCTCCATATATACCTATTTGACACAACACCAATTCATCATATAATACCTTTGAGGCCATGATAACATTAAATATGATAAGAAAACACCTCCATCGTAAGTGGATTAAACCATACAAGAACAATTCTATATCAATTCTACATTAACCATGAGAATAGGGGTGTGTTTGTTATGAAGGAATATATTTTCCAAAAAATGTTTTCGAATTTTCTCATGTCTGATTGGATTAAATGCTTTGGAAAATATTTTCCAAATAACACTCCTTTTCCTCACATTTAAGGAAAATAACTACCATTCAAAACTTATGGAAAACATTTCCCAAAACTCTCTTTGAACTTCAAATTAAAATTGTTTGGTTAAAAAATCATTATTTTTGTCTCTACCCTCAAACCAGCACACCCCCCCTTTTAAATAACATTTTCAACTAAATTTTTTATTTTCACCCCTATATTGACCCTCCCTATGCTAGCCACCCACCCAAAAAAATAAGTTTATTTTTAAAAAATATTTTCAACTTTGAATTTTATTTTTAATCTGATCCTCAACCACCTTCCCCTCCACCCCCCCAAAAAACATTTAGGTTTGTTTTTAAAAAATGTTTTCAACATCAAAATTTTATTTTTTCACCCCTATGCTCGATCCCCCATCTACCCATCCACCACTCGAGAACTCAATCAATGGCAAGTGATCATCCCAATTTCCTTTAAAATCAATCACACAAGCTCTTAACATATCTTCTAACATTTGAATGGTACGTTCCACTTGACCATCCATTTGAGGATGAAAAATAGTACGTAGTTTCACTTGATTAACCAACCCTTTTTGAAAATACCTCCAAAACGACAAGTGAATTGTGCATCTCTATCCAATATGATGGACAAAGCTATCCCATGAAGACTCACAATATCATCAATATAGATCCTTTCATAATCCTTCTATAAAAAAGTAGACTTGACGGGGATAACGTGAGAAGATTTCGTGAACCTATCTACAATAACCCATATTGAGTCATTTTGCCTCCGGGTTCAAGGAAACCCAACAATAAAGTCCATATTAATATTCTCCAACTTTCAAGTAGGGACTTCCATTATTTGGGTCAAACCACTCGACTTTAACTTGTTGTCAATTCGGACATTTAGCTACAAACTTTGCAATGTCCCTTTTTAAGCCATCCCAGCATTATACCTCTCTAAGATCATGATGCATTTTGGTGGCAACCGGATGAATACAATATCAGGAACCATGAACTTATTCCACAATCCTTTTCCTCAACTCATCAACATCCGGTCACACAATCTACCTTAGTACCTTATCGTCCCATCCCCCCTAGGGAGAATGACTCATTTAACTTTCTAAGTACCAATTTCTTCAACTCCATAAATAGTATATCAAGATGTTGCTTAGACTTCACGTCAACCACTAAAGATGACTTGGAGTTATTATAAACCATACTACCACCATTTGGGGAATCGTCCAACCGAACACCCAATCGAGCCAGCCTATGAACATCTTTCACTAGGTCTTTCTTAACTTCTTCTACATGAGACATCATACACATGATCATATGACTTAGATCATCCTCAACCACATTGGCTTTGCCGGTGTGGTAGAGAACATCATGTCGTAATCTTTCAATAAATCCAACCATCTTCTTTGTCAGATATTCAACTCCTTTTGAGTAAACACATATTGCCGAGTCTTATTGTTGGTATAAACATCCACTTGCACACCATACAAGTAATGCCTCTATATTTTCAAAGCAAACACTACCTCTAATTCAAGATCATGACTTGGATAATTCTTCTCATGCACCTTGAGTGTTCTAGAGGCACAGGATATGACTTTCACATTTTGCATTAGGGCACAACCAAAACCTACTCGAGAAGCGTCAAAATATACCACAAATCCCTTGGTAACCCCAGTAAGGTCAACCCTGGAATGGAGGTAAGCCTATATTTTAACATTTGAAAATTTCTTTCACAAGCCTCCAACCACTCAAACTTAACACTAATTTTGGGCCAAGGTAGTCAAATGAGAAGCAATGGACACAAACCCATCCCCAAACCTCCTATAATACCCTACTAAACCCAAGAAACTTCTAATATCGATTGGAGCCAAATGTGTAGGCCAATTCTTAACTGCTTCAGTTTTCTATGGATCAACCTCTATATCTCAGTTGAGATAATATTATCATGAAACGCCACCGACCTCAACCAAAACTCACACTTACTAAACTTGGTAAAGAGGTCGTGTTCCTTAAGGACTTCCAACACCATTAAAAAATGGTCCATACATTCACTCTCATTTTTCGAATATACCAAGATATCGTCAATGAAGACAATCACAAAGGAATCAAGGTAATTTTTGAAAACTCTGTTCATAAGGTCCATAAGAGCCTCCGGGTTATAAGTTAACCCAAAATAAATGACTCGGAATTCATAATGACTATATCTATTTCGAAAAACCATTTCAGGAATATCTTCACCTCTCACCCTAAGTTGGTAATATCCCGACCTTACATCAGTTTTTGAAAAGTAACTCGTGCTTTGGAGTTGATTAAATAAATCATCAATCCTAGGGAGAGGATACTTGTTCTTTATGATGACTTTATTGAGTTTCCGATAATCAATACATATCCTAAGAGACCCATCCTACTCTTACAAAAATAACACCGGAGTACCCCATGGAGAAATACTAGGTTGAATAAAACCTTTGTTTAGTAAGTCTTTGAGTTGGACCTTCAACTCTCTCAATTCGGTTGGAGCCATCTGATAACGAGGAATTGAAATAGGTTTCGTATTTTGTAATAAGTTAATACATAATTCAATTTTCCATTCGTGGTGAATTTTGGGAAAGTCATCAGGAGAGATTTTTGGAAAGTCCTTCATTATGGGGACAAACTCTATAGGAGGAATCTCGAATTCAAGATCTTTCACCCTAGCCACATGGTAGAGACACCCTTTGGAGATCATCTTATAATATTTAAGACAAGAAATGATTTGAACTCTAAGGATTGAGTTTAGAACCTTCCACTCTAAGATGGGTTCATTTGGAAAATTGAACTTAACTACCCTTGTCCTATAATCTATGGAATCAAAACAAGCATGCAACAAATCCATTCCCAAAATGACATCAAAATCAACCATATCAAGTTCTACTAATTTAACATAAGTAGATCTATTGGGCAATAATATAAAACAATTCCTTTAGTCTCTTTTAGCAATAACTGGGTCACCCACTAGGTTAGTAACCGAAATGGTTCAATTAACATATCGGGCAATATATCAAACTCTCTAGCTACCAACAGAGTAACAAATGACAAGGTAGCAAATACTTGTACAAGACCTCCAAGAGGTCAAGTACGTTGTGTTCTGATTCGAGAATGCCCTAACTTCTAGAGGGTACTCTCGGGTCGTAAAAACATTTTATTAGATCATATTTTATGAAAGTGGTCTTAGGAATCAAAAAGTCTTATCAAGTCACATCTAGTAGAGTATCGATCATCGGTGTGAGTCGCGACACATCCATGAGCGAGAAGCTATAGGACGATAGAGTTTCCTTTCTTTTACACTCCTATGTTGTGCCATAGAGATTTAGAAGTTATGAGTGTTCTTTTCTTACGGTTTTCGTTATGTTATTGGAGATGAATATGAGAAGGACACAGACTAGGAGAGTTGATGAGAATGATGTGAATGAGGAGATTCATCCTTAAGTTGAAAAAGTTGAGCAAGTTTTTCAAGGTGCTTAAGGTGCTAGAGATTCTCAAGTCCCTATTGTGGAAGAAGGTAATGTTGTTCTGGTGGTTCCCCCAGAAATGACTAATGGGGATTTTAGAGAGGCTTTAGTTGTTTTATCCAGAAGCATGACTACCCATGTGAATAGGGGTATTGATCCTAGAGTGAATGTTGTGGAGATCACTATGACATCTAGATCGAGATATTTTGTAAGGATTAATCCTCCTACCTTTCTTGGATCTAAGGTGGGAGAGGATCCCCAAGAGTTCCTAGATGGTATTTATAAGGTGTTGATTTCCATGGGGTGACTTCTAGGGAGAAGGTGGAGTTAGATTCATACCAATATAGGGATGCACACTCAATGGAAGGATAATAGGCCGGTTGAGCCGAGTCCTATTGATTTGGTGGAATTTAAAGAGGCTTTCTTAGGAAAGTAATTTCCCCGTGAAAGGTAGGAGGTGAAGTTAGAAGAATTCATCAATATCAATCTAGGCAATATGAGTGTTGAGGAGTAATATTTGAAGTTCACTATGTTGTATACATATGCCCCATCGTTTAGTGTCTAACCCTAGGGATGAGATGAGTAGATTTGTGACCGGGGTCGTTGACCAAGTAAAAGAAGAATGTCATACGGCCATGCTCTATGATGATATGATCCTATCTAGACTCATGGTTTCTTCTCAATCAAATGAGGAGTCTTAGCTTGGTAGGATTGCTAAAAACTTGAAGAGAAGTGGGTCAAATGATCAAATCCAACCTAGGTTCAAAAAGAAGTTTTCAACTCAAGATGAACCTAGGGGTGCTAAGGTATAACTTGAGGGATTTTCCTTCTATTTCTTCTAGAGTGTGAGAGGGTAAGCTAGTTCCTCCAAATGCTCCGGAAGTTGATGCTCCAAAGAAGAATCATTTATATGCACTCCAAACTAGAGGATTAAAGCTGGATGATGATGGTAATTCCTTGTATTTATATATTTAGTGTTATGAGTTCCTTATAAGTGGGGGAGTATGGTTAGTAGAGGAGTTAGAAGGTCATAGTAGTATGTTTCATTGTTGCATGGTGTTTAGGAGTCTTGGTGGAATCGAATTTCATTGATTCCTTTCATTGTGCATTCCATAAAGTTATGATTAGGTTTTAAATTTAGTTTATATGGTTTATTCTACCATATTTTCATGCTTTTTATCATCAATTGCAAAAAAGTTGCATTTTTGAAATTTTGAAGCATGTTCACAAAATACCTCGCATTTTACTGTAACGATTTTGAAATTTTGACTAAATTGTTCTTTAATGAAAAAAGGTTATGGTTTGTATATAATTGATGTATATGATCATAATAATGAATTTAAAAAATGAGTTTTTGCTATTTGAAATTAAGAAGGTGAGTCTTATTGCATGATAAGTTGTAGAAGTAGTATTCTATCTTCTTGTTGTGTTTTGAGTTTGTTAATGCTGTGAAATTGATGTTTATAATATATGAGGGTATTGTATATTGTAAAGTATTGTTATATTCTGCAATTCTTGAGTTTCTTATCTCTTGAAATTTCCTAAAGAATAGCAAGTGTCATTCGAGTATGAATGTTTCCAAGTAGGGTAGTATTTTTACACCCTAAAAATGATCTAGGTTAAACTAGAGCCTAACATGTGTTTAATGATGTTTTAAAGTCTTAAGATTGTTAATAATAGTGTTTATAGGCAGTATATGAAGTTTGGAAGTGTTTGGAGGTCAAACATCCAAGAATGTCTATAAACTAGTCAAAGTTGAACTAGTGTGACGTAGTATTTTGTAGTGATGTTTCGGGTGATTGTTTGCGGTGAAATTGAGTACGGATGGTTGTTTCACGTAGTATGACATGAAAAGGGTCGAAAATTTCTAGAACGACGCCCTGGGGACCAGCCAAAGGGTCCCCAAAGAGGACCCAAACATAGGACAGCCAAGCTGCTGTGCCAGCCAAAATCTGGCAGTGGCTGCGCGTCGCGCAGCTGAAACTGAGTGGGAAAGATTCTTTCCCTGAAACTCGGGTCTGTCACGAGCCATACTGCCTTGAAATTTTCCAGAAACAATATTTGAAAATGCCTCCACGACGCGCAGTAAACTCTCAAATTTGGTCGCGTCGTTTTTTAGTCAAATTTGAATTGGTTAAATTGTCTAATAAGTGCAGGGGTCTTTTTGGTAATTTGGTGATGTCTTATTGACGGTTATTGAGTCTTTTTATACCCCTAAAATCACCAATCAAAGCTAAAATCTCAACTCAAAATAAAACCTCTCCATTCTTCTCTTCAAAACTCCATTGATGAAGGTTTGAATCTCCAAGGGAGAAGACTGATTTTACAAGTTTTCCTCCATAAATTTCGTGGGTTAATCTTCTATATTAAGGTATGGTCTTGATCCTTGAATCTCTTTCTTCAAGGAGTCAATTCCTTATGATTTTTCAAAGATGATTAAGAACATGAATTCTCCAATTTTGTGATCTAGCCATGCTTTCTTGCATGAAACATTTTTAATCATTATATTATGATTGAATTGATGTTAATTTGATGATTTTAACCTAAAAACTCTAAGAACCAATGCAAACCATGCAATCTTAGTTTTGACTATTTTATGGATTAAGCGATTGTGTCTCAATGCTTATGAATTCTAGTGTAGTTTTCTTTGGGCTATTGAATGATATAAGAATTGTATTGGATTGATGCATAGGCTGTCTTAGATTGATAAATTTATATTGAATTGATTTAGATTTATAAAGTATTGTGATTTTTGTATTGGATTGATGATCATGGCCATGGGTAAAGGACTTTTGGTATCGTATTGGATGATTTAGCTATGGATTGAAGTGGTGAGATTGGATTGGTGGTACGCTTCCATAATTATATTTATTTTATGTAATGTAGATCTTGATTTATTTTGTGATTGGTATGGTCCACTTATGGTGGCGGTGCTATGTGTTTTACTTGTGAATTATGTGGCCTCGTCAGTTTACTTTATGTGTTGTGATGATCATGGCCTTGTCCACACTACTTGATATATTATGATGGTTTGTGTAGTTTTGTAATGACCCAAAGTATACTCTAGCCGTTATGAGTGTCGTTGCCCTCGATGATGACTAAGACAAGCCTTTAGCATACATCATAGCACATCATAGGTCAAAAATATTGAAAAATTTAAAACTTTTCATAATCAAGTTTACTTAGGCTTCTCGCATAGACAACATAACCAACATATGGGAATTTAGTCTAATACTTTGTTTCACATTAAATGATCTATAAAGTGAATGACAATAGTTTGGGCATATCCCTTAGTCTATTACAATATGCCCATATAGGCTACAAGAAAGTCTCAACATGAGAATGGAATAATTGTCTCAAAACATAGACAAAACTAATAAGGCTTGATGACTGGCTCTATCCTCGGAACTTTTCACAAACTTTAAGTACCACCTAGAAGTTAGGAAGAACCCTCGGTTCGTGGCAAGGCGTACATGACCATTTGGGGTCTTGTAAGAGCCCTTAACTATCGTTCATTGCATAAGACATGAAAAGTAATGCGGAATTAAAACTTTTCAAGAGATTTAATAAAACTAATCTTTCATAAATATTTAGAGAATCTCATCGTCAAAAGCCAACTTTAAGACACGACATAATATCTTAGGGACGTGGCCCTTTACATTAAAAAGTAATACAAAGTAAGTCTTTAAATAAGAAAGTAAGAAAAGGACTATGCCCTCAAATATATGAGAACATACTTTATCTTGAGAGAAACTTTCCAAGTCTTCAACCTTGCTTAAAAAAACCTATACTTATAGAGTATAGAAAAGTGTGGGGTAAGTACAAAACAATGTGCTATGTATGGCATATGCAAAAACATGCAAAAAGGGACATTTTAGTAAAAACACATTTTCATGCCAATTAAGGAAACATTCATAAATATAGAAGTAAAACAATATAATAAACACCATTTAACACTTAGAGAAGGATTTCCATGATTTTTGCAAAAGAAAGCATTTTTACAGTAACTTTCTAATTTTACAATGAACTATTTAGAACATTACAATGACTCCACTTTGACTCCAAAAATAGTGAACTTCCAAGGCATTTCCAATGAGGAAGTGAATTAATTTCCATAGGAGTTTCCCGACCAAGGTTATCCTAAGACTCACCAAGGTAAGACATGAAGGAAGTGCGCATATGCCTCCTTCAATGCACACCAAGTAACTCATTCTCTACTAATGAGGAGTTCCCATCTCAAGAGGTACATTGGAATACAACATCTCAACTCACGAAGCGTAACCACCTCTTCTCATATCCTCTTGGTGCTAGAAATAACCCCCATCGATAGATTCTTAACATTATGTATACTATAGGTTAAGGATAAGTAGTGAACAACACATTTCAACTCATGAAGGGAATTCATCCTCTGACCTATCTTAGAAAGCTCTTAGGATGTAGTGAGGTTGGTACTAAATACTTCATCTCGACTCACGAAGAGTGTCCACCTCAAAACTCCTCTATTTACTCAACGTAGCTTCACACATACATTTAAATGTGTGTGTACTTGTGATCAAATCTTGCGTATAAACATCATTTAATTTACATTAACTTCTTTACATGGTTTAAACCTACATTCATCGATTCAAACACTTTACATTCTTCACATCATCATATACTTTATTTAGGCATAATTTAAGCCATGCAATTCAAGCTTCAGAAAACACAATACAAGACCCATATTTAACATCACTTAATTTCACATATTAGTCCTTCAAAGCCACACTCACAATACATTCTAAATAACATCAAGTTCATCAAGTAAACTCCGCCACCAAGAAGGTGGACATACCTTGCAAGAACAATTTATAATAAGAATCATACAATATAAGAACCTCACTATTTAACCAAGCCATCACCACCCATAATTATTTTCTCAATATTTCATCATAATAATACCCTTAGAGAAGTAGCTAAATCATAATAACAACACAAGAAAACCAAAGGTAAAAGACTACAAAACTAAGCTCATTTAACCATTATCTAATAACATTAAAAACATCATTATTAAGTCATTTGAAACATTTTCATGCAAGACCCATAAATATAGTTGAAGATAGAAGAAACTAGGGTTGAAAATCCTTTTTGAAAATCCATTAGAAAGGACTCCTTGAATGGAAAAGAGTTCAAAGATGGATACCATACATTAGATAAGAGAAATTCCAAAGATTTTTATGAAGAACTTGGCCACCAACAGACCTCCTAGCTCTTCTTGACTTCTAGTTTCCAAAGAGAATTGAGAGAGAATTCTAAGGGAATAGGGTTTTGGGTTTTAGGAAATTAGGTCTAAAATTAGGTCTTAGGGTTACTTTAATATACCTAATAAACCCTAAAATAACTTCCTAGGGTCATAAAAGACTTGGGGTGAATTTACCAAGAACCCCAAGCCAAAGCAAGAAATTACAGCTTCTACAGTGACCACCTATGCCCCTATCACCAATGGACCCTCCTCCCAATCGACGCCCTGTTGGTGGGGTCCGTCGATTGGGACTGCAACTACTCCATGTTAAGGCTTGGCTATCCTTTCAGGGAAAATCGACTCTTATGGTCGACGGGCCGTTGATCAACCAACAGACATTCCCTTGGGTTGTCGTTTGGTCATTGTGTTGACAGCTTCTTGCCAAGAAGTAGGATCCTCTTTTAGGGCCCCTCGTGGGTCCTAGGTGGGATCGTACCTGAACGTTAAACCTTTAAACATAGTCTTATAGGTCTTAGAAACATCCCACATAAATTTTTATTAAAAAGAGCACGAAAAACTAAATCAAACACCTCAAGACACACAAGCTCTATCTAAGGCACACTTTCCGAACGTCATGGACGTTCTCGGACTTTGACCTCCAAACATAACCAAAATTCATAAAATTACTAAGATTACATATGTAACTCATTTTAAATTTAAATAACTAAATAAACACTCATGAGGTCTAGTTCACCTTAGTTTATTTTAGGGTATTTACCTTCTCCCCCACTTTGAATAACATTCGTCCTCGAATGTCACTTAAAATTTATGAACAACAAGGAATCACTTAGAATCACATAAAACATTATAATTCAATTCTAAAACATTCAAAATCAAAGCATCAACTAACAAGGAGCACAATTTCACACTCTCAAGCACTTTGCAACATTAGCACTTAGCAAAACTTCACAAGTTCAAAATTCACCATTTTCTTTCTTTTATGGATGAATTACCTTCTTCAACATTAAAAATGTTCATATAAAATTATTTTACTCACATTGAAACTTAAATTCAAGAAAAAACAATTTTCTTCAAAAATGAGAATTTTTATAGTGAGCATTCACTATATCAACTGTTAAGTATGCCAAAATTTTTCAAAGTCCATTCTTTGAGAACTTCATCAAGCTGAAATGATCAAATGAACTATAAAACCATATAAAATCCTTTAATACCATAAAAACAACAATCATAAAAAGTTAAGACTTACCGGGATTATCAACTCCAAATTAGTTAACCTTTCTAGCTCCCATCCCATAGGGAGGGTTCTTCTTTGGAGCATTAGGATCTAGGGAACATTGATTGACCTCTTTACATCTTGCTTTTATGTTAGGTCAGTCCCTCATCTTGTTTCCCTTATTACCACATGCAATGTAATCATCCGTTCCAACAAGACACCTACCCTCATGTTGGTTTCCACAAGTAGGGCACCTAGTCCTCTCAAAAGTATGGCCACCACCTTGGAAATTTTAGTTGGAGCCTTGTACTTGTTTCCCATGGAAGAATCTTGGTGATAGAACCTCTTCTTAGGTTTTTGGTGACTAGAATCATCAAACCTAGGTCTCTTAACCTCTTGCCTTATCTCTGTAATTTTGTACTCCTCAATTTGTTGTTCATAGACCATGATCCTAAAGATATCCATATCATTAAGAAGCATTGTAGTATGACAATCTTTCTCCACAAATATAGACACTTCTATCACAAATTTTTTCATCCTAGCCGTAGGGTTGGATACCATTGTTGGAGCATACTTAGAGAGTTGGGTGAATTTGAGAGAGTACTCTTGCACACTCATTCCCCCTTGACGAAGGTTCATGAATTCAACCATCTTCTTCTCCATCCATTCAAGGGGAAAGAACCTATCTAGGAAAGCCTCTTTGAATTCTTACCAATATACATGACCTCTCTCTAAGGGTCTCTCAAACCTCAATTTGTCAAACCACACTTGAGACACATCTTTGAGTTGATAAGCGGATAACTCCGACTTTTCCCTAGGGGTCACACCCATAGTATCTACCACTTTGAAAACCTCATCTATGAAACCATGTAGATTTTCATCCACCTTAGTTCCATGAAAAGTGGGAGGGTTCATCCTCATGAAATCACGAATTTTAGAATCGGGAGTACTAGCATTAGGTTGGGGTCCCACTCCTTGATTAGCTTGGGCAAAAAAGTGATTATTGACGACATGAGCTTGAGCCGTCATGTGTTGGGTCAAGTTCATTAGGGCATCCATCAAATCCACATTAGTTATATCTCCCTTAATAAAAGGATCTTGAGGCATAGGAGGCACTTAGGGCACTTGAGGCTCTTAAGGTTCCACAGGCACTTGGGGTTCTTGAATAGGATCCTCCTCATTCTCTTCCTCCAGGCCAAAATTAGGAACTTGGCCAACACGGGGAGGGATCCTCTCATTAGCTACACCTCCCTCCTCACTTCTAGCGGTTAATATCTTTGTATTCATGTCCTATAAACACAAATAGAAGAGGTTAAGAAAAGACACCTTATACGACTCAACTCTAAGGAATGACATTACAATAGAGAAGAAAGTGAAACTTCTATCTTCCTATAAACTCTTGTCCATGGATGTGTTCGCGACTCACACCAATGACCAAGATACTACTAGAAATGGCTTGTGAGACTTTTTGGACCCTAAACTATTTTCCATAACCTTATGCTCTGATATCAAGTCTTTCATGACCTGAAAGTAACCCCTAGAAGATAGGAAGAACCCTCAGTTCGTGGCAAGGCATACTTGACCCTTTGCGGTCTTGTACAAGCCCTTAACTGTCGTTCATTACATAAGACATGAGAAGTATACATTATGTAAGGGCTATGCACGAATTGATCTAAATCATTGTAGATGGTTTTATATGAGACATCCCTATTAGACTATATGTTGTATTTTGTATATGTAGCATAAAAGTAGAATCCTATGTATGCTTCCTATGCGAGTATTCTAAGTAAACTCCCTACATATAATATGTGTAAGTGAGAGTTTTTTCACAACCCGAAAGTAACCCCTAGAAGTTAGGGAGTACACTTGGATCATGACCGGACTACTTGACCCTTTGGGGTCTAGTACAGGCCCTTCAACTATCGTTCATTACATAACACATGAAAAATAGTGCGGAATTCAAAACATTTCACGAATGAACAGATAAAAGGAAATCTTCAATAAATACTACGAAAATCGCATCAACACAAGCAAACTTAAAAATAGGATATAATATCATAGGGACATGACCCTTACATTAAAAGAAAAATACATGATAAGTCTTAATAATAAAACTAGGAAACATAGACTATGTCCTTAAATACATGAGGACATACCGAATCTTGAGAGAGTAGATTTTCCCAAGCTTCACCTTCAAATCTTATAAAGCTTCCAACCTATACTTATAGAGTATATAAGAGTATGGGGTTAGTACCAAAAAATATACTAAGGATGGCATATGCAAAAATATGCAAAAAGGGATATTTTAGTAAGAACACATTTTAATGTCAATTAAGTAAAACATTGAGAAATATAGAAGTAAAACAATTAAGAAACATAATTTAACACCAAGATAAGGATTTCCAAGATTTTAACAAAAGAAAGCCTTTCACAGTAACCTTTCCAAACTTTACAGTAACCTAGCTAGCATTTAGAGTAAGCTTCCTGTGACATTACATTGAACTAAAATGACTCCAAATGTAGTGAACTTCCAAGGTATAGACAATAAGTAAGTAAACTCATTTATTTCACAGTTCCCCTAACTAATTTCATCCTAAGACTCACTAAGGTAAGACATGAAGGAAGTACACATATGCCTTTTTCAATACACACCAAAGCGATCCTCAAGACTACCTCCTTTTTGGCATACTCACCTTGGGAGAACAAGCCCCCACTCAATGGAAATGAAATAGAAGAACACCCAAAAAACACACCAAGAATTCCCTTTCGGAATGCCTACTTAGTGCAATGAGTAGATGGTGTCCCATACAACCACCTACCCTAAGTAATACACTCTTTTAGAAGGCTTGACACTAAGACTCCCCTTTCGGAAGGTCCTACCTAGTGCAATGGATAGATAGCATCCCATACCACCGCCTACCCTAAGTAGTACATTCTTTTAGGAGACTTAGTTACTTTAATTCATACAAGACTCACCAAAACTCCCATTTCGGAATGCCTACTTAATGCAATGGATAAATAGCGTCCCATTCCACTACCTAACCTAAGTAGCACACTCTTTTAGGATTCTTAGCACATTCATTACTTTTGTGGGAGTTCGCTTATCAGAAATAGACTATGAGATCTAGACATGGAATCCTGATATTAACCCCTATCGAATAAGGGATCCTCACTTGCCTAGAGTAAGGTCATTCTCTTATCTTTTACATGGCTTGCCGAATAGCTACACCTCCTCGGGTGCATAGTTAAGGGATAAGGAGATTGCTACTAAGTAACTTACTCTCTACTAATGAGGAGTACTCATATCAAGAGGTACATCAAAATACAACATCTCGAATCACGAAGTGTAACCACTTCTTCTTCATATCCTCTCGGTGCTAGACATAACCCTCACGAATTCTAAACATTATATACTATAGGTTAAGGATAAATAGTGAAACCACATATCAACTCACAAAGGGAAATCATCCTTTGACCTATCTTAGAAAGATCATAGGATGTAGTGAGGTTACTACTAAATACTTCATCTCAACTAATGAAGAGTCTCCACCTCAAAACTCCTCTATTTACTCAACTTAACATCATAAGTTCATTTAAGTGTGTGTGTACTTGTGAGCGCATCTTTCATATAACCATAATTCCATTAATATTATCTTCTATACATGCTTTAGGCATTTATTCATCAAATCACACACCTTACATGATTCACAAAATTATATACTTCATTTAGGCGTAATCTAAGTCAAACATGCAATTCAAGCTTCATAATACACAACAGAAGAACCATCTATATTATAACTTCATTTCATATATTAGGCCATAAAAGCAACACTCATGATACATACTAAGTATAAAAAATTTATCAAATAAACACTGCCACCAAGAAGGTGGACCATACCACTCAAGAGCATTTCATAATTAAAGCTTAGACAACATAACCAACTTACCCTATAATCCTAGCTTCCATAACCTATAGAATTTGTACTCAATAATTCATCATAAATTATCCCTTAGGGAAGTAGCTAAACATTAATAACAACATAAGTAAAGCAAATCTCAAATAATACAAAATTAAGCTCATTTAACCCATTTCTTCAGCAAACATTTGATGAAAAGCTTTAACATGTTTTCATTAAAGTTTTGATCTTAAAATCATCAAATAACATTAGAAACATCATTATTAATTCATTCAAAATGTTTTCATGCAATACCCATATTTAGAATTGAATATAGAAGAACTTTTTGAAAATCCATTAAAAGGAACTCCTTGAATGGAAGAGAGTTCAAGGACGGATACAATACCTTAGATAAGATAAAACCCAATTATTTTGATGAATAACTTGTCCATCAACATCAATCCTAGCTCTTCTTGACTTCTAGCTTCCAAAGAGACCTGAGAGAGAGTTCTAAGGAAGAGGAGTTTTAGTTTTAGGAAATGAGGTCTTAAATTAGGTCTTAGAGTTTTAAATACTTTATTATACCTAATAGACCCTAAAAATAACTTCCTAGTCTCATACAAGACTTAAGGTAAATTTACCAAACTCCCCAAGCAATTACATGGACTTGACAACTTTTGGGGCAGTCTCGCAGACGGACCAACAAACAGACCATTTCTCAACCAATGGCCCATTGGTGGGGTCTTGTTGGTTGAGACTTCGCCTCAATCAGGATAATGTCATCCTTCCTTCAGTTCCAATCGACGTCCATGGTTGATGGACCTTTGATTGACCAACGGATCGTCTCTTGGGTCGCCGTTTGGTGACTGTTTTGTAGTTTCTTGCCAAGAGGTGAGGTCCTCTTCTAGGGACCCTTATAGATCCTAGGTGGGGTCGTACCCAAATGCTAAACCCCTAAAAATAGTCATCTAGGTCTTAGGAACATACCACAACAATTTAGATTAAAACAAACACGTAAAACTCACTCAAATACCTCAAGACACAAGAACACTATCTAAGGCATACCTTAAGGACGTCATGGACTTTCTTGGTCGTTTGACCTCCAAACTAAACCAAACTTCACCACACTGCCCAAGAACACTAATCTCATGAGATTCTATTTTACCTTAATTCATTTTAGGGCGTTACAAGGTCTATGTAAACTTCATGATCTAGAAGTATATGAAAAAGTTCTAATTTTTCTATACTTTTACACCTATGAAATTTAATGATTAATGCTTAGAGGCTAGTCTTAGTCTTCTTCGAGATGACTACACAGGTTACGTCAAGGGGGTTCTCCCTTGATGTGACACACTTGGTATTAGAGCATGATGTTGAATATGTTTAGGATCGATGTCTCATTTAACCACGTCTATGTCGATTCTTATTTATAATTGTGAAGTGCGCCACACTTATGAATGAGAGACTATGTCATGCTTAGGAAATTCTCATCTTTTTGTACTCCTATGTCATGCCTCTAGAGTATTACTTTATGTGTTATATCACCTAAACATCTTATTATGGTTATAGGTATGAAGACTAGAAGGGAATCCACAAGAAGGGTCGAAGAAGGGATTGCTAATGTGGGAGCTCATGACAACAAAGCTTCTCCACAACAGAACCAAGTACTTCCACTTGAACAAATTCCTATAGGTGGTCAAGTCCCGATTGTTCCTCCATCTTAGACAAATGGACAGATAAGGTCGACTTTTCTCAGTTTGGACCAAGTCATGGCCTCTCAAGTTATGCCGTCACTTCAGAAGTCCAAGATGTGACGACCTAAGTGAATCGGGAGGTTGGACCCCGTATGCCTCCACATGCTAGCACTATCACTTCTCGTTTGAGAGACTTTAGTAGGATAAACCAAACTATGTTCTTCGAGTCAAAATCGATGAATACCCTCTTCTATGGGTATGACTTTAATTAGAAAGTCGAGTTCGCGACCTATCAACTCAAAGATATGGCCCACACTTGGTACACCCAATAAAGGGTTAATAGGGTATTATGAGGTAGTTTGATGACCTGGGATATCTTCAAAATAACCTTCCTTGATAGGTTCTTCCCTAGAGATTTGAGGGAAGCTAAAGTGGAAGAATTCAACAAACTTTGTCAATGAGGTATGAGTGTAATTGACTACTCCTTGAAGTTTACTAAATTGTCTAAGTATGCTCCATCCTTGGTGTCTAACCCATGTGATAGGAATAGTCATTTTATTAAGGGAGTGTTCGATGGCTTGGTGGAAGAATGTCATTCGATTGTGCTTCATGATAATATGAATATCTCTCCTCTAATGGTTCATACTCATCAAGTGTAAGAAAGTAGACTAAGGAGGAATAATATAGATTCCAAGAGGGTAAAGTCTTATGAGGTTTGTTCTTCAAAGGAAAGGTTGGAAATCCAAGACAAACCTACATTCAAGAAGAGGTTTAACCAAGTTCCTTACAAATTTCCCAAGGCTTATGATGATAAGGTTTCTAACCCTAAGTCTCAAAAAGAAAGAGGTACTAGTTCACCAAATAAGAAGAACTTGTTGAAAGAGCGGAAAGAAACATATGAGTGATTGCCTAGTTGGGATGGACAATTGCTTTGGCTGTGGCAAGAGTGGACAGAAAATTAGAGATTGCCCAAATATGAAGGGGCAACACAAAGGGAGTGGGAAATTTGAATCAAGTGGTTCTAATGTTGATTATTTAATAAAGAATTTCTTTTATGCTCTTCTCATTAAGAGAGAACAAGAGAATTCTCCCGATGTGGTGACCGGTATGTTATAAGCCTTCTCTATGGATGTTTATGCTTACTTGATCCCGGTGGTATTTTATCTTTTTTTCTCCTTTGGTAGATAAAAAGTTTGATATTTTATCTCGATGTCCTAAATGAACCTTTTATGTAACTACCCAAGTAGGTGATTCGGTGGTTGCAGAGAAAGTGAATAGAAGTTGTCCTACAATGTTTCCTAATAGAGTTACTCATTTTGAATTATATAAACTTTATATGGTTTATTTTGATGTCATTTTCTGAATGGATTGGTTGCATTATTGTTGTTCTTCCATAGTTTGTAGGACAAGCATTATCAAGTTCAATTTTCCTAATGAACCCGTTTTAGAGTGGAAAGGGGGTATTTCAATTCCTAGAGTCCGTATCATTTCTTGTCTAAAGGCTTGTATAATGATATCTAAAGGATTTTTAAACCATATTGTAAGGGTCAATGATTTACACTCCAAAAATCCTCACATTGAGTTATTCCCCATAGTGAGGGAATTTCCGAAGGTTTTTCCTAATGACCTTCCCGGAATTCCTCCAAACCGGAAATTGATTTTGGTATTGACTTGCTACCTAATACAAACCTCATTTCAATTCCTCTTTACCAGATGGTTCTGGCCAAATTGAAAGAATTGAAGTCTCAACTCAAAGATTTACTAGACAAATGCTTCATTAGACCTAGTATTTCCCCATGGGGTGCTACGATATTGTTTGTGAAGAAGAAGGATGGGTACCTTAGAATGTGCATTGATTATCTTGAACTCAATAAAGTCACCATTAAGAATGAGTATCCTCTCCCTCATATTGACAACTTGTTTGATCAACTCTAAGGGGCAAGCTACTTTTCTAAGATTGACTTGAGATCATGGTATCAGCAACACAGGGTGAGAGGTGAGGATATACCTAAAATGGCATTTCGAACTAGATATGGTAACTATGACTTTTGAGTAATGTCATTTGGTCTCAGTAATGCCCCGGACTTTTATGGACCTCATGAATAAGGTGTTTCAAAATTACCTAGATTCATTTGTCATTGTCTTTATTGAAGACATCTTGGTATATTCAAAAAATGAGGATGAATACATGGACCATTTGAGAGTGGTATTACAAGTGTTGTAAGAACACCACCTATTTCCCAAGTATAGAAAGTTTGAGTTTTGATTGAGGTTGGTGGCGTTTCTTGGTCATATCATCTCTAGTGAGGGAGTTAAAGTTGATCCAAAGAAAACCGAGGCGGTTAAAAATTGGCCTAGACCATTGACTCCAACCGACATTAGGAGTTTCTTAGGTTAAGCAGGGTACTATAGGTGGTTTGTTGGATGTTTTTGCGTCCATTGCTTCCCCTGTGACTACCTTGACCCAAAAGAATGTGAAATTTTAGTGGTCACAGGTATGTGAAAGAAACTTCCAAATTTTGAAAGATAGGCTTACCTACGCTCCGGTGTTGACTTTACCGGAGAGTACACAGGGCTTCATAGTATATTGTGATGCATCCCGAGTGGGCTTGGGGTGTGTCCTTATGCAACATGAGAAAGTAGTAGCCTATTCCTCTAGACAACTTAAGGTGAATTAGAAGAATTATCCAACTCATGATCTTAGAGTTAGCGGCCACGATGTTTACCTTAAAAATATGGAGGTATTATCTTTATGGTTCTCATGTTGATGTTTATACCGAGCATAAGAGTTTTCAATATGTGTTTACTCAAAAGGAGTTCAATCTCCGACAAAGAAGATGTTGGAATTTTTGAAAGATTTATCATATGAGTATTCTCTACCACCCAAACTAAGCCAATGTGGAGGAGGATGCTCTATGTTTTATGACCATGGGTAGTGTTACTCATGTAGAAGAAGCCAAGAAATACCTAGTGAAAGATGTTCATGGCTTGGCTCAGTTTGGGGTTAGATTGGAAGATTCTCCAAATGGTTGTTTTATGGTCCATCATAACTCTGAATTGTCTTTGGTGGTTGAGGTGAAGTCTAAGGAACACCTTGATCCATAATTGATGAAGTTGAAGGAATTGATTCTTGGTAAGCTAAATGAGTTATTCTCCTTTGATGGGATGGTGTTTTGAGGTATCAAGAAAGGATGTGTGTGCCCAATGTTGATAAATTATGAAACCGGATTCTTAAGGAATCTCATGGTTCCCATTATTTTATTAATCCTGTAACGACCAAAAATACCCCCTAGAAGTAAGAGTACTCTAAGATCACCATACGGTTTCACCCACACGGTGTCGTCCACATAGTGTCGTTGACCTCTCATAGGTCTAATACAAGCCCTTAGACATCTTTCATTGCATAATAATAAAAATAGCAGAAAATTTAAACTTTTCATAGCACATCATATGCTAGAAGCAACACTTCGTATATATATATATATATATATATATATATATATATATAAGTACATAAGTAGACTATAAGTCTCATTGCCATAGACACAACTCAATATAATATAATAGGGACATGACCCTTAAAACATAACATGTAACCTAACTATTAAATCATCTTAATGAAACATCTTGACATAGGCAACCCTTGAATAAGAAGGGCTGTTTTACTTGAACTTGGGACACCTATCCAAGCTCTTCGCTTATGAGACATCCTCTAGCCTTCAACACCTACACTTCATGTAAAAAGATGAAGAAGAATGGTATCAGTACAAGAACACACTAAATATGGAAACCATGCATTTAAAGAGGACATTTCATTTAAAACCATTCAATATGTCTTTTTAGTAAATTTCATGAACATAGGCACATATAAGCTCAATATAGTGCACATACACCGTATAGACATGGATACTACTAAAAATAGAACATAAAAATATTTATAATACATTTAGGCATATTCAATACATATTATACATTACCTCTCTTTAGTCTTACTTCTTCCTCAAGTAACCCTCAATTTTATTTAGTACAATGTATCACCTTGAGGTCACCTTACAATAGCCTTTCATAATATGAATCATAACACAACCACATATATATTCATAAGTATTAAAATCCTAATAGAGATACACTTCACATAAGGACCATCGCCTAAGACAACTCCTAAGTCACACTACTACAATGTGTAGGTAGCATCCCATAATATTACTTCCACCGATTTTACCTAAGAATTCACCCTAGACGAGGCATAAAATACTTAACAAGTCATAACTCTTTAATTCATAACTAGACATAAGGCAACATACTTCACAACATCATATGAGAACTCTTTCCTTTACTACCACCTTAGTCATAACATATTTAGTTCATATCATAGGTAATCCATCCTCATAACCCCTTCACAATCTTACTTGGGTAATTTACACATGGAGTCCCATATCCCCACATATACTATGTAAACTCATTTAGAAGCCATAAGTGTAACTGACATGTATAATCAAAATTCATGTCATAACATAGCAAAGTCACCTAAACATGTGATCATACAAGTCATACATAATTACCCAAGTCCCCACATATTCTTATCTTATTTCTTTTCTTAAAATTTTGGAGACATAGCCATAACGGACATAGACCATTTGACCTACATTGAATCCGGTGTTCTACTCCCACACAAAAAAGAGAGGTTACTACTTCCTAAGGTAGGACCTTCATCCAAGATAGATATTCTAGTGGATCCACTAAGATAAAACCTAGGGGGCACGTAGTTATGGAACAAGGAGATTGCTTCTAGAAACCTTGACTTCTAATGTGGAGGTTTCCATATCATGAGGCAACATCTAGGTTGGGAACCCAGACTTACTAAACGTGATGGTTCTCTTTATGGGAAGCTGGACTTACTAAACGTGAAGCTCCCACTCTCATTTGTCATGTTCACTTGGTGGTAATCTTAAACTCTTTTTTTAAACATCATTAAGCCTTTATATAACATTAGTTCATAAAGATTAGGCATTAGGGACTTACTCCCTCATACATCATATATCTCAAGGTATCTAGGATTAGAATGTCCTTTCATTATACAACCTACATTAGGTGAGAATGTCCTTTCACATAATCATATAATATTTGTACTATAGTCTAAATTAGAGTACAATTAAGTAATACCTTTCACGAGACTCACTTATTCATTAGACTACCATAAACATACTTCATTCATATAAGCATGTGCTTGTGTACATATATGTGAAATCTACCTTCACATAAAAACCTTTAGTCACACGTCTTTATAACTTCACTAATTATATACTTTACATGCATATAAACAGGTAATGATGCATAGGAGATCTATTCTTTCCTTAGTTAACGTGAATCTACCCTACTCATTGATATGCATGAAGTGTGTGTGTGTACATTGGTCAACATGATCACATAATGACTATAACCTAACATTAAGGAAGCCACCCTCGAAATATAAAAACACATGTACAATGTCACGACCCAAAACGAGCCGTGAGGCACCCACACTTATTCCCCTATGTGAGCGAACCAACCAATCTAACCCCAACGTTTTGAAACATAATAAACAGAATAAAATGCGGAAGACTTAAAACTCAATCATATAACCAATAAATAACTTCTAAAACTCAAAACTTATCATTATTCCCAAAATCTGGAAGGCATCATCACAAGAAAATCTATCCTCAAATTACTAAATCTAAGAATGCCTAGGAAGCTAAAACAAATACAAGAGATAGTCCATGTCCGAACTTCAAGGACATGAAGACATGAATGAGAGAGAATCCAGTCTGAGCTAGGAACAATAGCTCACCCTGAAATTTGACGTGGTGAAGACTGGATAGAGTTGCTGTTGAGTTGAAGACGACGATACGTTTGCTGCTCTACACAAATAACAAAGAGAAAAGCATACAAGTAGGGGTCAGTACAAAACACGAGTACTGAGTAGATATCATCGGCAACCTTAAAATAGAAAGTAATATATATCAGATAATATCATAAAATCAACTACAATACTCAACAGGTAGCAGCAACAAGTACAAAGATCATTGATAATAACGCCAAGTACACCCATGAGGACTCAAGCCTCCATACAATACTCATTTGAGAAATAGGTTCATTTTTTTAATTATATTAACATAATTCAAGATTCATTCTCTTTGTATCCTGGTGTCGGAACGTGACACTCCGATCCTCCTCATACTATCCTGGTGTTGGAACGTAACACCCGATCAACTACTACTATCCTGGTGTCGGAACCTGACACCCGATCAATTAATACTATCCTGGTGTCGGAACGTGACACCCGATCCACTACTACTATCCTGGTGTCGGAACGTGATACCCGATCCATTAATACTATCTTGGTGCCGGAACGTGACACCCTATCCATTAATACTATCCTGGTGCCGGAATGTGACACCTGATCCATTAATACTATCCTGGTGCCGGAACGTGACACCCGATCCATTAATACTATCCTAGTACCGGAACATGACACCCGATCCATTAATACTATCCTGGTGCCGGAACGTGACACCCGATCCCCTAACCTCATTCTTTTAGTTCATCAAGCCTTCTTTTATACCAAGGCATCATCATTAACAAAGAGGTTTTTAAAGGTTTAAGATTCAACAGCCTCATCATGCTTAATTTATCACAATTATATAATCACATCATGCAAGCACACAATTAAGCATATAGAAGGGTTTACAATACTACCCAATACATATCATTCTCTATTAAGAGTTTACTATGAAATAGCATAAACCATAACCTACCTTCACCGAAGAATTGAAGTCAAGAAATCTAATTTTCCAATGCTTTGGTTTCTTCTTCGTTTCTCCCTCTCTCGTTCGTTCGTCCCTCTCTTTCTTTTTTTTCTTCTGATTTTTCCTTATTCAAACTCATTTTCTTTTACCCTAATTACCATATAATTAAGTATAAAAGATGACCAAAAAAACCCACTAATTAATTCAAGGTTATCTCCTTTAACCCCTAAGAAATTGAATTTTTAACATTCAACCACTAACTTTATAATTATAAGCAGGAATAGTCCAAAACGCCCCTTAAAACTTTTAACAGAAATCTTACCCAATCAAGGTTACGCAGTCTGTGACGGGCCGTCGTGCCTGCGACGGTCCGTCCTGCTGCTTCCGTCACAAAGTTCAGAGAGTAACTTTTCACTAAAGGGCCTATGACGGTCCGTCGTTCCCACGACGGTCTGTCCTGCCATGTCATCGCGAAGTTCAGAGAGTTGTTCTCAGTACCCAATTTTTCAGAATTCTAAGTGTTTTGGAACGAGACACCCTCAACGGTCTGTCGTGCCCATGACGGTCCGTCGTGGGATCTGTGGACTCAGACAGTTATTACCTGAAATAAACTCTACTGCTCAAAACGACTAACAGGTCATTACATTAGATACCAATTTACCCATCGTTCATCCCCAAACGATCACAAAAAGAAAAATAAGGACGAAAAGGAGTACCTGGGTCTATAAAAAGGTGTGGATATCTGTCTTGCATATCGGCCTCCTTCTCCCAAGTGGACTCTTCGGCTGGCCGATTCTTCCATTGAACTTTGACAAATGCAATCTCCCTTGACCTCAACTTGCGGACTTCCCTATCTAAGATAGCAACAGGCTCCTCCTCATAAGAAAAATTCTCATCAAGAAGAGCTGAATCCCAATGAATGATGTAGTTTCCATCACCATGGTATCTTTTCAGCATAGACACATGAAATACCGGGTGCACTCCTGAGAGTGCTAGGGGCAAGGCTAATTCATAAGCTACCTCCCCCACGCACTTCAGAACTTCAAATGGACCTATGTACTTCGGACTAATCTTACCTCGCTTACCGAACCGCATCACCCCTTTCATGGGTGAAACCTTCAACAAAACTTGCTCGCCCTCCATAAACTCCATGTCTCTAACCTTTTGATATGCATATTCCTTCTGCCTACTTTGAGTTGCTAAAGATTTTCTTGAATGTATTTCACTTTATCTAACGATTCCTTCAGAAGATCAGTACCCCAAGGTCTAACCTAAAATGCATCAAACCACCCAATGGGAGACATACATCTTCTCCCATACAATGCCTCAAATGGGGCCATATCAATACTTGAGTGATAGCTATTGTTGTATGAGAACTCTGCTAAGGGTAAGAAGTTATCCCAATGACCACCAAACTCTATCACACATGCACGAAGCATATCCTCCAAAACCTAAGTCGTTCGCTCAGACTGACCATCGGTCTGAGGGTGAAATGCAGTACTAAGATCCAATCTAGTACCTAATTCAGCATGCAATGTTTTCTAAAACATAGAAGTAAACTGCGTACCTCTATCTAATATGATGGAGAGTGGAACTCCATGCAATCGAACAATTTCTGATATGTAAATTTTGGCTAACTTCTCTGCATTATAAGTCACCTTAACCGCAAAGAAATGAGCAGACTTAGTTAATCTGTCAACAATCACCCAAATAGAGTCATACTTACCCATCGTCTTTGGAAGACCAACCACAATGTCCATTGCAATTCTCTCCCACTTCCATTCAGGAATGGGCATTGTCTGAAGTGTCCCTCCAGGCCTCTGGTGTTCATACTTTACTTGGTGACAATTAGGGCATTGAGCAACAAAATCAACAATGTCACGCTTCATCCTACTCCACCAAAAATGTTGCTTTAGGTCACGATACATCTTGGTTGCACCAGGATGTATAGAATACCTTGAACTATGAGCCTCTATAAGAATAGTGTGAATCAAGTCATCGATGCGGGGTACACATACTCTTCCCTTGATTCTCAAAACACCTTCCTCATCGATTTTTGCTTCTTTAGCCTCTCCTCGAAACACCTTGTCTCGGATCCGGATCAGTTTCTCATCGGTAAACTGTTTTCCCTTAATCTTGTCAAGAAAGGAAGATATTGCCTCCACACAGGACAAAAACCCTCCCTTCTCATTTACTTCTAGCCTCATAAAGTCATTAGCAAAAGTCTGAACCTCTCTAGCCAATGGGCGTCTAGAAACCTGCAAGTGGGCTAGGCTTCCCATGCTCCCTGCCTTTCTACTTAAGGCATCTGTTACAACATTAGCTTTTCTCGGATGATACAAGATAGTGATATCGTAGTCCTTCAGTAGTTCCATCCATCTCCTTTGTCTCAAGTTCAAATCTTTCTTAGTAAAGACATACTGTAAACTACGATGATCTGTATAGACTTCACACTTCACCCCATATAGATAATGTCTCCATTGCTTTAATGCAAACACTACCGCAGCCAACTCCAAATCATGGGTAGGATAATTACGTTCATGCACCTTTAATTACCTCGAAGCATAAGCAATTAAATTCTTCTCTTGCATTAGCACTGCACCCAAACAAAAATAGGATGCATCACAATAAACAACGAAGTTCTTTCCTTCCACTGGCAAGGTGAGAATTGGTGTTGTAGTCAACGAAGTCTTGAGTTTTTGAAAGCTTTCTTCACATTCGCCCGACCATACAAATGGAACACTCTGCTTAATCAAGTTTGTCAATTGGGAAGCAATAGAAGAAAATCCCTTGACAAATCGACGGTAGTAGCTAGCTAAACCAACGAAGCTCCTTACCTCTGTAACATTAGTAGGCCTTACCCAATTCTTCACTGCTTCAATCTTGGAAGGATCTACCATCACTCCGTCCTTAGAAACTACGTGCCCAAAGAAGGACACTGAATCTAGCAAAAACTCACACTTAGAGAATTTGGCATAAAGCTTTTTCTCCCTCAACATTTCCAATACCATTCTCAAGTGCTCCTCATGTTCTTTCTTGCTCTTTGAGTATACCAGTATGTCATCAATGAATAAAATGACAAAGAGATCCAGATATGGCTTGAAAATCCCGTTCATCAAGCTCATGAAAGCAGCAGGGGCATTCGTAAGACCAAAAGACATTACTAAGAACTCATAATGCCCATACCTGGTCCGAAAAGCAGTCTTGGGCACATCCGTTTCCCGTATTTTCAATTGATGATAACCAGATCTTAAATTGATTTTTGAGAAGGTACAAGCACCTTGTAACTGATCGAACAAATCATCGATGCGAGGAAGAGGATACTTGTTCTTAACAGTTACATTACGCAGTTGTCTGTAGTCAATGCACATCCAAAAACTTCCATCCTTCTTCTTCACAAACAAAACAGGAGCACCCCAAGGGGATGCACTTGGTCTAATAAAGCCTTTCCCTAACAATTCTTGAAGTTGGGCCTTTAACTCTCGTAACTCAGTGGGAGCCATCCTATAAGGGGGTATGGAAATGGGGCGAGTACCCGGCTCCATATCAATGCAAAAGTCGATATCCCTATCCGGTGGCATACCAAGAAAGGTCTGCAGGAAACACATCCAGAAACTCACAGACTATTGAAACTGACTCAATCGAAGGTACTTGGGTAGTATCATCCCTGAGGTGTGCCAAGAAAGCTAAACTCTAACCATTCTCTTAGCACGAAGGAAGGAGATGATACTAACTGGAGTGGAAGTGTAGTCACTCTCCAACACTAACGGATATGTCCCAGGCTTGGCCAATGTCACAGTTTTGGCATTACAATCTAAGATTGCAAAGTTTGGAGAAATCCAAGTCATACCCAGAATTACATCGAAATCAACCATTTCTAAGATAACCAAGTGTACATGAGTATTGCTCTCCATAAAAGTCACAGGACAAGATCTATACACCTTTTAAACTATCACAGACTCACCCACCGGAGTAGAAACACGAATAGGCATGTCAAGCAATTCACAATGTAAATTAAGACAAGTAGCAAATGAGGAAGATACATATGAAAATGTGGATCCAGGATCAAATAATACAAAAGTCATGCAATCACAAACAAAAAGATTACCTGTGATGACAGCATCAGATGTCTCCGCTTCAGATATCCCAGGGAAAGCATAACAATGAGCCCTATCACCGGTCTGTCCGTTGCCCCTACCATGTTGCGCTGTAGTATTTCCAGTTTGCCCATCACCCCAGCCGTTTTGATGACCACCATTACCTCGGCCACCACGTCCTCCCGAATAGCGGCCTCTTCCATGACCACCTCTACCTCTAAATATTGGGGGTCTGTAACTCTGTTTTGGACAATATCTCTTAATGTGTCCAATTTCCCCATATACATAACACTCTCTAGGTTCAAGCATAGGTCTCTGTTAGAACGACAGAGTTTGGGGATAACCTCCTAACTCAGAGAAGTGTTGACCGGTCCGCGATGGACCCCCAGCTACAGTCTGTAGTGAAGACTGAATAGGGCGGGCTGGATAACCTCCTGAACTCTGCCCTCTAGAGTAAGAACCATTAAACTCGCCTCCTTTACGAAACCTCTTAGATGTCGATGCCATGGTGAAGTCGTCTGGCTTCACTCCCTCCACTTCTATCACGAAATCTACCACCTCCTGAAAGGATTTTGCTGCAGCAACTACCTGTAAGGCTGAAATCTGCAAATCTGACCTCAACCCTTTCACAAAACGGTGAATCCGCTCTTGTGGACTTAAGCAAAGCTGGGTGGCATACCAAGATAGTGCACGAAAATTAGCCTCATAAGCATTAACCGACATTCTGCCTTGCTCTGGGCTCAAGAACTCATCTCTCCTCCTATCCCTCAAAGTCCGGGGTATATACTTCTCCATAAACAAAGTAGAGAATGATGCCCAAGTCATAGGGGGTGCTTGTGCTGGTTGACATTCAACATACGATCGCCACCACATTTTGGCGTTCCCTTGAAATTGATAGGTCACAAACTCGATGCCAAAGTGTTCTACTATACCCATCTTGTGTAGTAGCTCGTGACAATCAACCAAAAAATCGTAGGCATCCTCAGATTCAGCACCCTTGAAGACTGGAGGTTTCGATTTCAAGAACTTACTGAAGAGTTCATGCTGATCACTTGTCATTATGGGCCCTGTAGTCAACCGAGGAAACGTGCCTATTTCCAATGAGGCATCCATGCGGGGAGCCATAGCAGCTGCATGTTGTACTCCCAGAACCTGAGGCGCTGGTGCAGAAAACAGTGGAGGTGTCTGGCCCTGATCAGATAACCCACGAAGATAAGCAAGAACCTGATTAATCATTTCTGGGGTAGGTTGGGGTGGTAATTCCTCATTCTGCACTTGGTCATTCTCCCCTTCCTCCCCCTCTCTTACTACTTCCTCAGTCGGTGGAGGAGTCACCGCCCTAGTACCAGATGGGCCAGGTGCTTGTCCTCCTCCTCTAAAGGACGTCCTCGTGCGACCTCTACCACGACCTCTTGCCACTGCTCCTCTTCGAGCTACAGTCTCAGCGGCTGGCTCAGACGCCTCCTGTCTTGCCGGTGCTGGTGTTGGCGCGGTTCTTGCTCTAGTTCTAACCATCTACGAAATAGAGTGGAGATGGTCAGATACCAATTTGTATCACCTAGATACCAATTGGACCCATGTAATAGCACGAAAGAAAGAAAGAATGGAATTTTCCTAAAGTCTTGTAGCCTCTCAAAGAAAAGTAAAGGCGTCCCCCTACCGTTCCTCAAGACTCTACTAGACTCGTTCTTGTGTGATGAGACCAATAAACCTAATGCTCCAAGTTTATCATGACCCAAAACAAGCCGTGAGTGTCACCCACACTTATTCCCCTATGTGAGCAAATCAACCAATCTAACCTCAACGTTTTGAAACATAATAAACAGAATAAAATGCGGAAGACTTAAAACTCAATAATATAACCAATAAATAACTTCTAAAACTCAAAACTTATCATTATCCCCAAAATCAGGAAGTCATCATCACAAGAACATCTATCCTAAAATTACTAAATCTAAGACTGTCTAGGAAGCTAAAACAAATACAACAGATAGTCCATGTCCGAACATCAAGGACATCAAGACATGAATGAGAGAGAATCCAGTCCGAGCTAGGAACAATAGCTCACCCTGAAATCTGACGTGGTGAAGACTGGATAGAGTTGCTGTTGAGTTGAAGACGACGGTACGTTTGCTGCTCTCCACAAATAACAAAGAGAAAAACATACAAGTAGGGGTTAGTACAAAACACGAGTACTGAGTAGATATCATCGGCCAACTCAAAATAGAAAGTAATATATATCAGATAATATCATAAAATCAACTACAATACTCAACAGGTAGCAGCAACAAGTACAAAGATCATTGATAGTAACGCCAAGTACACCCATGAGGACTCAAGCCTCCATACAATACTCATTTGAGAAATAGGTTCATTTTTTTGAGTATATTAACATAATTCAAGATTCATTCTCTTTCTATCCTGGTGTCGGAACGTGACACTCCGATCCTCCTCATACTATCCTGGTGTCGGAACGTGACACCCGATCCACTGCTACTATCCTAGTGTCGGAACATGACACCCGATCCATTAATACTATCCTGGTGTCGGAACGTGACACCCGATCTACTACTACTATCTTGGTGTCGGAACGTGACACCCGATCCATTAATACTATCTTGGTGCCGGAACGTGACACTCGATCCATTAATACTATCCTGGTGCCGGAACATGACACTCGATCCATTAATACTATCTTGGTGCCGGAACGTGACACCCGATCCATTAATACTATCTTGGTGCTGGAACGTGACACGCGAACCATTAATACTATCCTGGTGCCGGAACGTGACACCCGATCCCCTAACCTCATTCTTTTAGTTCATCAAGCCTTCTTTTATACCAAGGCATCATCATTTAACAAAGAGGTTTTTAAAGGTTTAAGATTCAACAGCCTCATCATGCTTAATTTATAACAATTATATAATCACATCATGCAAGCACAAAATTAAGCTTATAGAAGGGTTTACAATACTACCCAATACATATCATTCGCTATTAAGAGTTTATTATGAAATAGCATAAACCATAACCTACCTCAACCGAAGAATTGAAGTCAAGAAATCTACTTTTCCAGTGCTTTGCTTTCTTCTACGTTTCTCCCTCTCTCGTTCATTCGTCTCCCTCTTTCTCTTTTTTTTTCTTCTGATTTTTCCTTATTCAAACTCTTTTTCTTTTACCCTAATTACCGTATAATTAAGTATAAAAGATGACCAAAGTAACCCACTAATTAATTCAAGGTTATCTCCTTTAACCCCCAAAAAAATTGAATTATTAACATTCAACCACTAACTTTATAATTATAAGCAGGAATAGTCCAAAACGCCCCTTAAAACTTTTACCAGAAATTCGACCCAGTCAGGGTTACACAGTCTGTGACGGGCCGTCGTGCCTGCGACGGTCCATCCTGCTTCTTCCGTCACAAAGTTCAGAGACTAACTTTTCACTAAAGGGCCTGTGACAGTCCGTCGTGCCCACGACGGTCCGTCCTGCCATGTCGTCGCAAAGTTCAGAGAGTTGTTCTTAGTACCCAATTTTTTAGAATTCTAAGTGTTTTGGAACGAGACACCCTCGAGGTCCGTCGTGCCCATGACGGTCCGTCATGGGATCCGTCGACTCAGACAGTTATTACCAAAAATAAACTCTACTGCTCAAAATGACTAACAGGTCGTTACATACAACAATCCTCAAGTCTTAAGTCATACATACATATATATTATTAAGGACTATAGACTACACACACTCACATTATATCATAGGAGACAAGAACATATTCATCCTTCGAATAGAAGACTCCTTACAAACTTTGATCACACATTCATATATGTATGATATAGGTAGGGGTCATGCTATAGGAGTATTCATCATAATTAGATATATAGACGACACCAAAACAAAACATGATCGTTCACATATGTACAACATCATCCACACACCTAAATTGTGCAGCTAGTGTAGAAGACTATTCATATAACGTCACATAACATCAATTAACATTGAACATGATATCTGAGTCAAGCATAAATCCTTCAAATTCCTAAACATGGAAATAATCATATCAATTCATCTTTCATATAATGCCTTCAAGCCATTTAACATAACAAAATTTGAGAGCATAAGGAGATCATGGGTTCTTCATCAAATTGGATGAAATTCATCATAAAATCAGTATCTAAACATATATTCATCATTAGAATGCATTTGAAATCAATTTGAGAATGAACCTATGGCTAGATTGAAAGATAGGATTTTGACTTAATCATGTTTGAAAAAGCTTTGAAAGGACTCCGTAGATGAATGGTAGAGATTAAGGAGAACCATACCTTACTGATTAAATACGCATGAATAATTAGAGAATAAAACATTGAAATCCATCCCCTAGTTTGGTCTTGAGTATTGCTCTACAATGAAGGTTTTGGGGTTTTGGGAGAGAAAAAGCTTTTGGGATTTTTGATTTTCTTATTGGGTGTTAGGCTTTTGTCTTGGTAAAAGGGGTTAAATAAGTCATAGAAACAGTTTATAACTGACTTCTAAAGTTACCAAAACACCCCCATACTTATTGGGACTTTAAGACATGTCAAACTTGACTTTAAAATGACGCAATTAGATCTGGGAAGTGGTTGCGCGTCGCGGGGAAGCCTTTGATTCTGTCCCAAAATAATTTTTGAGACAGTGAGCCTTGTTTTTTGTGGGCATCACACTGGAACACTCAGTGCCTGGCGCTCCACGCTAGGCTGGTCCCAAATCTTTGTAGTGCATTCTACCTTGGGCAGCCTCCTTTTACAATGTTTGGGTCCTCCTTGGGGGCCCTTAGGGTGGTCCTCGGGGATCTGTACCCAAACATCTTGACCCTAAACATGTATATTCAAGTTCTAGGGCAACCCCCTATTGTTTTTGTACTTCAAAAAATACATAATAACAAGGCAAACATACAACGACACACTAGCACACCTAAAGACTAACTTTCCAACGTCTTGGATGTTCTTGGATGTTTGACCTCCAAACCTCTTCAAAACAATTATACAAGCTTTTAACAATTTATTAATATGTTTATAACCCTTTTTGACACATGTGAGGCTCGATCTACCTGAATTCATTTTCAGGGTCATTACTCATTCGGGCTCAACTAAGATTTAACATGACCTTAGAGAAGTGTTTTAGCGGGATTACTTAAAAGGGACATAGAAAAATTTGTTGCAAGGTGTCCAAATTGAAAATAAGAGAAAGACGAGCACCATAATCCAATTGGCTTACTCCAACAATGAAAGTTCTCACTTGGAAGTGGGAAGACATTAATATGGACTACGTAGTGGGTTTGCCTCAAACTAGAAGGGAAAGTGACTCTATATGGGTAATAAGGGATATATTGACAAAATTTACTCTTTTTATTCCTATCAAGTCTACTCACTCGGTGGAGGATTATGCAAGGATATTTATTGATGAGATTATGTGTCTTCATGGTATTCCTTTATCCATCATATCGAATAGGGGTGCACAATTCACATCTAGATATTGGAGGTCATTCCATAATGCTTTTCATTCCTAATCGGATGGTGTAGAGGAGCATACTCTTCAAACCATTGAGGATATGCTTAGTGATTGTGTTGTCGGCTTCAAGGAAGTTGGGATGAGCATTTGCCTTTGGTTGAGTTCTCTTAAAACAATAATTACCATTTGACTATATCCATGACTCCATTTGAAGTTTATATGGTAGGATATGTAGATCTCTAGTTGGGTGGTTTAAAGTTGGTGAGTCTTCACTCCTTGGTCAAGAATTGGTAAATGAGTCTATAGAGAAAGTCTATGTCATAACGTATAGGTTGAAGGGGCCTATAGTCGGCAAAAGTCTTACGCCGACAATAGGAGAAGAGAACTTGAATTTGAAGAAGGTGATAAGGTGTATTTGAAAATCTCACTCATGAATGGGGGGATGAGATTCACAATAAAGAGAACCTGAGTTCTCGCTATGTCGGTCTCTATGAAATTTTACAAATGGTAGGCAAGGTTGCGTACGAGTTGATATTACCTAGTGAGCTATCATTGATTCATCCGGTGTTCCATGTCTCTATGCTCAAGAAGTTCATTGTCAATCCCAAGTCCATTATTCTTATTAAGGGCCTAGATGTGGATGAGAACCTGCACTATGAAGAGGATTTGGTGGAAATCCTCGATACTCAAGTGAAGAAGTTGAGGAACAAAGAGGTGGCCTCAGTAAAAGTTCTATGAAGAAACCACCTAGTTGAGGGAGCAACATGATAGCCCGAGGCCGACATGAAATCCCATTATCCTCATCCCTTTCTAATTAAAAAGGGTTGTTACTATTAATAATGAGTAAATTTGAATTTGACTTTTTTTTGCAAAGATAAACATATTGTGGTAAAAGTTTTTGCTAAAATGAGTTTTCATGGAAAAATGCTTTTTTGCTTGATTTGAACTTATTTGTGTATATAGTATGTTGTTCCCTTCATAATATGATATTGAGCGTGTTGATATGTTTTGAAAGGAGTTTTGTCATAGTGAATCTTTAATGTTATGTTGAGCTCATATTGATATTGAGAAGGTAGTTACTCATGTTGTGATTTTGAGCTCTTATGTCTAGAAAATAATGTGTCGAGTTGCCATGTGTAAATGCCATGATTATGTGTTGAATGGAGTTGTGAAGCACTTCTTTGAGTTGTAATCATATTGATTATGTATATTTTTTGTTGGTCTTCTAGTATTGAGTCTGTCCTTTCCCTTCAAAAGATTTTAGTGTCATTCCGAGACGAATGTTCCTAAGGGGGGATAATGTAACATTACGAAAGTATAAAACCTAATCTAGAGCCTCACATGAGTATATAAGGTTTGTAACATTATTTTAAGGTAAAAAAAAAATTTTATAAGTCATTTAGGAAGTTTTACAGTTAAAACGTCAAAGAACATCCATGACGTTCGGAGACTAGTGAAAGAGGTGCTAGTGTGACTTAGCCTATTTCACAAGATTTTATGAGTCAGAATTTCATGAAATTTGGTGAAAAGTTGTTAAACATGTAGTAGGGTATGTTTAGGATTGAAATGGGCAGGTATGACTCCCCAAGGACCACCCTTAGGGTCCTTGAGGAGGACCCTTCCAATTTGGCTAAAAAGTTGTCACTAAGAAGTAGCTAACTGCGGTTGCAATCGAAGAGGAATAGCCTGAAAGATTGGCTGTCAATGCCTCTGTCATTGAGTACTTAGAAAATTTTCCAAAATTGGCCAAAACATAGTCTTTGACCAAGACTACGGATGTGCAGAATTACACTTTTCTCCATCAATCTTTAAGGAATATCAGGGTATGGGAACTCTTCACGTTTGAGATTCCTTTGGCCAAAGGGTTCTTTAAAATTGATTCCAAAAGAGGAATTGAACACGAGTATCTTTCAAATCTGAGATTTATCTTTTAAATTGTGTTGTTCTTGATTTCTAATGATTGTTATGGTTATATTATGATGTATTATATTTCATTACGGTAGTTCTTGATGTTTAATATAGTATGTGGAAGAGGTGATAAATTGATTCCAATTTCCTAACCTTAGGTTATGAACTAGAGTAGAATCAATTAGTGTTGATGCAATTAACTTAATTATTGTGTTTATTACTATTTTATGATGTTGTTAAACCTATTATTTGATGAAATTGGTTGATTGATGGTAACACCATGGATGATCTCTTTAGAAGGAGAATCGGTAAGACTTTGTTATCCTAAACCTTTATTTCAATTGTGATGGCTTGTATTTGATGAGGATATTCAATTGAAACATATGTTGTAATTATATTAAGTAGGTGTTTGTATGACGATGCAATCGAAATGTATTGATTATCTGGGTTGTGAGATTATGATTAAGATATAATAATACAAGGTTGGTTATGAAGTAACTATGTGCCTTACTACGATATGATGATGTTAATGTGTTTATATCACATATGAGGGTTTTATTTAAAGGATGTTCTTATACAATTCCTATTGAGATAATGACTCTGACTATACAAGGATATAGTATGCCATGACCTAAACTAAGTTATGATTGTTAAAATGAAGACTTAAAAACATTTCAAAAAGGACTCTGGCTTAGCATCGAGTGAACTAGTAGTTAGGAGTGTCCATTCCCAAGTAGGTAAGGTAGGTTCACTATTGTACTCATGAGATAGAGATTACAATGACAATGGCATAAAGAGGGTCTCAAACATGTCTCCTAGTTCATGAACTATGTTCCCCCGTAGGAATACTAGCTAGTGGATCAACCTACATTCTATGTTCATGTTTTAGTACTACCTTGGCAAATAGTCCACCTTTTTTCGTTGTAGGGTTTCATGACACTGGATTCGTCATTTAGCTCATGTGGTCTTTATCAGTTAAGGCAAGTGTTCTCGAAAGTAAAATAAAGTAATAAAGTGAACTCTAACTAGGAGGACTTAAGGGGTTTGACTTAGTCTAGGTAAGGGTATGTGGCTCTACCTAAACATTGCACTAGTTGGCCTTGAGGGAAGTCCTAGGGGGCTGTTATTGTGTTCTCATAAAGTAAATGATAATGCATACGTTGACTTTACATGTTGATGATCCTATATGATGTTGTTTTCACTTATGAACATGTCGTTGGTCTATATTGCTAAATATGATGATGATTAATTATGATGCTATGCTATATGAAGTTAGACATTATTTAGGATCCTTTGGTTGGTTGCTTGGTTGAGTGGGGTTATGGGGCTTCACTTGGTTATTGCAGTAGTAATCTTGGTAAAGGGTTATTAGTAAGGGTTTTGCTTATGTGGTAATATTGTGAACTCTTGTACGTGCTTGTTGTTGTAACATGATGTTGGAATTGGTTTGGCTATGGTTATTATATACTATACACATGCTAACTTGACTTAACTTGATGATGTTGGCCTTGTGATGACTATACTATGGTCTTAAAGAATATATGATTATTGTATTATAAGTTTTCTTGGTTGTGCATAAGGCTTTTCAAAGTAACTTAGAATAGTTTTGAAAAAATTTCCCTTTTAGCATGATTTCTATGTTTATTTGTCCATATGTTTCCATACTTAGTACAAGTGGTGTACTAACCCATATTATTTTTTTACCAAACAATGTAGGTTCGGGCCGTTGAAGTACTGAGGCTACTTTGAAGGAGGCTTGGATATCTTTATCCAAGTGCGGGTAGGTCCTCAAGATTCGAGAATGATATCTATTACTATTCAACCTATGTGACTTGCTATAGTCTAAATACATTTGTTTCACTCTTATTGTTCAAGAGATTGTTGTAAGCCCTAAGTCGCAAGTAAAGATCGTGTAAGATCCATGCCTGAATTATTCTATTTAACTTTAGATGGTTTTATATGAGACAGCCCTATTAGACTATATGTTGTATATTGAATATGTGTCATAAAAGTAGAAGCATATGTAAGCTTACTATGCGAGGGTTCCAATTAAACTCTTTATATATATACTATGTGTAAGCGACAGGTGTATGTAAACCTCATGATATAGAATAATATTAAAATTTTTAATTTTTCTGCACTTTTTAACTTGTGAAATTTAATGAAGAATATTAAGTGGATAGTCTTACTCTTCTCCAAGGACGACGACGCTGGTTACGTCTAGGGGGTGATCCCCGAATGTGACAGTGAATTGTGGAATTCACCCTACATCCTAATTAAACTATAGGCATTTAACTTAGGTGTATTCAGGTGTTTTAAGTTAGTATATAAGCCTTAAATCTAATTTAGAATTGTTTCTTCAAATTTAGTCTTTCCTTCTCAAATCAAACTCTTCGAAATCCTCAAAACTCCCATTGAAGATCAAGATCAAGAACAAGATATGGAGGTAGATTCTTGGAGCTTTTTTCTCTGATTTTCGTGGTCTTGCTTATGTATAAGTTAGGTTAATCCTTCAACCTTAGAGAACCATTCATCTAAGGAGTCCTTTCAATGCTTTTACAAACATGATTCTAAGTCAAAAATCTCATATTTCAATCTAGCCATGGGTTCATTGTTAACATGATTTCAAAAGTATTCAAAGATTATTATATGATTAATATATGGTTTAAGCATTATTTTCTATCCAATTCCATGAAGAACCCATGATCACTTTAACCTCTCAAATTATGATATGTTACGGGTCATGTGATCTTGATAAGATGATGATTAGATTAAATTTAAATTATGATGAATTGATTATTTGTATATGCCTTTATGTCAATTTATTTTGAATTATTTGGAATTTATAAAGATGATCATTAGCTTGGAGGTTTGGTAAGTTTAGCTATTTCCTCTTATTATCTTGGAATGTATATTGAATTGTGATGATTGGTATGGTCCACTTATGGTGGTCGTTTTCGCATTCTTGTACATGTTTATTTGTTATGATCATGGCCTTGAAGGTATTAGATGCAAGATGAATTGATATGATGATTTCCAAATTTAGGAAGTTGAAAGATGTATCCATGATTCTAGTATCATGTCTAAGTGAATTGATGTTATGTCAAGTTATATGTATAGTCTTCCACACTAGTAGCATGATTTAGGTGTGTGGATGATTTTGTGTATATGTGATGATCATGTTAGGGTTAGGTGTGGTCTATTTGTCTAATGATGATGAATACACTTGTAGAATTACCCTAACCTATATGAATCCTATATGATTGTGTGATTAAAGTATGCTAGAAAACTTCTATTCTAATGTTGGATATGTTTTTGCCTCCTATTATGTAATGTGTGTGTAGTCTACAGTATTTAATACTCTATATGTGTATGACTTGAGACTTGAAGAATATTGTACATGTGTTATGGTCTTTTGAGGGTGACTTCCTTAAGGTTATGTTATAGCCATTATGTGATCATATTGACTAATCTACACATACACACACAGTTCATCCATGACTATGAGTAGAATAGATTAATGATGACTAAGAAAGGATAGTTCTCGTATGCGCCATTACCTATTTCTATGCATGTAAGTATATGATTAATGAAGTTATGAACATGTGTGCCTATACGTGTTTATGTGAAGGTAGATCTCACATTGTATGCATACACACATGATTGTATCACTAGTAGAATTACGTAAATGACATTCTCACATGAAGCAAGATCTATGATGAAAGGACATTCTCATCTTAAAATCCCTTGAGCTATATGATGTATGAAGGACAAAGCTCCTAAAGCCTTCTTTATGAACTAATGTACTAAAGACTTCTCTCTCTCTCTCTCTCTCTCTCTCTCTCTCTTTCTCTCTCTATCTATCTATCTATCAATCAATCTATCTATCTATCTATCTATCTATCTATCTATCTATCTATCTCTCTCTCTCTCTCTCTCTCTATATATATATATATATATATATATATATATAAAGGAAGTTTAATCCTCTCACCGAGTGAACATGCCAAATTAAAGTGGCGGCTTCACATCAGTAAGTCCGGCTTCCCACAAGAGAACCTTCACATTTAGCAAGTCTGAGTTCCCAACATAGATGTTGTCTAATGAGATGGAAACCGCCACGCTATCAAGTCAAGGTTTCTAGTAGCAATCTCCATGTTCCATAACAACGTCCCCCATGGGTTATAGCTAATGGATTCCACCTATATATCTATGTACGATTGGTTACACCTTAGGTAAGTGCTATCCCTCTCTTTTCAGTGTGGGAGGAAAACTTCGGATTCCATGTAGCTCGCATGGCCTATGTCTGTTATGGCTATGTGTCCCAATGTATAAAATAAACTAAGATAATGTTATGGACTCTAATCATAAATCCTTGAGGGGATTGCTTAGTATAGGTAGAAATATGGCTCCTACCCATGCATTGCATTAGCGAACTCCAAGAAAGGATAAGATTAGTAATTTATGACAGTAAGACCTATGTTATGTATGCATGAATTGTATGAGTGCATTTGAAGTGACTTTGCTATGTCAAGACATGAATTATGATTATGTATGTGAGTTACACTTATGGTTTCTAAATGATTTTACTTAGTATATGTGAAGGTATGGGACTGCATGTGTACATTGCACAAGTAATCTTGTGAAGGGGTTGTGAGGGCGGCTTACTTATGGTATGAACTAAATGAGTTATGACTAGTCTAGGGTAACTTTTAGGTAAACTTGGTGGAAGTAGTATTATGGGATGCTACCTTACACATTCCACTAGTGTAACTTGGGGTTATCTTAGGTGATGGTTCTTATGTGAAGCTTATGTCTATGATGTGCTTATGACCTTGTGATTATATTTCATTGTGTTCATGAAGCATATCTATGAAATACTATCTTACGGGCTTCAAGGTGATATATTGTACTAAGTACACATGAGGGTTGCTTAAGGATAGACATTAAGAAAAAAAAATTAAAATTAAGGCATTGTATATAATGAATATGTCTTAAAATGTGATAAGTGGCTTTATGTGCTATTATGAGTAGTGTACATGCCTATATGATGTGTATGAACTATATTGTGGTTATATGTGCCAATGTTCATGATGTTTACTAAAAAGACATGTTGCATAATTCCTAATGAAATGTCCTCTTTAAATGCATGTTTTTGCATGGTTACCATACTTATTTTATTCTTGTACTAATAAAATTTTCTTTATCTTTTTACATAAAATATAGGTGTTGATTGATAGAGGATGTCTCCTAAGTGGAGGGATTGGATATTTCTCTCAAGTTCAATAAAATGGATCCTTATGATTCAAGAATTGCATGTCAAGATGTTCTTTAAGTATATCCAATAGCTTAGATTTATATTTTATATTGTTAAGGGTCGTGCCCCTATTCTATTCTATTTATTTGTGTCTTAATGTAGCAAAAAGACTTTGAGTGTAGTTATGCATTATGATATTTTAAATGTATATGAAGTGATGATTCTAGCATATGATTGTGCTATGAAAAGTTTTAAATTTTCCACTATTTTACTATATGCAAAGAGAGATATCTAACAGCTTGTATAAGACATTTTAAAGGTCGAGTATGTGGTGTTACTTCTAGGGGTGCTCCCCGGTCGTGAGAAAAATGGTTTAAGAGCATAAGGTTATGGAAAATGGTTTTAGGGTCCAAAGTGTAATATTTGATTCCCTCATATGCTTCATTGTTTGGTGGTTGTTTAGATGTGATTGCTTAGGAAGGATGATGTCTCAATGCTTGAGGTAGAAAAGGTGAGTTTCAGATGCTTACCTTGGTTTTGTTGATTGAGGAGTATGTACGAAGGTGAAAATTGACATGTCTCTATGTGATGCTATTTATGGACATATTTGATTTTGAGAATTGAGATACTATGTAGGAAAGTTATAATTATGATATGATATGGTTCTAGCTAGTTTAGATAGTTCATAGTTAAATGGACTTCCCTTTGGAATGATGGGTTGTATATGGTTATGCATGATGATAGTGTAATGTTATGACATAGTACTTCGCATGTTTGGATAGAAGTGGTAAATAGTGGAATAATGATGTTGCCTTGTTATGTGAGAAGTTCCTTATAGTTGCCCATGTGTGGATTGGAGTCTTTCATGTTGACTTGCTAATAGGGAGGGAATATGGGTGTTGAACCTAGTATGGAAATTGTGAAATACGCTAGCTAATGAGAGAACCCTTATGACTAGTTGATAAGTTCTCCTATGAACCTATTCTAAGCGTGGGGAAAAAGGGAGAAAGGGTTTTATTCCATGTATTATGATTATGTCTTTGCCCTAAAGTTACTTAGAGGGCAGTATGTACCCCTTGACTCTAAAGATAAGGAAAAAATTAATGTTGACCTACTTTGAAGTGGTTAGTTGACTTTTATGATTGATCTTAAGTATGGATAATTAAGGTAGTGCTTAGATTGCACCTAGGCATGTTTTGTTGGATGTTTCCACAAAAGGTGATAACTCTTGTAGGTTTTGTCTTGACTTGCCTTGACCTTGGTGGATAAGGGAATGAGCTGATGAATAATTGAGTAGGCTTACCCCAACTGGGGATAATGTGTATAGATGGTAAGTTTATGAATGCCCTTAATGGTCCTACATTGAGTTTCCTTGAACTTCCTTAAGCTAAGAAATCACTTGGAGTGATGAGTATGGAGTGGAGAAAGTGAGCTACACATTTGTGATCTCTTGAATTCCTCACCTAGTGGAGTGTGAGTGAATAACTAAGTGGGAAATGGTTCGTTCTTGTGAGATGGAAGAAGGTGATTTTAAGAAGGGTTTCATAGCTTGATCCCAAAAGGGAAGATGTTTGCTTGACTAGAATAATTAGTGAATCCAAGTTCCCTTGAATGAGATAACTTTCTCTTAAATGGGTTTACCCTATGTGGGGGATGATGATGTGAGTACTAAAGCTTGAAACTAACGAGTTCCTAAGTAGCTTGTGATTATGGGGATTCTTTTATAAGTGTAGGTTGCATGTTCTCTATATGTTATGCATGCCTTAAATGACACTATGTTATGATATTATGAAAGGTCATTGTTGAATAAAAAAGTAATTTTGATCAAATTGCATGTTTCTTATGTTGTTGTGCCTCCTTATATGATAAATGTTCATTTAACTTCATGAGATGGCTAGATGAACATGCTTGATTATATTTTTAATTTAAGGGTATTTTATCTTAATAATGAGGTGTTGAGTTTTCCTTTAATGAGAAATGATGAGTCCCTTGAAAAATGTGTGACTTTTATGAATTAGGAAGTGTTGTTGTAGGCTCACTCTTCAGAAGTGATGGTAAGTGTAGGTAATGTCATCAATGTGTGCTTATGAATTAAAACATTTTTTCCTAAATGATGCCGTTACAGCCTGCAAGTACACCCTAAGAGAAGAGAGTACTCTTATTTCGTCACACGTCGTACTTGACCTCACAGAAAGCTTGCAAAAGCCTCTTTGCTATCATTTATTACATAAGATATGAAAAGTAGTGCGGAAATAAAACTTTTCAAGACATTAATAATAATAAGGAAATATCTTTTCTAAAATACTAAAAAGTAAATTTCATCGTCACAAGCCAAATTAACGACGCATATTAAATACTTTAGGGACCCAACCCTTTACATTTAAAGAAAATACATAACAAGTCTTATACATGTCTTAAAAAAACTAAAGAAACATAGACTATGTCCTCGAATACATGAAGACATACAGAGTCTTGAGATAGTCAATTCCCAAACTTGCCTTTTAATCTTCAACTTGTCTTCAGCGGATACTTATAGAGTATAGAAAAGTATGGGGTTTAGTACAAACATTGTACTAAGTATGGCATTATGCAAAAACACATGTTAAAGGGATATTTTAGTAGAATAAAGATTTCATGCTATTAAATTAAAATATTCATAAATATACTAGTAAAACAACATATAAATCATCATTTAGCATATAAAGTAAAACTACCATAATTTTAACACAAATCTACACTTTATAGTTGTAACGACCTGTTTAGTCGTTTTGAGCAGCAGATTTTAATTCTGGAAAAGCTGTCTTGGTCGACGGACCCCACGACGGACCGTCGTAGGCACGAAGGACCGTCGAGGGTGTCTCGTTCCAAAATACTTAGAATTCAAAAAAATTGGGTACTGAAATCGACTCTCTGAACTTCGTGACGAAGTGGCAGGACGGACCGTCACAGGCATGACGGGCCGTCACAGGCATGACGGGCCGTCACAGACTCTTCAGTAAATCTCAGTCTCTGAACTCTATGACGGAAGCAGCAGGACGGACCGCCGCAGTCACGACGGCCCGTCACAGGTTGCGTAATCCCAGGCTGAGTCGGATTTCTTTAAATGTTTTAAGGGACGTTTTGGACTATTCCTGCTGTAATTATAAATTTAGTGGTTTAATATTAATAACTTAATTACTTGGGGGTTAAAAGAGATAACCTTGAGTTAATTAGTGGGTTAATTCCTCATGTTTTATACTTAATTATATTATAATTAGGGTAAAAGAAAGAGGGTTTGAATAAGAAAATAGAAAGAACAAAGATAGAGAGAGAGGATCGAACGAGAAAGAGGAGAAACGAGAAGAAGAACAAAGCTTTGGGAACTTGCTTGCTTGATCACTAATTTTCGGTGGAGGTAAGTTATGGTTTTTATACTATTCGTAGTTAACTCTTAATAGCGAATGATATGTGTTGGGTTGTATTGTAAAGTCTTCTATATGCTTAATTGTATGCTTGCATGAATATTATTATATAATTGTGATGAAATAAGCTGATGAAGCTATTGAATTCCAAATCTTGAAAACCCCTTGTTAATGATGATGCCTTGGTATAAAAGAAGGCTTGATGAACTAAAGTAATGAGATTGATGATGCCTTGGTATAAAAGAAGGCTTGATGAATTAATAGAATGAGATTAGTGGAGCGGGTGTCACGAACCGACATGTAGAATTAGGGGATCGGGTGTCACGAACCGACATGTAGAAATAGGGGATCGGGTGTCACAAACTGACACGTAGAATTAGGAGATCGGGTGTCACGAACCGACACGTAGAACTAGGGGATCGGGTGTCACGAACCGACACGTAGAATTAGGGGATCGGAGTGTCACATTCCAACACATAGTAGTAGGGGAGCGGAGTGTCACGTGCCGACACAAGAGGAATAAAGATAATGAATCTTGGAATTATGTTAATAAATTCGAATTAAAAGAACCTATTTCCCAAATGAGTATGATATGGAGGCTTGAGTCCTCATGAGTGTACTTGACATTATTTATCAATGATTCTTGTACATGTTGTTGCTACAGATTGAGTATTGTAGTTTATTTATGGTATGATCTGATATATATTGTTTTCTATTTTGAGTTGGCTGATGATATTTACTCAGTACCCGTGTTTTGTACTGACCCCTACTTGTATGTTTCTTTCCTTGTTATTTGTGGAGTGCAGCAAACGTGTCGTCGTCTTCAACTCAACCACAAATCTAGCCAGTCTTCATTACACCAGATTTCAGGGTGAGCTAACGCTTCTAGCTTGGACTGGATCTTCTTCATCATGTCTCGATGCCTTGAAGTTCCGGCATGGACTAGATTTTTATTTACTCTAGCTTTCTAGATACTCTTAGCTTTAGTAATTTGAGGATAGATGTTCTTGTGATGATGACTTCTAGATTTTGGGGATAATAATAGTTGTCGAGTTTTTAGAAGTTATTTAATTGATTTTAATTAATGAGTTTAAGTCTTCCGCATTATATTGTGTTATTATATTCAAAGTGTTGGGTTTTGTATTGATTGGTTCGCTCACATAGGAGGGTAAGTGTGGTGCAAGTCGTGGCTCGATTTGGGTCGTGACAAACTTGGTATCAGAGAATTAGGTTCGTTGGACTCATCACACAAGAACGAGTCTAGTAAAGTCTTAAGGAATGGTAGGGGGACACCTTTACTTTTCTTTGAGAGGCTATAAGACTTTAGGAAAATTCCATTCTTTCTTTCTTTCTTTCGTGCTATTACTTGGGTCCAATTGGTATCTAGGTGATACAAATTGGTATCTAACCATCTTCACTCTATTTCACAGATGGTTAGAACTAGAGCAACGACTGCGCCAACTCCAACACCGGTAAGACAAGAAGCGCCTGAGCCAGCCACTGGGCCTGTAGCTCGAAGAGGAGTAGTGGCAAGAGGTCGTGGAAGAGGTCGTGGGAGGATGTCCTCTAGAGGAAGAGGACATGCACGTAGCCCATCTGATACTAGGGCGGTGACTCCTCCACCGACTGAGGAAGTAGTAAGAGAGGGCGAGGAATGGGAGAATGAACAAGTACAGAATGAGGGATTGCCACCCCAACCTACCCCAGAGATGATCAGTCAGGTTCTTGCTTATCTTAGCGGGTTATCTAATCAGGGGTAGACACCTCCAGTGTTTTCTGCACCAGCACCTCAGGTTCCGGAGGTACAACACGCAACTACTGTGGCTCCCCGCATGGATGCCTCATTGGAAATATGCACGTTTCCTCGTTTGATTACAGGGCCTATAATAACAAATGATCAGTATGAACTTTTCAGTAAGTTCTTGAAATTGAAACCTCCAGTCTTCAAGGGTGCTGAATCTGAGGATGCTTATGATTTTCTGGTTGACTTTCATGAGCTACTACACAAGATGGGTATAGTAGAACGGTTCGGTGTTGAGTTTGTGACTTATCAGTTTCAAGGGAATGCCAAAATGTGGTGGCGGTCACATGTTGAGTTTCAACCAATAGAGGCACCACCTATGTCTTGGGCATCATTCTCTAGCTTGTTTATGGAGAAGTATATCCCCCGGACTTTGAGGGATAGGAAAAGAGATGAGTTCTTGAGCCTAGAGCAAGGTAGGATGTCGGGTACCGCATATGAGGCTAAGTTTCGTGCATTATCCAGGTATGCCACCCAACTTTGTTTCAGTCCACAAGAGTGGATTCGCCGTTTTGTGAAGGGGTTAAGGTCAGAATTGTGGATTTCAGCCTTACAGGTAGCGACTACGGCAAAATTTTTTCAAGAAGTGGTAGATATTTTAATAGAGGTAGAGGGAGTGAAGCCATATGACTTCACCATGGCAACGACATCAAAAAGGCCTCAAAATGGAGGTGAGTTTAATGGTTCTTACTTTAGAGGACAGGGTTCAGGAGGTTACTCAGCCCGACCAATTCAGTCTTCACTACAGACTCTAGTTGGGGGTCCACCTCAGACCGGTCAACACTTCTCTGAGAGACATATGATTGACTCCAGGGAGTGTTATGGATGTGGGGAGACTGGACATATTAGGAGGAATTGTCCAAAATAGAGTTATAGACCCCCAATAGCTAGAGGTAGAGATGGTCATGGTAGAAGCCGTTATTCTGGAGGACGGGTGGCCGAGGTAATGGTGGTCATCAAAACGGCCGGGGTGATGGACAAATGGGAACTACTGCAGCGCAACCTGTTAGAGGCAACAGACACACTGGTGATAGGGCCCATTGTTATGCTTTCCCTGGGCGGTCGGAAGCGGAGACATCAAATGCTGTTATCACAGGTAATCTTTTGGTTTCTGATTGTGTGGCTTCTGTATTATTTGACCCTGGCTCTACATTTTCATATGTATCTTCCGCATTTTCTAATGGTCTTAATTTACATTGCGAATTGCTTGACATGCCTATTCATGTTTCTACTCCGGTGGGTGAGTATGTGATAGTTGAAAAAGTGTATAGGTCTTGTTTGGTGACTTTTGTGGGGAGCAATACTTATGTAGACTTGGTTATCTTAGAAATGGTTCATTTTGATGTAATTCTGGGCATGACTTGGCTTTCCCCAAATTTTGCAATCTTGGATTGTAATGCTAAAACTGTGACGTTAGCCAAACCTGGGACAGATCCGTTAGTGTGGGAGGGTGACTACACTTCCAATCCGGTTTGTATCATCTCCTTTCTTCGGGCTAAGAGAATGGTTAGTAAAGGGTGTTTAGCTTTCTTGGCACACCTCAGGAATGACACTACCCACGTACCTTCAATTGAGTAGGTTTCGGTAGTCCATGAGTTTCTGGATGTGTTCCCTGCAGATCTTCCTTGTAGGCCAGCAGATAGGGATATTGACTTCTGCATTGATCTTGAACCGGGTACTCGCCCCATTTCTATACCCCCTTATAGAATGGCTCCCGCTGAGTTAAGAGAGTTAAAGGCCCGAATTCAAGAGTTGTTAAGTAAAGGTTTCATTAGACCAAGTGCATCCCCTTGGGGTGCTCCGGTGTTATTTGTGAAGAAGAAGGATGGGAGTTTTCGGATGTGCATAGACTAGCGGCAGTTGAACAAGGTAACTATTAAGAACAAGTATCCCATTCCTCGCATTGATGACTTGTTCGATCAGTTACAAGGTGCTTGTGTCTTCTCTAAGATTGAGATCCGGTTATCATCAATTGAAAATACGGGCAACGGATGTGCCAAAGACTTCTTTTCGAACTAGGTATGGGCATTACAAATTTGTAGTGATGTCTTTTGGTCTTACAAATGCCCCTGCTGCTTTCATGAGCTTGATGAATGTGATTTTTGCCATATCTGGATCTCTTTGTGATCGTATTTATTGATGATATATTGGTATACTCAAAGAGCAAGAAGGAACATGAGGAGCACTTGAGAATGGTATTGGAAATGTTGAGGGAGAAAAAGCTTTATGCCAAATTCTCCAAGTGTGAGTTTTGGCTAGATGCAGTATCCTTCTTGGGGCATGTGGTTTCTAAGGATGGGGTGATGGTGGATCCTTCTAAGATTGAGACAGTGAAGAACTGGGTAAGAGCTACTAATGTGTCGAAATAAGGAGCTTTGTTGGTTTAGCTAGGTATTACCGTCGATTTGTCAAGGGATTCTCTTCCATTGCTTTCCAATTGACGAACTTGACTAAACAGAATGTTCCATTTGTATGGTCGGATGAGTGTGAAGAAAGCTTTCAGAAGCTCAAGACTTGGTTGACTACCGCACCGATCCTTACCTTGCCAGTGGAAGGTAAGAATTTCATTGTCTATTGTGATGCATCCTATTCGGGTTTGGGTGCAGTACTAATGCAAGAGAAGAATGTAATTACTTATGCTTCGAGGCAATTAAAGGTACACGAACGTAATTATCCGACCCATGATGTGGAATTGGCTGCGGTAGTGTTTGCCTTAAAGCAATGGAGACACTATCTATATGGGGTTAAGTGTGAAGTGTACACAGATCATCGTAGCCTACAATATGTTTTTACTCAAAAAGATTTGAATTTGAGACAGAGGAGATTGATGGAACTACTGAAGGACTGCGATATCAGTATCTTGCATCATCCGGGAAAGGCTAATGTTGTGGCAGATGCCCTAAGTAGAAAGGCAGGGAGCATGGGAAGTTTAGTCCACTTACAAGTTTCTAGACGCCCATTGGCTAGAGAGGATCAGAATCTAGCTAAAGACTTTATGAGGTTAGAAGTAAATGAGAAGGGAGGATTTTTTGGCCAGTGTGGAGGCGAGATCTTCTTTTCTTGACAAGATCAAGGGAAAACAGTTTGATGATGAGAAACTAAGCCGAATTCGGGATATGGTGTTGCGAGGAGAGGCTAAAGAAGCAATAATGGATGAGGAAGGTGTTTTGAGAATTAAGGGAAGAGTATGTGTGCCCCGTGTTGATGATTTGATCCACACTATTCTTACAGAGGCTCATAGCTCCGGATATTCTATACATCCTGGTGTAACCAAGATGTATCGTGACCTAAAGCAACATTTTTGGTGGAGTAGGATGAAGCGTGACATTGTGGAGTTTGTTACCAAATGTCCAAATTGTGAACAAGTAAAATATGAACACCAGAGGCCCGGAGGAACACTTCAGAGAATGCCCATTCCTGAATAGAAGTGGGAAAGGATTGCAATGGACTTCGTGGTTGGTCTTCCGAAGACAATGAGTGAGTATGACTCTATTTGGGTAATTGTTGATAGGTTAACTAAGTCTGCTCATTTCATTCCGGTCAAGGTGACTTATAATGCAGAGAAGTTAGCCAAAATTTACATCTCAGAAATTGTTCGATTGCATGGAGTTCCACTTTCCATCATATCAGATAGAGTTACGCAGTTTACTTCTAAGTTTTGGAGAACATTATATGCTGAATTAGGTACTAGGTTGGACCTTAGTACTGCGTTACATCCTCAGACCGATGGTCAGTCTGAGCGAACGATTCAAGTGTTGGAGGATATGCTTTGTGCATGTGTGATAGAATTTGGGGGTCATTGGAATAACTTCTTACCCTTAGCGGAGTTTTCATACAACAATAGCTATCACTCAAGTATTGATATGGCCCCATTCGAGGAATTGTATGGGAGAAGATGTAGGTCTCCCATTGGTTGGTTTGATGCATTTGAGGTTAGACCTTGGGGTACTGATCTTTTGAGGGATTCATTAGAGAAGGTGAAATCAATTCAAGAAAATCTCTTAGTGGCTCAAAGCAGACAAAAGGAATATGTCGATCGAAAGGTTAGAGACTTGGAGTTCATGGAGGGTGAGCAAGTCTTGTTGAAGGTTTCTCCCTTGAAGGGGGTGATGCGATTTGGAAAAAGAGATAAGCTAAGCCCAAGGTATTTTGGACCATTTGAAGTACTTAAGAGAGTAGGGGAGGTGGCTTATGAATTAGCCTTGCCCCCAGGACTGTCAGGAGTGCATCCGGTATTTCATGTGTCTATGTTGAAAAGATATCATGGAGATGGAAACTATATTATTCATTGGGATTCAGTCTTGCTTGATGAGAAATTGTCTTATGAGGAGGAGCCTGTTGCTATTTTAGATAGAGAAGTTTGCAAGTTGAGGTCAAGGGAAATTGCATCTATCAAAGTTCAATGGAAGAACCGACCCGTTGAAGAAGCCACTTTCGCCCTTGTTTTTCTTCTTACGATCGTTCGAGGACGAACGATGGGTAAATTGGTATCTATTGTAACGACCTGTTTAGTCATTTTGAGCAGCAAATTTTAATTCTGGAAAAGCTGTCTTGGTCGACGGACCCCACGACGGACCGTCGTTGGCACGACGGACCGTCGAGGGTGTCTCGTTCCAAAATGCTTATAATTCAAAAAAATTATGTACTGAAATCGACTCTCTGAACTTTGTGACGAAGTGGTAGGACGGACCGCCACGGACCGTCAGAGGCATGACGGGCCGTCACAGGCATGACGGGCCGTCACAGGCTTGACGGGCCGTCACAGGCATGACGGGCCATCACATACTCTTCAGTAAATTTCAGTCTATGAACTCTGTGACGGAAGCAGCAGGACGGACCTTCGCAGTCACGACGACCCGTCACAGGTTGCGTAATCCCAGGCTGAGTAGGATTTCTTTAAATGTTTTAAGGGACGTTTTGGACTATTCCTTCTTTAATTATAAATTTAGTGGTTTAATATTAATAACTCAATTACTTGGGGGTTAAAAGAGATAACCTTGAGTTAATTAGTGGGTTAATTCCTCATCTTTCATACTTAATTATATGATAATTAGGGTAAAAGAAAGAGGGTTTGAATAAGAAAAATAAAAACAACAAAGAAAAAGAGAGGATCGAACGAGAAAGAGAAAAAACGAGAAGAAGAACAAAGCTTTGGGAACTTGCTTTCTTGATCACTAATCTTCGGTGGAGGTAGGTTATGGTTTTTATACTATTCGTAGTTAACTCTTAATAGAGAATGATATGTGTTGGGTTGTATTGTAAAGTCTTCTATATGCTTAATTGTATGCTTGCATGAATATGATTATATAATTGTGATGAAATAAGCATGATGAAGCTATTGAATCCCAAATCTTGAAAACCCCTTGTTAATGATGATGCCTTGGTATAAAAGAAGGCTTGATGAACTAAAGTAATGAGATTGATGATGCCTTGGTATAAAAGAAGGCTTGATGAATTAATAGAATGAGATTAGTGGAGCGGGTGTCACGAACCGACACGTAGAATTAGGGGATCGGGTGTCACGAAATGACACGTAGAAGTAGGGGATCGGGTGTCACGAATCGACACGTAGAATTAGGGGATCGGGTGTCACGAACCAACACGTAGAACTAGGGGATCTGGTGTCACGAATCGACACGTAGAATTAGGGGATCGGAGTGTCACGTTCGACACATAGTAGTAGGGGAGCGTAGTGTCACGTGCCGACACAAGAGGAATAAAGATAATGAATCTTGGAATTATGTTAATAAATTCGAATTAAAAGAACCTATTTCCCAAATGAGTATGATATGAAGGCTTGAGTCCTCATGAGTGTACTTGACGTTATTTATCAAAGATTCTTGTACATGTTGTTGCTACAGATTGAGTAATGTAGTTGATTTATGATATGATCTGATATATATTGTTTTCTATTTTGAGTTGGCCGATGATATCTACTCAGTACCCGTGTTTTGTACTGACCCCTACTTGTATGTTTCTTTCCTTGTTATTTGTGGAGTGCAGCATACGTGCCGTCGTCTTCAACTCAACTGCAACTCTAGCCAGTCTTCATTACACCGGATTTCAGGGTGAGATAACGCTTCTAGCTTGGACTGGATCTTCTTCTTCATGTCTCGATGCCTTGAAGTTCTGGCATGGACTAGCTTTTTATTTACTCTAGCTTTCTAGATACTCTTAGCTTTAGTAATTTGAGGATAGATGTTCTTGTGATGATGACTTCCAGATTTTGGGGATAATAATAGTTGTCGAGTTTTTAGAAGTTATTTAATTGATTTTCATTAATGAGTTTAAGTCTTCCGCATTATATTGTGTTATTATATTCGAAATGCTGGGTTTTGTATTGATTGGTTCGTTCACATAGGAGGGTAAGTGTGGGTGCCAGTTGAGGCTCGATTTGGGTCGTGACAACAGTGAACTTCAAGAAATCATGCAATGAACTCATTTCATTTTCAACTCACATTGAAATCATTTCCCGTGAAGTTTACCTAACCAAGGTTATTCTAAGACTCACTCAGGTAAGACATGCAGGAGTCACCCATACAATCCCTTCAATACTCACCCAAGTGATCCTCAAGACTACCAACTATAGGCTTACTTCACAAGGGTAACAATCCCACACTCAACAGTAAAGACACTAAGGAACATACTTACATTTAAGGACATCACATAAGTGACCCTCTTGAAGAAAACTCCCAAGTTACAAAATGTGAAATTTAGAATTAGCATCCCACAATACCACTCCCACCAAGTTCTCCTTGAGGATTCCCTTAGATTAAGCAAACCACACTAATCATAAAAGACATAAAATTATGATGATTTCATAACATTAGACATTAAATCACTTAACTTCATCCACCTCATAAAATGACCAATTCGTACATTGCATATGAAGACACACCAAGACTCCCCTTTCAAGTGCCTACTCGTGCAATGGATAGATAGCGTCACACACCACTACCTTCACTAAGTAGTACACTCTTTCGGAGACTGACTAATTTACATTATTTTGTAGGGTCCAGCTTTAACCAACATAGACCATGAGAGCTAGACATGGAATCCCGGTATTAACCCCTACTGGATGAGGGATCACCACTTGCCTAAGGTAGGGTCATTCTTGAGTCTTTACATGGATTCTCCATTTGCTACTACTATGCGGGCGCATAGCTAAGGGATGAGGATATTGCTTCTCATCTTATCCCTAGGTTTAGACACCAAGGGTGGAGCATACTTAGACAATAAGAGAAACTTTATGGAATACTCCTCAACACTCATGTTACCTTTCATAAGTTTAATAAATTCCTCAATCTTAACCTCCCTATTCTCATGGGGAAGTATATTTCTAAGAATGCTTCCTTAAAATCTTCCCACTTTAAGGGACCTGATTCAACCGACCTACTTTCCATCCATTGAGTAAACAAATTTGAGAAACATCTTTCAATTGGTATGAAGCTAGCTCCGCCTTCTCCCTAGAAGTCACTCCCCTAGCATGCACTATCTTATACACTTCATCCAAGAAGTCTTGGGAATCTTCTCCCACCTTATAATCAAGAAAGATAGGAGGATTCATCCTCACAAAGTCCCTCAATCTTGAGGTCATAGTACTCTCCATAACATTCATCCCAGGACCAATGTCTCTATTCACTTGAGTAATCATAGCTCGGGCTAGAGTAAGGAGAGCCTCTTTAATCTTTCCATTAGACATAACCAGGGGAACCACTGGAATCTTATCACCTTGACCCCCATTAGGAACTTGAGCACCTTGAGCTGCTTGTGCAACTTGTATATCTCATAGAACTTTCTCAACTTGGAGTGAAATATCCTCATTCACCCTCCTCTATTCAACTCTTCTAGTAGCCATCCTTCTAGAGTCATCTCCTATAAACACAGGGAAAAACATTTAGAAGGACTCTAATAAAGTTTTACTCTACGGCATAACACAAGAGTTGAAACGAAGGGAAACTCTATTGTGACATCCCGAGACCACACCTTAGAATATATGACACTCTCATAGTGCAATCGACGTACTTTAACTCTCGGAGGTCTTGTACAAGCCCTTCCATATTGTTCATTGCATATAAAATAAATGAAAAGTATTGCGGAATTAAAATATTTCACACGAATATCTTAAACCATTTTTCATATAAAACTCATAGGAAATACTAAGTCTCATTTAATCAAATCTTAGGCGCAAAATACTTTGGTACACAAACCATACAATAAAAATATAGAAATACTTACACGGACCATACAATAAAAATATAGAAATACTAACTATATTACAATACTTCAATTAGAGACATAAAAGACATCTACGCCCTCGAGTAAATGAGTACATACTTCAACTTCACTGGAATGATTCTATGATCCAAGTCTTGCTTCCCTAATTCTCCTCACCTACCAACCACTATAGATATAGTTAAAATCATCGAATCAGTAAAAACATATGTACCAAGTATGTCATAATGCATAAAATCATTATAACAAAAATTTATGAGAAGTATGCATGTTTTTCATTTAAATATCATATCATAATCATAAGAATAACATTTAACACCTTAGAAGCACATAAGATAATATTTAAGAAATTTATAACAATTTTAAGGTCACTTTACAGTGAACTATGAAGCAGTAAAGTATCTTATGTAGTTCCCTCACTAAAAGCTATCCTAAGACTCACTTAAGTAAGACAAAGAGAGACCAACCATGCACCCTGTCTAGGTAAACCTAAATGATACTTAGACCACCTATAATGAGATCAACACACACCTACAAGACATCACACATATGACTATGAGATCCTTCTACCAAAGGTGATTCTTGCTATCACTCGAGTAAGTTGTGAAGTGACCGCCCAAACAATCCCTTACATACACACTTAAGAGATCGCATAGACTATCTATGATACAATCATTCTCACTTAATACATCAACACATAGATAATATGACGTTCTTTTTCCAAAGGCTATCAAAAGAATTACTTAAGTAAATGAAGAAGATAATGTCCATGAGTGACCTCTTCAAGATTACCTAAATAATCCCTAAGACTACCTAAGGGTTATATCATGTCCACATAATCAACAATCTTCCCTAACTAGAGTAATTCTTAAAATTTATCTAGGTAAGAGACAAAGTAACCACTCCTATGCCCTCTTCACATCTTAACTAGACAACCCTTAACTACTCTAGATAAGTACATATTCAAGTAACATGCTTTTCTTAACTTAAGTCATTCCATTCATTTGTTCAAGTAAGACTCATTCATCACATAAACACATTAAAGTAATGGTCTTGGACAAGACCTAGGGACTCTCACTAACACCTTCAAAGGCTGTTCTGCAATGTCTAGATAGCTTCTGATACCACCACCTAAACTTCAAAGAACTTCTCTAATGCTACTAGGTATCCCACATGATGAGAATAGACAATAACTTACTTATACCATGATATCCAGACATGGAATCCGGAACTCTAACCTACTCGATGAAGGTGTTCAACTTGCCAAGGTTTTGAACTAGGACACATCCCATGTAGGCATATGGTTAAGGAAAATGAAGAGATTTTATGCACTCTAGTATCATTCTAAAGTAGAGCTACATTGGAATCTAGTCTCCTTCTCAAGTAAACATACTTCCCATGAAAAAATAGTTCAGTACTAGCCTTCGTTCTCATAGAGTAATTAACATTAAAGGTTCATACAAAGAGGTTTGGGTTCCATATCTAGTTCATAACCCAATCTCATTAACCCTAACAAAGAGGTCCACTAGGGCTACCTTATGATGGTGACATAGATAGATCATTATGACTTCCCTACGGATGATATGATGTTGTTCTAGCCAATCAACCCTAAGTCCACCATTCCTTTACATGAAGGATACCATTACGACTCTCGACTTCAAACATTCATAACACAACCTTACCACTAGGTTTAAGGTTCCACGTACATGACCTTCTTAATATCATTTAAGGTCTCACTTATTATTCATTCATACATTACAAGGGTGCACTAATCCTACCTAGTTAAGACATCTCATATTCACATATCATTCATACGTGTATGAAGTAAGAGACACAAGTCTACCAAAACAAGACACACCATTTTTTATTTTATTTCATATAGCATATCATATTTTGAATCACTTAGGAATCAACCTTATCATCTTTTTGTAATCCTATATATTACAATAACATCATCTATATAAACATTGTAGAATCATACAGTCATGTAGGAACAATCATGCATCAACAACTAAGACTACAGACATAAGCACATAGTCATAGTCTAACATGATCTCCTAATATACATAAAAAGAACACATACTTTCACTTAATCACATTTAGATAGATATGGGCATACTTCACCTAAATCAACTACACAAATCATCATAATAGTTCTAGTAGTTGCCGACAAGGTAATGATCATCATAGTACATAAAGTAACGCCGACAAGGCCACATCAATTGAAGTATAATTAACATAAAATAAATACAATTAGGGCACCGTACCACTATTCCATTCTCAGCACTTCAATCCATGTCTAAGTTATCCAATTCAGTACCATAAGGACCTTACCCATGGCCATAACTAATAATTCAATACATAAAGTATGATATTCAATAAAACTAGTTCAATTTAATTTAGATTCATCCATCTAATAAAATCTAGATATCAATTCAATACAATTAACATCAATTAATAGCCCATTGAAAACTACACTAGAATTCATAAGTGTGAAGTCCAAATCACTTGACCCATAAAGTAGTGAAAAAGTAGGGTTCATCAATTACATGGGTTCATAGGTTAATTGAGTTAAAATTATCCAATTAAAAAATGTTCAATCAATATAAAATGCTTTAAAACCTTTAATGTAAGAACCCATTGATAGATCATGAAATTGGACAATTCATCTTTGAAAACTTCAGAAAACTTCTTTTAATGTTGGTCTACTTGATGAATAGAGTTTCAAGGATAAAAAATCATACCTAAATAAATATAATTCTCAAAATATATGAAGATTCACCACTCAAACATCCAATCCAAGCCCTCCCTTGAGTTTTGGCTCCTATGGAGTTCTAGAGAATTTCTAAGAGAATTGGGTTTTTCTTTTGAAAAATTAAATATTCTATGTTTTAAAACTTATAAAAATGTTCAAAATACCCAAAATACCCCTATTTAAATTCCCTTTATATTATTTTTACGTGTGGTGAATTACAAATTCACCACTTCATTTAACAGTGAAGCAGTCAAATTGTAGACGTACCCATGACTTAGCCATAGACGGACCGTTTGTCCTCAAATAGACCATCTTGCTGGTCTTTGTTTTGGAATGATACTTGGAAATGAGAGATTATGATCCCTAAGCACCCATCGAATCCACCACCTACGCGGCGTCGACCAGGCCACTGGCCGTCGTTTTCGAATCCGTAGGTGGGACTACCTTAGGATGTTTTGGCCACCAACATGGGTTCTGCCTCAAGGACTATTTGATTGGCCTTGAGGATGTTTACCATGAAATTTATAATCCAAATATGTTTTTATAAGAGTTTATGATCTCCCACATGAATTTCATCAAAAACGAACACGTAAAACTTGACTTAACATGCGATGACACACAAGGTCATTTCAAGGTAAATCTTTTGAACATCATGGACGTTTGACCTCCAAACTTAATGAAACTTTATGCAATACCTATAAAAACTATAATAACTCATATAATGAACTCATTAACTCATGAAAAACACATATAATCACATAACTACATGTGAATCATACATGTGACTTAGTTGTCAATCGTCTTAGCTCATTTTTAGGGACGTGAAGAATAACACTTAACCATCGAATGACACTTGCCACATTTTAATCGTTTTCAAGAGTTAAGAATAAAAGACTGGAAACTCATAAGCTAACATATCATATTAAATACATTTGGATAGTAAGAACATCAACTCCACATAACAAAGAAACTCAAAACACAACAAGAAGGTAGAAACTTCATCTACAACTCGTCATGCAATAAGACTCACATTTTTTTCATTTAATATAGGAGAAAATTCCTTCTGCACATATTATCGTTCTCATACACATACTTATTTAAACATTATAACCATTTTTCATTAAAGAACAATTTAGTCAAATTTTAAAACGCTTTACAGTGAACACCAAATTCTTTTTCATGAAACATGATCAAATTTAAAAAGACTAAACTCTCAAGCAATTCATGATAAAAGCATGACAATATGAGAAACAAAACCATATTAACACATTTTACCACTTGAAAATCACTTTATAAAATGCACAATGCAAGGAATCAATGAAATTCAATTTTAACAAGACTCCTAAAAACAATTCAACATGCTACTATGATATTCTATGTCTCAACATACTTCCCCTCTTAGAAGGAACTAATAACAACTAAAGAGAGAAAACTATACCTTACCGACATCATCATCATCATCATCCGGTTTTGTTCCTTTGAGTCAAAGAGAATAGAATCAATTTCTCTTTGGAGCATCACCATCCGGAGCGCTAGGAGGAAATTTCTTGTCCTCTCTTCTTCTAGACACAATAGTGAGACAATTTCGCACCTTGTGATCATCCATACCAGATCCAAAACATCCACTAATAATGTCTAGACACTTCATAAAGTGATTCTTCCCACAAGTATAACAATTAGGCTTAGTCACTTGTGAACAACCATGTATCTCATAGTTAGCCTTAGGACCAATAGAACCAACTTGGTTTTGAGACCTCTTCTTGAACTAAGGTTGAACTTGCTCATCGGTTCTTCCCCTTTTAGTATCTCTACATCTTTTACCAAGTTTAGAATCTTCAATGGATTGATCGTACACCATAGGACTTGATGGATTCATGTCACCATTGAGCATGGCCATACGTCACTCTTCCTTCACAATATTCGAAACACCGATCAAAAACCTAGTCATCTCATCAATAGGGTTAGACATCAAGGATGGATTATACTTAGACAATAGGAAAAACTTTAAGCCATAAGCCTCCACACTCATGTTAGCTTGCCTAAGGTTTATAAATTTATCAATCTTAACCTCCCCCTTCTCACAGGGAAAGTATCTTTCTAAGAATGCTTCCTTAAACTATTGCCACTCTAAAGGAACCGATTCAACAGTCCTACTATCCTTCCATTGAGTATACCAAATCTTGTGCAACGTCTTTCAATAGGTAATAAGCTAACTCCGCCTTCTCCCTAGAAGTCACTACCATAACAAGCACTATCTTATGCACTTCATCCAAGAAGTCTTGGGGATATTTTCCTACTTTAGAACCATGAAACATAGGAGGATTTATCCTCACAAAGTCCCTCAAAATTGATTTTATAGTACTCTCCAGAGCATTCATCCTAGGCCCACTGTCTCTAATCACTTGAGTAGTCATAGATCAAGATAGTGTAAGGAGAGTCTCATTAATCTCCCCATTAGCCATAAATGGGGGAACCACCGGAACCTCATACCCTTGACCCCCATTAGAAACTTGAACACCTTTAGATCCTTGATATCCTTGTGGAACATGTCCATATTGTAGAACTGCTTACTTACTCAACTTGGGAAGGAATTGTAAGACCCCCGAAATAAGTTAGGGTGTATAGAGCCTAATATGTTTGTCATAAGGGTATAAGGTTCTAAAATGGATTATAATATTGAATTGAGGTAGTGTGTAAGTTTTTATGTGATTTGGAAGTCAAACGTCAAGGACGATCAAGACGTTCGCCGACTAGTCACCTATGTGCCGCATGTGTCTATACTAGCTTATATTTATATTTCATGAGCTTATGACGTAATAAAATTATTTATAATGATGTTTATAGTCATTATATGGAGATTCATGAAGTTTTTAGGTCAAACATCCAAGAACGTCTAAGATGTTCGAAAGTTAACCCTTGAGACGTTTATGTGTGTCTTGATGGGGCCTAGCATGTTTGGACGTGTTGCATGTAATTGTGTTGGGTGAAACTTCTGTGGAAGGTAAAAAAAATGTTAAGTTTTATATTTACTATGGAAAATCCCGGGTACGACTTCCCAAGGGCCCCGCAAAAGGGCCCAAAAGAAGGCCGCAAGGGCTCTCGAGACACTACCTTGGCAATGTCAATTGACGAGCTCAAGTGACGCCTCGTCAGTCCATCGACGTCCCATTTACTTGGGTATTAGGTTGAAAATTAGACTCATGAGCTGAATCTAACAAGAAGAAGCCTCACTCATCATAGACGGGGCACCAGGATGGGCCGTTGGTCCATCGACGCCCCATCGATTGGTGTTCGTAGGTGTTGTCTAAAGTTGCATGCCTGCGAACTATTTTATTTAAGAGGTGAATAGGAAATTCACCCCCACTTCCTAACCTGACCCTAATAAGTTTATTTAGTTATTTTTGGTGTATTTAAGGGATCAAAAATGTGCACCCCATTCCCAAGTCAATTCTCTCAAAATAGACTTTCTCTCCAAAACTATTCTCTGTAGAGCCTCCATTGAAGGAGAAGCTTAAGAAAAGCTTGGATCTTGAATTCTTATGGTTTCTTCATAATGTTTTATAAGTTTTCATCCAGATAAATATATGGTTATCTTTCATCTCTAAGTAGCCTTTCACTTGGAGATTTCTTCTTAATGTTTTCAAGGAGATTTCATGATCAAACTTTCAATCTTTAAATCTAGCCATGGGTTCTTTCTCAAAACTTTTTTAAAGGATTAATTATGATGAATTGATGATAATATATTTGTTTTAACATGAAATTCAATCCTATTTCATTATAACCCATTGCCCTTCCCAAAATCTGTTTAGCCCTTGCTTGGGCATTGTGATCATGGCTTATTATTGATTGAATTTTGATTCTATTATGTTGAGTTGCTTATTTCTACTGTTGTTTATGTGTATTGATGATGAAGGGATCCATTTAGACCAATGTATGAAGAATTGAACATGCCTAGTTTAGATTTCTAGAAGTTCACTATAACATTGCCATTTAATGATTGAATGTTGAATTCCATTAGGTGAAGATGATTATAGCTAATATTTTAGGTTGATGTTATGAATAAATTGTGGGTATAAATCCTTGATGATAAAATCAAAGGAACCTTGATAAGGATTAATCTACATGTTTTTAGCCTAAATGTTGATAATGTTATGAATAAAATGTGATCTTAATTTAGGGTAGATGAAGCATGATTTAGTCTTAGTTATTATGTATTTAGATACTGCCCTAGATTTGTATTATTTGTATATTCTGAATGTTGATCATGCTGATCAAAGCAAAGAATAGTAGTAAGTGATCTATGTCTCTCTACTTTATAGTGTATTAATGATGTAGTGTACATGTTGTAGTATGATTTCGTAGTGTCTTATGCATGACTTATTTTAAGATTTAAGTACATATAGACACTTCCCTATACACGTATTGTTGATGAAAAAGGTGTATTGATCAATGATTATCAAATGTTGATGAATTGGTAAGAATGGTTTTCACTCTCTACTTCTATATAGTATTGTTGATGATGACTTGTATGGCATTGTGATATGGTACACTTATGGTGGAGGTTTTTAACTTATTGTCATTATATATGTGTTGACCATGGAATTGAAGGAAAATTGATGAATATATGAATTTGTGGTTATGATTATCACCTTATGTGTAACTTGTGCCTAGTCTTCTACTCTAGTTGTGAATCTAGGTTATGTTACTATTGTCATAATTATGTAAATGTTTAGGTTAAGATCATTTGTAGGTGCTTCCATTAATGAAAATTTAAGGATTGTCGACCCTTACCCATGTACCCCTATGTGAATGTGTGAATTGTTAAGGTCAAGAGTCTTAAATATAATGTGAATATCTTCTTGCCTCCTATGCTAAATTGTGTTCTGTGGTCTATGCTTGGTTGTGAATTGTGGTCTTAAGAGGGTGGCTGCCTCAAGGTTTTATTGATATCCATTATGTGATCATTTTTACCAATGTACACACACACTTACACATTATGCATGCTTACATTGTAGTAAAGGGTCATGGTGTCTAATGAAAGGTTGATTTCATATTCACTAGATGTCTACTGCTATGCATGAAAGGTAAATGTATATGAGGTATGTTATGTATTACATCTAACTAGGATGAGTTGATAGGTGCTGTCACATCCGGGTTTACCCCCTAGACGTAACTGGCGTCGTGGTGCTTTTCAAGGACTAAGACTAGCCTCTTAGTTCATTTCATTACATTCATAGGTTGAAAAATGCGGAAAAATTAAAAACTTTTTCTTCCTTTACTTGGATGTTTACATAGACCTCTAAATACACATAATATATATTCATATCGAGTATACATTGACCCTTCAGATAGGAAATTTACATATCCTTCTACTTTTATTACATATATATATATATAAAAGTATAGAAATAGTCTCAACAATTGTCTTGTCTCATACCATCTAAAAGAATGTCACAATATGGGCTTAGCCCTTACATAAATTCAACAAGACCATGTATAGGTCATACAAAAGTTAAATATTCAAATAACAAGGAAAAGAATGATAGAGTCAATAAGCTCGTATCGAAGTCCAAATCTTGAAAATGGCATTGCCCTCGAAAGTTAAGGGCTTACCTACTTGGATGAAAAGAAGATCCAAGCCTTCAACGATATAACCTTAAAAATTCTTCAACGAGCAGAACCTAAAATGATTGGGACAAGGAAAGAAAATGGGGTTAGTAATGCATATGTACTAAGTATGAGATCTTATGCACATACACGAGCAAAATATGCTAAAATGGGACTTTTATCAAAACATGCAATTTTACCCCTTTTATGGGCTTAATGCAAAGTCATGTAAATCATACTAATAAACCAAACATACTTACTATCCCAACAAGTAACACTTATTCCAACACATTTAGAATCATGAGTTACTATAACCCTAACATCAATTGATAATATCAAAAGAATAACTAAGAGTTAAACATATCATAATAAGCAAGACAACTACTGAGAAGTTCTTATTAAGACAACAAGTGCAATAACAAAGCGAAGCCCCATGACCTTACTCAATCAAGTATCCTCAATAAGAAAACATGACTAATGTCCAACTTTACATATCATGGCATTTAGGCTTACATTTCGTCTTATATTACCATTATAACCCAAGGCATATTCACAAATTAACTAACCAACATATAACATATACTATATGACATTGTAATCATATATATATTTATATATATATATATATTGTCATAAAATAAACATATCAGAACATCCTCCTAAGAGTTCCTTCAAGACTAACTAGTGAAATGCCTAGGTAGAGACCCATACCCTTACATAGATTAAGCACCTCTAGGTTATCCATGTAAGAGTTCAAGTCCTTTCATTATTTTTACCTTTTGGGAACATCTTGCCCTATCTACCATAGATCACATGAGCTACTGTGGAATCTGGTGTGATAAAACCCTACACCGAAAGAAGGCGGACCACTTGCAAAGGTAGCACCAAAACATAAAACATAGAAACCATGTGAACCAACTAACTAGTATTCCTATGGGGGAAACATAGTTCAAGAAATAGGAGATTTTTTTGGGATCCTCTTTCTCCGTCATGAATTATCATCTCCAATCTCAAGAGCAATGTAGTGCTCCTACCTTTTCTATGTGGGAAGGGACACTCCTCTATATAGTTCCGTCGGTACTAAGCTAGAGTCCCTTTTTAAAATCTCTTTAAGACTTATAATTATCAATCATAACTTAATTTAGAACATATGGTCTACCCTTTTTATAATCATCATTATCAATAGCTCAATAAGAATTGTATGGGCTTAAGTCCTTTCATCACAATTCATATAAGTGAGGTTAACACTTTAGCATTTTATAACATTTTAAGGCACACTGATAGTTTTAATTATCTTATAGCACATAATTTATCTTAATTTAACCATAATAGCACCATAGGATAGTAATCTAATCAACAACCAACTTTATAGAATGAGCAACATACAACATAAGTGAAGATCACTACATAGGGTTACAAATTCAATTTGACACAACCATCAACAATTATTATAAACAAGAAAAATGACATGTAAATCTACTGAATATAACCCTAAAAATTCACTAACAATTCAATCCATAACTTCAATTTTGTTATTGAATGAAACCTATAAGGAAACTCAACTTTTTGAAATCCATTTTGAAGGAACCATTTGAGGAAAGGATCTCAAAGGTGAATAGAACCCATACATTAATGTTTCTCAAAAATTTGATGTATAATCCACCCTTTACCAGCCCCAAATCCTAGTTATTTCTAGCCTTCACTGTTGAGTTCTTGTAGAGAGAGAAATAAGAGAGAAGGAAGAGAATTTATGTTAGAGTTGGTATTATGTTAATGAGGATTAAAGTTATTTATAGAGGGGCTTAATTAACTGAATTTGTTTCCCTTTAATCACAACCTAACCCCTAAACCATTTAATTAATTTAAATGAAATCATTAAAATCCATCAGTGAAATTCGACCATCACCGATGAGACCCCATTGACGATTTGTCGGGGGGTCCACGGACAGTTCTTCTTCTGTCCTGAACTTCTATTGTCTCTATTAGTAACTTTATAGGCAAGGCTTCCTTCAACTTTTCTATGTATGGGATGACGGTGGCCTCGACGCCCCGTTTTCCCCTTCCGTTGAGGGAAACAATATCTAGGCAAACAAGGGCCTTCACAAATCTTTCTAAGTGTGGAACTACGGTGGTCTCAACACCCCGTCGAGCCACTTACGGACCATAGTCTGCCCCATCGATGCACACTGCCAGGCAGTGCTGCATCAAACTACTGGGGTTCTCCTCAAGGGCCCTTGGTTAGTCCTTGGGGAGTCGTACCCAGATGTTTTAATCATGAAACAAATCAAACATCCATTAGCTACCTTTCCACCCATTTTCATACATTTTTGACTTCTAAAGTTAGTAAAAAGGCAAAGTCACAATAACATCTCTTTTGACCAACTTCCCGGACGTGTTTGAAAGTTTTGGTTCTTAAACCTTCTAAATGACCTATATTTATTTAAAACATTGAAATAGTTTTTAGACTTTATGCCACCTACGTTAGGCTTTACCATGAGTTATTATGAAGGTGTTACATTATCCTCCCCTTAGGAACATTCGTCCTCAAATGACACTAAAACTCTTTTAAAGGAAGAAATAGAGCCAAGACTAGCAACCCAACAAATAAACACTATCCATTTAACATAAATCATGTCACTTCCACAAAGAAAATATCAAAACTCATATTACCACACCTAAGGCTCCAAACACTTCATCATGAGGCATTTTCTTCTCACAACATTTATGAGCTCAATATAAATCACATGAGTCAATTAGCACAATGTTCAACTTAACAACATGCTACCTATCATTTCATGAAGACTGGTCATATCAAATTGCACAACATAACTCAAAGCAAGCAAAAAGCAAAATTTCAAGTTTTTATTAGCAATACTACAGTGACTTCACTTTAAAACTTATTGTGTGGTTTTCAAAAATGCCATTTTTTTTGCAACACTTCACCCAAAAATCAAGAAACACAAATCTGATAGTTATATCATTAAAAAGAATGGCTAACCTTAATTCTCAAAAAGATGAGAATAACGGGATTTCTTATCGGCCTTAGCCTCCCATGTAGAACCCTCAGGTAATTTATTTTTCCATAACACTTTTTCAGAATTCACGTCTTTATCCTCAACTTCTTGACTTGCCTATCAAGAATTTGAACCGAGACTTCCTCATAAAAGAGGTTATCTATGACATCAAGACCCTCAATGGGAAGAATGGAGTCGGGATCACCGATACACTTTTTCAACATAGAAACATGGAAAACCGGATGAACCGAAGCCAATTCACTAGGTAGTTTCAATTCATAGGAGACCTTACAAACCCTTTGTAAGATTTCATAGGGACCAACATAATGAGGAATCAAATTCTCTTTCTTGCCAAACCTAACCACCCCTTTGACTGGTGAAATTTTTACATACACCTTATCACATTCTTCATACTCCAAATCCCTTCTCCTATTATTAGCATAAGACTTTTGCCGACTATAGGCCATTTGCAACCGGTTCCTAATGATATGAACCTTTTCCAAAGTCTTAAAAATAAACTCATGACCAAGAAGTGATGGCTCACCCACTTCAAACCATCCAATAGGAGACCTACACCTCCTACCATACAAGGCTTCATAAGGAGCCATGGAAATGGTTGAATGAAATTTTTTGTTGTAGGCGAACTACACTAAAGGTAAATTCCTATCCCAAATCCTTTAAAATCAATAATGCAAGCTCTAAGCATATCTCCATGATTTTTTATCGTACGCTCAACTTGACCATCCATTTGGGGATGAAAAACGGTGCTCAACTTCACTGTAGTACCTAATCCTTATAGGAACAACCTCTAAAATCTAGATGTGAATTGTGCGCCCCGATCTGATATGATGGATAACTGAATGCCATGGCGACACAAAATATCATCCATGAAGATTCTAGCATAATCCTCTGCCGAATATGTAGACTTAACGGGGATAAAGCAACAGATTTAGTAAATCAATCCAGAACCACCCATATGGAATCATAGGACATTTTGGTCTGAGGTAAACCTACTACAAAATCCATATTGATGTCTACCACTTCCAAGTTGGAATTTGGATCTCTTGTAGTATACCACCCAGCTTTAGTTATTCGGCCTTTACTTGTTGGCAATTCGAACTCTTAGCGATATATTTCGGTATCTCCCTCTTTAGGCCTTCTCACCAATATATGTCACTTAGGTCATGGTACATTTTTGTCAACCCTAGATGAAATGAGTAGCGGGACCCGTGTGCTTCTTCTAAGATCGGAACCCTCAACCTATCTTCATCGGGAATACATAATCTTCTCTAGTACTTTAACACACGATTCCCCCTGGGGAGAATTATTTATTCCACTTACCAAGAACTGATTCTTTAAACTCCATCAAGGCTAAGTCAAGTTGTTGTTTGGACTTCACCTCAACCACTAATGGTAACTTAGAGTTATGATGAACTACGACACTCCCATCTGGAGCACTCTCCAACCTCACCCCCAACCGAGCCAACTTATGCACTTTCGTTGCCAGGTCCTTTTTGGCTTCATTAAGATGTGATACACTACCCATAGTAATCTGACTTAGGGCATCCGTAACTACATTAGCCTTGCTGGGGTGATAAAGGACACTCATCATAGTCTTTCAACAACTCGAGCCACCTTCTTTGTCCAAGATTTAACTCCTTTTGGATAAACACATATTGGAGACTCTTATGATCGGTAAAAACATCTACATGAATCCCATACAAATAATGCCTCCAAATTTTCAAAGAAAACACCACAGCTACTAATTCAAGGTCATGAGTGGCGTAATTCTTCTCATGTACCTTTAGTTGCCTTGAGGCATAAGCTATCATAAGCACACACCCCAAACCCACTCGGGATGCATCATAATATAACACAAAACCCTTTGTATACGCCAGTAAGGTCAACACAAGAGCGGAAGTAAGCTTATCTTTAAATAAGTGGAAACTTTTTTCACATGCCTCTGACAACTCAAACATTCTACTCTTTTGGGTCAAAGTAGTCAAAAGAGTTCAATGGATGAGAAACCATCCACGAACCTCTGATAGTATCCCACTAAACCTAAGAAACTCCTAATGTTAGTTGGAGTCAAAGGTCTAGGACCATTTTTCACCATTTCCATTTTCCTTGGGTCTTTTTACTCCTTCACTAGAATTGATATGCCCACGAAAAGTAACTGATCTAACCAAAACTCACACTTACTATATTTGGCATACAATTGATGTTCTTTAAGAGTTTGCAACACTACCCTCAAATAACCCATATGATTTTCTTCATTATTCGAATATACCATGATATCGTCAATGAAGACAATGAAAAACGAATCTAGGTAATTTTTAAATACTCTATTCATTAGGTCTATAAATGCCACTGGAGCATTGGTGAGGCCGAAATACATGACCAAGAACTCATAATGACCATACCTAGTTCGAAAGGTCGTCTTCGATATATATTCTCCTCTCACACTAAGTTAATGATACCATGACCTCAAATCTATCTTTGAAAAGTAACTCGCCCCTTGGATTTAGAAAAATAAGTCATCAATCTGAGGGAGAGGGTACTTATTATAAATAGTGATCTTGTTAAGTTGACGGTAGTAAATACACATTCTCAAATAGTCATCCTTCTTTTTGACAAATAACACCGGAGCACCCCATGGAGATATACTAGGCCTTATAAAGACTTTGCCAAGAAAATCTTTGAGTTGAGCCTTCAAATCTTTCAATTTGGCCGGAGCCATTCGATATGGAGGGATTGAAATGGGATTTGTTTCCGGTAGTAAATACATACAAAAATCAATTTCCCATTTGGGAGGAATACCGGGAAGGTCATTAGTAAAAACCTCCGGAAATTCTTCACTATGGGGACCGACTCTGTAGGAGGAATTTTGGAATCCAAATCTTTGACTCTTACAATATGATAAAGACAACACGTTGAGATTATTGTACATGCTTTTAGACTAGATATGATGAGACCTCGAGGAATAGAGTTCCCCCCCTTTCCACTCAATAATGGGTTCATTTTGGTAGTTCAACATCACCACTTTTATCCTACAGTTAATGGACGCAAAATATGCATGCAACTAAACCATACCCAATATAATATCAAAATCGAGCATATCGAGTTCTACTATATCAACATAAGAAACTTTTTTGGGAAATGAAATGTCACGACCCAAATCTGGGCCGCTACTGGCACCCACACTTACCCTCCTATGTGAGCGAACCAACCAATCTAAACCTTAACATTTCAATATAATATCAACATAAAGTAATGCGGAAGACTTAAACAAATTAATAAAATCAATAACTATTATTATCCCCAAAATCTGGAAGTCATCACCACAAGAACATCTACGATCAAATGACTAAACTAAGAGTATTCTAAAAGCTAAAAATACATAAGAAGCTAGTCCATGCCGGAAGTTCAAGGCATCAAGACTTGAAGAAGAAGATCCAGTCCAAGCTAGAAGCATTAGCTCACCCTGAATTTCCGGTGTAGTAAGACTGGCTTGAATTACTGTTGAGTCGAAGGCGATGACACGTTTGCTGCACTCCACAAATAAACAAGAAGAAAACATAAAAGTAGGGGTCAGTACAAAACACGGGTACTGAGTAGATATCATAGGCCAACTCAAAATAGAAAACAGTATATACCAGATAATATCATAAAATCAACTAATATCCTTAGCATGCAGCATTTACAGTTACCATAACCCTTGCTTACAACACCAAGCACATCAATGAGGACTCACGCCTCTTCATCATACTCATTTGGGAATTAGGTTCATTAGATTTGAATATATTATCATCTTTCAAGACTCATTATCTTTATTCCCCTCGTGTCGGTACGTGACACTCCGCTCCTCAATATACTATCCTGGTGTCAGAACGTGACACCCGATCCATATTCTATCCTGGTACCGAAACGTGGCACCCGATCCATATACTATCCTGGTGTCGGAACGTGACACTCCGATCCTCATATACTATCCTGGTAGCGGAACGTGGCACCCGATCCATATACTATCCTGGTGTTGAAACGTGACACTCCGATCCTCATATACTATCCTGGTACCGGAACGTGGAACCCAATCCATATACTATCCTGGTGTCGGAACGTGACACCCGATCCATATATTCTATCCTGGTACCGGAACGTGGCACCCGATCCCCTAATCTCACCACTTTCGTTCATCAAGCCTTCTTTTATACCAAGGCATCATCATTAACAAAGTAGATTAGGGTTTCTTTTCAAGATTTGGGATTCAATAGCTTCATCATGCTTATTTATTCACAATTACATAATCTCATTATTCATGCAAGCATACAATGAAGCATATAGAAGGTTTACAATACTACTAACACATATCATTCGCTATTAAGAGTTTACTACGAATAGCATGAAAACAATAACCTACCTCCACCGAAGATTCGTGATCAAGCAAGCAATTTCCCAAGCTTTGTGTTTTTCCTCTCGTTCGATCCTCTCTCTCGTTCTCTTGTTCTTTCTATTTTCTTTATTCAAACCCTCTTTCTTTTACCCTAATTAGTATATAATTAAGAATAAAAGATGGCAATAATAACCCACTAATTAACTTAAGGTTACCTCTTTTAACCCCCAAGTAATAAGACTTAGTAACATTAACCCACTAACTTTATAATTAAGGCAAGAATAGTCAAAAACGTCCCTTAAAACGTATCAAGAAATCCGACCCAGACTGGGATTGCGCAACCTGCGACGGCCCGTCGTGCCTGCGACGGTCCGTCCTTCAGGTCGTCGCAAGGGTCAGGGACTCAATTTCCACTGAATAATCTGTGACGGTCCCTCACGCCTGTGAAGGTCCGTCCTGCCAGTCCGTTACGAAGTTCAGAGAGTCGATTTTCAGTATCCAATTTTAGATTTTCTAAGTGTTTTGAAACGAGACCCTACGACGGTCCGTCGTGCCCATGACGGTCCGTCGTTAGGTTCGTCGCCTCAGCCTTTTTTTCCAGAAATAAAATCTGCTGCTCGAAACGACTAAACAGGTCGTTACAATAGATACCAATTTACCCATCGTTCGTCCCCGAACGATCACAAGAAGGAAAATAAGGGCGAAAAGGAGTACCTAAATCTGTAAACAGATGTGGGTATTTTTCTCGCATATCCGCCTCCTTCTCCCAAGTGGCTTCTTTAACTGGTCGATTCTTCCATTGAACTTTGATGGATGCAATCTCTCTTGACCTCAACTTGCGAACTTCTCGATCTAAAATAGCAACAGGCTCCTCCTCATAAGACAAATTCTCATCAAGCAAAACTGAATCCCAACGGATAATGTAATTTCCATCCCCATGATATCTTTTCAACATAGACACATGGAATACCGGATGCACTCTAGACAGCCCTGGAGGCAAGGCTAACTCATAAGCCACCTCCCCTACTCGCTTAAGTACTTCAAATGGACCAATATACCTTGGGCTAAGTTTACCTCGCTTACCAAATTGCATCACCCCTTTCATTGGCGAAACCTTCAACAAGAATTGTTCACCTTCCATGAACTCTAAGTCTCTAACCTTTCGATCTGCATATTCTTTTTGTCTACTTTGCGCCGCTAGAAGCTTTTCTTGAATAGACTTCACTTTCTCTATCGAATCCCTCAAAAGGTCAGTACCCCAAGGTCTAACCTCGAATGCATCAAACAAACCAATGGGAGATCTACATCTCCTCCCATACAATGCTTCAAATGGGGCCATATCAATACTTGAGTGATAGCTATTATTGTATGAAAACTCCGCTAAGGGTAGGAAGCTATCCCAATGGCCACCAAACTCTATCACACATGCACGAAGCATATCCTCCAACACTTGAATCGTCCTTTCATACTGACCATCGGTCTGAGGATGGAATGCAGTACTAAGGTCCAACCTAGTACCCAACTCCGCATGCAATGTTTTCCAAAACTTAGAAGTAAACTTCGTACCTCTATCTGATATGATGGATAGTGGAACCCCATGTAATCGAACGATTTCTGAGATATAGATCTTGGCTAACTTCTCTGCATTGTAAGTCACCTTTACCGGAATGAAATGAGCAGATTTAGTTAACCTATCAACAATCACCCTAATGGAGTCATACTTCCCCATTGTCTTTGGAAGACCAACCACAAAGTCCATTGCAATTCTTTCCCACTTCCATTCTGGAATGGGCATTCTCTGAAGTGTTCCTCCGGGCCTTTGGTGTTCATACTTTACTTGTTGACAGTTTGGACACTTGGCAATAAAGTCAACAATATCTTGCTTAATTCTACTCCACCAAAAGTGTTGTTTTAGGTCACGATACATCTTGGTTGCACCCGGATGTATAGAATACCTTGAACTATGAGCCTCTGTCAGAATAGTGTTGATCAAATCATCGACGCGGGGTACACATACCCTTCCCTTGATTTTCAAAACACCTTCCTCGTCGATTTGTGCTTCCTTAGCCTCTCCTCGCAATACCTTATCTTGGATTCTTCTTAGTTTCTCGTCATCAAACTGTTTTCCCTTAATCTTGTCAATAAAAGAAGATCTTGACTCCACACTAGCCAACAATCCTCCCTTCTCATTTACTTCTAATCTCATCAAGTCATTAGCTAGAGTCTGAACCTCTCTAGCCAAAGGGCGTCTAGAAGCTTGCAAGTGAGCTAGACTTCCCATGCTTCCCACCTTTCTACTTAAAGCATCCGCTACAACATTTGCCTTCCCCAGATGATACAAAATAGTGATGTCGTAGTCCTTTAGTAGTTCCATCCATCTCCTCTGTCTCAAATTCAAATCCTTCTGAGTAAAGACATACTGTAGGCTACGATGATCCGTATAGATCTCACACTTAACCCCATATAAATAGTGTCTCCATTGCTTTAATGCAAACACCACCGCAGCCAATTCCAAATCGTGGGTCGGATAGTTACGTTCATGCACCTTTAGTTGCCTTGAAGCATAAGCAATCATACTCTTCTCTTGCATTAGTACTGCACCCAAACCAGAATAGGATGCATAACAATAAACAATAAAGTTCTTACCCTCTATTAGCAAGGTAAGGATAGGTGCGGTAGTTAACAAAGTCTTGAGCTTCTGAAAGCTTTCCTCACATTCGTCCGACCATACAAATGGAAAATTCTGCTTAGTCAAGTTCGTCAATTGGGAAGCAATAGAAGAGAATCCCTTGACAAATCGACGGTAGTAGCTAGCTAATCCAACAAAGCTCCTTATTTCTGACACATTAGTAGGTCTTACCCAATTCTTCACTGTCTCAATCTTAGAAGGATCCACCATCACTCCATCCTTAGAAACCACGTGCCCCAAGAAGGACACTGCATCTAGCCAAAACTCACACTTAGAGAACTTGGCATAAAGCTTTTTCTCCCTCAACATTTCAAATACCATTCTCAAATGCTCTTCATGTTCCTTCTTGCTCTTTGAGTATACTAATATATCATCAATAAATACGATCACGAAGAGGTCCAAATATGGCTTAAAAATCCCGTTCATCAAGCTCATGAACGCAGCAGGGGCATTCGTTAGACCAAAAGACATCACTACAAATTCGTAATGCCCATACCTCGTTCGAAAAGCAGTCTTTGGAACATTCGTTGCCCGTATTTTCAATTGATGATAACCGGATCTCAAGTCAATCTTAGAGAAGACACAAGCACCTTGTAACTGATCGAACAAGTCATCAATGCGGGGAAGAGGATACTTGTTCTTTATGGTTACCTTGTTTAGTTGTCTGTAGTCTATACACATTCGAAAACTCCCATCCTTCTTCTTTACAAACAAAACCGGAGCACCCCAAGGAGATGCACTTGGTCTAATAAAGCCTTTGTTCAATAACTCTTGAAGTTTTGCCTTTAACTCTCTTAACTCTGCGGGAGCCATTCTATAAGGGGGTATAGAAATGGGGCGTGTGCCCGGTTCAAGATCGATACAGAAGTCAATATCCCTATCTGGTGGCATACCAGGAAGATCTGCAGGTAACACATTGAAAAACTCGCGGACTACCGAAACCGACTCAATCGAAGGCACTTGGGTAGTGTCATCCTTGAGATATGCCAAGAAAGCTAAACACCCTTCACTAACCATTTTATTAGCACGAAGAAAGGAGATAATACGCACCGGATTGGAAGTGTAGTAACCCTCCCAAACTAACGGATCTATCCTAGGCTTGGCTAACGTCACTGTTTTAGCATTACAATCCAAAATCGCAAATTGCGAAGAAAGCCAAGTCATACCCAGAATTACATCAAAATCATCCATTTCTAAGATAACCAAATCTACATAAGTGTTGCTCCCCACAAATTTCACCAAACAAGACCTATATACCTTTTCAACTACCACAGACTCACCCACCGGAGTAGAAACACGAATAGGCATATCAAGTAATTCACAATGTAAATTTAGACCATTAGCAAATGAGGAAGATACATAAGAAAATGTGGATCCAGATTCAAACAATACAAAGGCCATGCAATCACAAACCAGAAGATTACCTGTGATGACAGCATCAGACGCCTCCGCTTCAGACTGCCCAGGGAAAGCGTAACAATGGGCCCTATCGTTCATCTGTCTGTTGCCCCTACCATGTTGTGATGTAGTGGCTCGAGTTTGCCCATCACCTCGGCCGTTTTGGTGACCACCATTTCCTCGACCACCACGTCCTCCAAAATAACGGCCTCTGCCATGACCACCTCTACCTCTAACATTTGGAGGTCTGTAACTCTGTTTTGGACAATATCTCTTAATATCTCCAATCTCCCCACATCCATAGCACTCTCTGAGTTCATGCATAGGTCTCTCACAGAAGTGTTGACCGGTCGGAGGTGGACCCCCAACTACAGTCTGTAGTGAAGACTGAATTGGTCAGACTTAGTAACTACCCGAACCCTGTCCTCTAGAGTAAGAACCATTAAACTCGCCTCCCTTTCGAAACCTTTTTGATGTCGATGTCGTGGTGAAATCATCTGGCTTCACTCCTTCCACCTCTATCACAAAGTCTACCACCTCTTGGAAGGATTTTGCCGTAGCCGCTACCTGTAAGGCTGAAATCCGCAACTCTGACCTCAACCCCTTCACAAAACGGTGAATCCGCTCTTGTGGACTGAAACATAGTTGGGTGGCATACCGGGATAATGCACGAAACTTAGCCTCATCTGCATTGACCGACATCCTACCTTGTTCTAGGCTCAATAACTCATCCCTTTTCCTATCCCTCAATGTTCGGGGGATATACTTCTCCATAAACAAGCTAGAGAATGAGGCCCAAGTCATAGGTGGTGCCTCTGTTGGTTGACACTCAATATGTGACCGCCACCACATTTTGGCGTTCCCTTGAAACTGATAAGTCACAGACACCACACCAAACCATTCTACTAAACCCATCTTGTGTAGTAGCTCGTGACAGTCAACCAGAAAATCATAAGCATCCTCCGATTTAGCACCCTTGAAGACCGGAGGTTTCAATTTCAAGAACTTACTGAAAAGTTCATGCTGATCATTTGTCATTATAGGCCCAGTAGTCAGTCGTGGAAATGTGCCTATGTCCAATGAGGCATCCATACGAGGAGCCATATTGGCTGCATGTTGTACCTCTTAAACCGGAGGTGTTGGTGCAGAAAACACTGGAGGGGCCTGACCCTGATCAGACAACCCACTGAGATAGGCGAGAACCTGATTGATCATCTCCGGGGTAGGTTGGGGTGGCAATCCCTCATTCTGCACTTGTTCAGTTTCCCCATCCTCCCCTTCTCTTATTACTTCCTCAGTCGGTGGAGGAGTCACTGCCCTAGTATCAGATTGGCTAGGTGCTCGTCCTCTTCCCCTTGAGGACGTCCTCCCACGACCTCTACCACAGCCCCTTGCCGCTGTTCTCCCTCGAGCCACAGCCCCAGTGGCTGGTTCAGTTGTTTCTTGTCTGGCCGGTGTTGGTGTTGGCGTAGTCATTGCTCTTGTTCTAACCATCTGCGAAAGAGAGTGAAGATGGTCAGATACCAATTCGTATCGCCTAGATACCAATTGGACTCAAGTAGTAGCACGAAAGAAAGAATGAAAGAGTGAAATTTTCCTAAAGTCTTATAGCCTCTCAAGGAAAAGTAAAGGCGTCCCCCTACCATTCCTTAAGACTCTACTAGACCTGTTCTTGTGTGATGAGACCAACGAACCTAATGCTCTGATACCAAGTTTGTCACGACCCAAATCCGGGCCGCGACTGGCACCCACACTTACCCTCCTATGTGAGCGAACCAACCAATCTAAACCTTAACATTTCAATATAATATCAACATAAAGTAATGCGGAAGACTTAAACTCATTAATAAAATCAATAACTATTATTATCCCCAAAATATGGAAGTCATCACAACAAGAACATCTACGATCAAATGACTAAACTAAGAGTATTCTAAAAGCTAAAAATACATAAGAAGCTAGTCCATGCCGGAAGTTCAAGGCATCAAGACTTGAAGAAGAAGATCCAGTCCAAGCTAGAAGCATTAGCTCACCCTGAATTTCTGGTATAGTAATACTGGCTTGAATTACTGTTGAGTCGAAGGCGACGACACGTTTGCTGCACTCCACAAATAAACAAGAAGAAAACATAAAAGTAGGGGTCAGTACAAAACACGGGTACTGAGTAGATATCATCGGCCAACTCAAAATAGAAAACAGTATATACCAGATAATATCATAAAATCAACTAATATCCTTAGCATGCAGCATTTACAGTTACCATAACCCTTGGTTACAACACCAAGCACATCAATGAGGACTCACGCCTCCTCATCATACTCATTTGGGAATTAGGTTCATTAGATTTGAATATATTATCATCTTTGAAGACTCATTATCTTTATTCCCCTCGTGTCGGTACGTGACACTCCGCTCCTCATTATACTATCCTGGTGTCGGAACGTGACACCCGATCCATATTCTATCCTGGTACCGGAACGTGGCACCCGATCCATATACTATCCTGGTGTCGGAACGTGACACTCGGATCCTCATATACTATCCTGGTACCGGAACGTGGCACCTGATCCATATACTATCCTGGTCTCGAAACGTGACACTCCGATCCTCATATACTATCCTGGTACCGGAACGTGGCACCCGATCCATATACTATCCTGGTGTCGAACGTGACACCCAATCCATATATTCTATCCTGGTACCGGAACGTGGCACCCGATCCCCTAATCTCACCACTTTCGTTCATCAAGCCTTCTTTTATACCAAGGCATCATCATTAACAAAGTAGATTAGGGTTTCTTTTCAAGATTTGGGATTCAATAGCTTCATCATGCTTATTTATTCACAATTACATAATCTCATCATTCATGCAAGAATACAATGAAGCATATAGAAGGTTTACAATACTACTAACACATATCATTCACTATTAAGAGTTTACTACGAATAGCATGAAAACCATAAGCTACCTCCACCGAAGATTCGTGATTAAGAAAGCAATTTCCCAAGCTTTGTGTTTTTCCTCTCGTTCGATCCTCTCTCTCGTTCTCTTGTTCTTTCTATTTTCTTTATTCAAACCCTCTTTTTTTACCCTAATTAGTATATAATTAATAATAAAAGATGGCAATAATAACCCACTAATTAACTTAAGGTTACCTCTTTTAACCCCCAAGTAATTAGACTTAGTAACATTAACCCACTAACTTTATAATTAAGGCAAGAATAGTCAAAAACGTCCCTTAAAACGTATCAAGAAATCTGACCCAGACTGGGATTGCACAACCTGCGACGGCCCGTCGTGCCTGTGACGCTCCATCCTGCAGGTCGTCGCAATGGTCAGAGACTCAACTTCCATTGAATAATCTATGACGGTCCGTCACGCCTGTGACGGTCCGTCCTGCCAGTCCGTTACGAAGTTCAGAGAGTTGATTTTCAGTACCCAATTTCAGATTTTCTATGTGTTTTGAAACGAGACCCTGCGACGGTCCGTCGTGCCTATGACGGTCCGTCGTTGGGTTCGTCGCCTCAGCCTGTTTTTCCAGAAATAAAATCTGCTGCTCGAAACGACTAAACAGGTCGTTACATGAAATAGGACAATTTTGATAGACTCATTTAGCAACAACCGACTCTCCCACCGGAGTAGACACTAGAAAGGGCTCATGCAAAATATCAGGTAGAACATCAAAGTTTTTAGCTACTGTTGGAATAACAAAGGACAAAGTAGACCCGAATCAAGTAAAGCATACACATCAAGAGTAAAGATTTTTAACATATCGGTCACCACATTGGTAGAGATCTCTTGCTCACCCATAGAGCGGAGAGCATAAAAGCGATTCTTCTTGGGAGCATCACTAGAACCACTTGCTTGAGCTTGGCCACTACCCTTGTCATGACTCTTCAAGTTCGGATAATCTCTATTATTGTGACCACTCCTACCACAACTATAGCTATTAGCCTTACCCTTAAGGTAATCCCCGTAGTGTTTTTTTACCACACTTTCCACAAGTTGGCTTCTCCATTGGTGAATTAGAACCTTTTCCCCTATTAACTTATGGTTAGACACCCTATCACCACTAACTCTTCGGAATTTGGTAGGGACTTGATTTGAACCCCAGTTCTTAAATTTAGGCTTATCTTGTATCTCAAACCTATTATTTGAGGAGCCTCCATCAAAGGACCCAGCCCTCTTGCTATCTCTAGTTTTTCTCTTAGATCTTTCCTCCTCAACCCTTCTTGCATAAACCATATGACAACAAATGTTCAGGTTGTCATGTAGCATGGTTGATTTACACTCGTCTTGTAAGTCTTCCGACACCCCTGTCACAAAATGTCTCATTTTGTCTCTGGATTGGAGACTATGGAAGGAGCATATTTGGACAAGTTAACAAATTCCAAAGAATACTCATGAACACTCATCTCTCTTTGGAGAAGATTGATGAACTCTGTCACCTTTTCCTCCCTTATCTCTCTAGGGAAGATCTGATCTACAAACGCGACCGTAAATATCTCCCAAGTTACCGTACCACCCTCCAACGACCTATTGTCCCTACAATGCACATACCAAGTTTTGGCCACATCATTGAGTTTATATGAAGCTAATTTGGCCTACTCACTTGAAGTCACCCCATAGCATATAGCACCTTGTAGACCTCATCAAAGAATTCTTGGGGGTCTTTATAAACCTTAGACCCATAGAAAGTAGGAGGGTTTATCCGAGGGACATTTCCGAGTGAATTCCCTTAGACAGGAAGCCATAGTAGTGACTTGTTGATGAGAACGAAGAGCAACATCCGGTTAGTTTGAGCTGTCATAGCTTGGGCTTGAACCGTTGCGGCTTGTGCTTGGGTAATCATAGCTTGGGCCATCTTAGCAATAATAACCCTCATCACTGCCTCCGTCATAGGAGAGGGTAAGTCGGGGCTTGATCAACAATAGCATTCTCTTCAAGTGGAGGAACTCACTCATCATGGGGAGGAGCTCCCACATTAGCAACTTCCTCCTCAAGTCTTGAAGCCGCATTCGTTTGAGTTTTCATGCTTACTATAAGCACAATAATATGATTAGATGCAAAGGCACCCAATAGGTATACTCTATTTGCACGATATAAGATTTCCAAGAAAAGATAAATTCGTAAGCATCATATAGGTTCCTACTCAAAAGTGTGGCCCTCTTAACAATTATGAATACAAACCTACATTAACGTGGTACAGAGAGAGAGAGAGAGAGAGAGACATAACTCAATGATATTCAACCTCATGCTCTAATACCAAGATTGTCACATCCGGGTTTGCCCCGTAGACGTAGCCAACGTTGTCGTCCTTTTCAAGGAATAAGACTAGCATCTTAGTTCATGTCATTATATTCATATGTTAAAAAATGCAGAAACATTTAAGACTTTTACTTCCTCTACTTAGATGTTTACATATACCTCTACATAAACATAATATATATTCATATCAAGTATACATAGACCCTTCATATAGGAAGGTCACATAGCCTTCTACTTTTATTTCACATATATACAAAAGTATAGAAATAGTCTCAACAATTGTCTCTTCTCGTACCATCTAAACAAATATCACAATATGGGCATAGCCCTTACAATTCAACAAGACCATGTATAAGTCATACGAAAGTACAATATTCAAATAACAAGGAAAGGAATTATAGATTCAATAAGCTCTAAACAAATTCCAAAGCAAGAAAAGAGCATTGCCCTCGAAAGTTGAGGACCTACACTAGTTGGACGAAAGGAAGAATCCAAGCCTTCAACGATATCGCTTTCAAAACTCTTCAAAGACCGGAACCTAAAATGTGTTGGATAATGGAAGATAATGGGGTTAGTACTCCACATGTATTAAGTGTAAGATATTATGCACATACGCAAGCAAACCATGCTAAAAAGGTACTTTTATCAAAACATTCTATTTTACCCCTTTTTGGGCTTAATGAAAAGTCAAGTAAATCGTACTAATCAACAAAACGTGCTTACTATCCCAACAAGTAACACTTATGCGAACACACTTAGAATCAAGAGTTACTATAACCCTAACATCAATTGATACAATCATAAGAATAACTAAGAGTTAAACATATTATGATAAGCAAGACAACTATTCACAAGTTCTTATTAAGTCAAGAAGTGCAATGACCAAGCAAATCCCCATAAACCTACTCAATCAAGTATACTGAACAAGAGAACATAACTAATGTGCAACTTTACATAAATGGCATTTAGTCTTACATTATCGTCTTATATTTTCATTATAACCCAAGGTATATTCACGAATGAACTAACTATCATATAGTATCAACAATATGACATGGTAATCATATATATATATATAAGAACATCCTCCTAAGACTCCTTCCAAGACTAACTAGTGCAATGTCTAGGTAGAGTCCCATACCCCTACCTAGACTAAGATAGACCTCTTAGGTTATCCAAGTTAGTGTTCAAGTCTTTTAATCTCTTTTACCTTTTGGGAACATCTTACCCTAACCGACATCAACCGTATGATCTAGTGTGGAATCCGATGTCATAAAACACTACACCTAAAGATGGCGTACTACTTGCCAAGGTAGTACCAAAATATTAAACATAGCAACTACATGGATCCACTTGCTAGTATTCGAATGGGGGCAACATACTTCGAGAACAAGGATATTTAGTTGGAATACTTTTTTTATGTTATGCATTATGATCTCCAATCTCAAGAGTAATGTAGTGTTCCTACCTTCCCTATGTGGGAAGGGACACTCCTCTATCTAGTTCCTCCGTTCTAAGATAGAGTTCCTTTTTGAAAGTCTTTAAGACATTAATTATCAATTATAACATAATTTAGGTCATAGGGTCTACCCCTTGTGTAAACATCATCATCAATATCTCAATAAGAATTGTATGAGTTTATGTCCTTTGATCATAATTCATATAAGTGAGGTAAACACTTTAGAATTTCATAATATTTTAAGGCACATTAATAGTTTTCACCATCCTTATAGCACATACACCTTAATCAACCTCACAACATAACTAAGACATTTAAATTAAAAAATCACACCATCCTATATTCCTAATATAAGGAGTATCCAATGTAATATCATGTCTTGACAACAATTAATCACAACTTGGAAGTAAATATAGAGATTCTAAGACTTACCAAGTCTTTCTTATAGTTTATCATCAAGGTCTGACCATCAACCCATAACTCAACCCAAATTGGGGAGTAACATTGGGGAGTAACATCATAACACAATGATAATCAATATAATAACAAGGCCAATTGCATCTCTATAACACAACTCATCTTTAGATCAAAACTAGAGACAAGATACATAGGCAAACTTCACATTATAATCCATAACTTATATTAAATCACAAGAAATAGGATTATAGGCCTATAATTCATCTTAATTAAACCATACTATCACCATAGGATAGTAATCTAATTAACAACCAACTCAATTGAATGATTAACATACAACATAAGTCAAGATCACTACCTAGGGTTAGGGATAGAGGATCATGTTCTTCAATTTGACACAACCATCAACAATTATTATGAACAAGTTGAATTACATGTAAATCTACTGGATATAACCCTAAAAATTCACTAACAACTCAATCCATAACTTCAATTTCGTAATTGAATGAAACTCATAAGAAAACTCAACTTTTTGGAACCCATTTTTAATGAACCCTTTGAGGAAAGGATCTCAAAGGTGAATACAGCCCATACCTTACTGTTTCGCTATAATTTAATGAATAATCCACCCTTTACAAGTCCCCAAACCCTAGTTCTTGCTATCCTTCAATGGTGAGTTCTTGTAGAGAGAAATAAGAGAGAAGGAAGAGAGTTTATGTTGAGAGTTGACTTTATGTTAATGAGGAGTAATTGTATTTATAGAGAGGACTAATTAACCTAATTATTTTTCTTTTAATCACTAACTAACCCCTAAACCATTTGATTAATCTAAATTAAAAATTAAAATCCATTAGTGAAATTTGACCCTCACCGACGAGACCCCATCGACGGTTCATCAGGGGGTCGACGAACAGTCCTTACTCTATCCTGCACTTCCATCATCTCTATCATAGACTTTGCAGGCACGACTTCCTCCAACTTTTCTAAGTATTGGATGACGGTGGCCTTGATTACCCGTCAAGCCCGTGACGCCCCGTCATCCCTTTCCGTCGAATGTAACAGTAGCTAGGAAAACAAGGGCCTTCACAAATCTATGTGTGGGATGACGGTGGCTTCAACGCCCCGACAAGCCACTTACGGACCTTCATCTGCACCATCAATGCATCCTACCAAGAACTGCTGCATCAAACTACATCGGTTCTCCTCAAGGGCCTTTGGTTGGTCCTTGGGAAGAAGTACACAGACGTTCCAATCATGAAACAAGTCAAAAACCCATTAGCTACCTTTCCACCAATTTTCATACATTTCTAACTTCTAAAAATTAGTAAAAAGTCTAAGGAACACTAATATCTCTTTGTACCAACTTCCTGGATGTCTTGGTACATTTTAGTTCTTAAACCTTATAAATGACCTATATTTATTAAAAATGGACTTAGAAACAATATTTAGATTTTATGCCACCTATGTTAGGCTTTCCGATGAGTCTTGGATTTTAAAGGTGTTACAGGTGCACTAGTATGGGCAAGGGTATGGGACCTTGTTTATGCATTGCAGACGTGTACCTAGATAGGATAGTTCCTAGGTTTGGTTTCTATAAACATGAAAATGAATATATGAACATGTTATGAATGTACCTCACATGCTATAATGTGAAGTTTGTGGTATGATGAAGTATGATTATCCCTAGTTTCTAAATGTGTTTATATGAAAGCATGACTCATATAGTTACACATGTACACTTATGCATGAATTAAGTTAAGTATGAATATGTGCGGTATAAAGGTGTTATGTTAAAGGTTTGCTCAGTTGATATACACACACACATGAATGACGATCTAGTCAATAGAGGGGATCTTCAAAGGTGTCCTCAAGTGTATCCTGAACTAGATAAATGCTTACATATGGTATGTCCATGTGAAAGGTTTTCTCACAGGACACCGGTTGATGAAATGACTTCTCATCTATAACCTTTGAGATCAACATATGGGGATCAAATCTCTTAAAGCATATGTTTTATAAAGTAAAATAATAAAGTCTTTTAATAAAGGGAACTTAGCTTAGTACCGAGTGAACTTGAAGTGAGGGGTTTCCCTTCCCAGTTGAGGAAGGTAGGTCACCATAATCCTTATGAGGTGGATATCCTTGTGACATAAAAAGGGTTAGAGAGATGTTTCCATGATGACTCCATGTTCAATAACTGTGTTTCCCCATAGAATCTAGCAAGTGATATCACCTAATGTGATAGCATGATACTCATATTTTACCTTGGCAAGTAAGGCACCCTCTTTTGTTGTGAGGGGATGATATCAAATTAAATATTTGGATTACATGGTTCTATTGTCGGTTAAGTCTATAGTTTCCTTAAAGTAAAATAGACAATAGAAGTAAAGTAATAACTCTAACTAGGATAACCCAAGGGTAATTTCTTAGGGTAGGTGGGGGTATGGGACTTCACCTATGCATTACACAAGTGACACTTGAGGGAAGTCCTAGGAAGGTGTTATGACACATGTGTCTATATTTATGGTTATCTTGCATGACATTGTGTTAATGTCTATATGATGAGGTCATATGCATTTTATGAAGTTCTAATATGACTATGTGACTAAGGTCCAATATTGAATTGTATGTGGTTTACTATAGTATTGTGTTTGGTACACGAATGATATTTTAAGGCTTGTTGTCTCATTATAGGTCTATTAAGTATTTGTGGGGTAATGGGTCTTCACATGTACATTGCACTAGTATATGTATATTGGGGTTGTGAGAAAGGTATCATATGGTCCTATGTGAAATAAAATAAGTATACGTGCATAATCATTAGAGCTTACGGCAATATTCATGGGTCATCGCTTAAAGGTGTCTTTGATTTACTGTACTTCTATGATGGTATGTGTTGGTTTTTTAAGATGTATGTATGTTTTCCTTGTGACCTTAAGATGATGCATTGCACCAAGTATCACTGGAGGGATTACTTAGGAGTTTAAAGAGTCAAAGAAAGAAGTTTAGTGTGAAAGAAAAAATACTCATTGTAAAGAAAAGATGGCTTACTGTAATGTGACTCAAAAATGCCTTAACTTCTATATGTCATTTTATTTGATGTTTGGCGATTAAATATGTCTATATGAAGTATGTGAATGATATAATGCTATTATATAAAGGTTTAATAAAGATTTGCTCAAAAAGGCACAAAGTATGATTTCAAGAAAAATGTCCCATTTAAATGCATGTTTTTGCATGGTTGCCATACTTAGTGCATTCTTGTACTAAATCCATTCTTCTCTACTTTTTGCACAAAGTGTAGGTTAAGGCTGATCAAAGGATGTATTTAATTGTCAAGACCTTGTTATGTGTTTCTCAAGCTCAAGCAAAAAGGAATTCCTTAAAATTAAAGGATGTCGTATGTCAAGTTTTGTTTAAAGTCTTATAATCGTATATTTATGATGATGTTGTAAGGGTAGTGCCCCTATTATGCTGTATGGGCTTGTATAAGACCTGCGAGAGGTCAAGTACGCCATGTATACTTCTAGGTGGTGCTCTCCAGATGTGACAAATGAATCTCCTCATTCATCCTACTCTCTTCAACTCTTCTAACGGCCATCCTTCTAGTAGTCATCTCTTATAAACACAAGGAAAAGCGTTTAGAAGGACACTAATAAATTTTTACTCTACGGCAAGACACAAGAGTAGAAAAGAAGGGAAAATCTATCGTCCTGTAGCGTATCCCTCATGGATGTGTCACAACTCACACCAATGTACAAGACTCTACTAGACATTGATTTTGGAGACTTTTGGATTCCTAAGACTACTTCATAACCTTGATCTTATACAATGTTTGTAATGACCCGCAACTACATTCAAGATGTTATGGCACTCTTGGGTCTATACACGGTGTACTTGACCTCTAGAAGGTCTTGTACAAGCCCTTTGACATTGTTCATTGCATAGATATATGAAAACTAATGCAGAATTAAAACTATTCACAGTATATCAAAAAATTTCATGAATAGAAAATAATAGAAATGCTAAGCCTCAAAGTAGACAACTCAGACTCATGAACATCTTTGGGTCACATCTCATTCTACAATTGAATACAAATTAACAAAGTCTATTGCAAGTCATTAACTAGAAAATCTAAACATATGGATGTCCTTGAATCGATTGAGGACATACCACAACATTTGCTTGAATGAGTGATATTATCCAAGCTTCACCTCAACGAACATTTGTATGAAACATGCTCTTTTGAAAATCTTCGTATTATAAGTATTAAAACCACTTTCAACATGTCAAACTTCATATATAAGACATATTCAAAATAAGACCCACAATATAGCATTAACATGACTTATAAACAATCTCAACATACACACCTCACACCAAAGGTTATCTTAAGACTTACTTAAGTAATACAAGAAGAGACCGCCCATACACCCTCTTCAAGCCTACCTAAGCAATCGTTAAGACTACCTAAGATAGGATTGTTTCAATCTACTTTTGATTTACCCATAACCTAAAGTTACTCTAAGACTCACCAAAGTAGGACAAGAAGAGATCGCCATTGACCTTCTTCAAGCTTAACTAAGCAATCCTCAAAGCAACCCTAGATAGAGGACATTATAGTCAACACACATTAGCCAAAGTTATAATAATGCCTTAAATCAATTAAAAGACATTATTTTCATTAAAAACTTTTCATAAGGATTTATGAAAGACCAAAGGAACCTACACTCTAGCACCATCCAAGGCTACTCATGCAACATGTAGAACCTTAGTATCTAGGCATTCCACATGATGTGAATAGGCAATAAGCGACATATACCATACTTGCTATGCATGGAATACAAAGTCTACCCTACTCCGATGGAGTGTGTTCTACTTTCCAAGAGTAGAACTAGTTTAATATTCCAGGAAATGTACTCATCTACTGAAGAGCCTATTAAGTTATAAGAATAGGTATTGGGGGTACACATGCATCCTAATTCCCAATACTGAGTAATATTGGGCATATTAGAAAATATTGGCTTAAGGGTGTTAGCCAATTTCTATATATATAAAAGGGTGTATTATAATCCAAGCTTGTCTAAGAAATGTACCTGCAATGAAAACCCTAAGCTAAAAATACATATATTGATTCTAAACCCAACACATGAGGTACTAGGCATCCAATTATCAAGCCTAGGTACCGTGGCACATGATTATTTAAAATGATCATGTAGATTAAGCAGTGTCCAAGAACATAGTGAGGAACCTTTGACAAATATAAAACTTTCTAAATGCAACAATAGTAGTGCACGGTTGGGAAAAAGGGCAGAAACACATGTGCAAGCACATGTGTAATTGGCCTAGGGGGACCATACGACCAAGCCAACTAAATACGGTTAGGTGGTTACGGGTATGAGCGCGAGCGGGTCCTTCCATGTATTCTTAACTCCCTAAAAAACTCTATACTCTAACTAACTAATCTAAGTAGCTAACTAACCTAGTACAAACAAAAGTGTGCCCGACAACCTAAACCTAACCGGGTGACACTAACCTAGCAAATAACTAAAGAAACATCCTAGTACCTAACTTAGGATGGCCCAAAAGGGTTAATTATGGTCCCAATGACTTAGGGGTACTTGAGTAATTACCCTAGGTCCATTAATTAATTAAATTAGTAACTTAATTAATTAATGAAAAATCACAAGCTAGGCCGAGACCCTTAGCTAATTTTCAGATTTGGCTAAGTAAAATGTTCTCTTTTGTCTAGTCAATTTAGAAGGGAAATTTTAGTAACTAGATAATTGATTTATTAATTATGTTATTTAGTCCAAAGTTGAAATATTCCATATCAATTCCTAAGAAGTAGAACTCACGATTATTCACTTAGAAAAGAAAATCAAAGGCAGTAAGCAGAGTGTAGAATGAGAAAAGTTCTCTTAGACGACTTCAAGGTATTCTTCAAAGTTTTCATGCAAGGCGATCTTTGTAGATTCAATTCTACATAATGTATTGTTTTTATATCGTGGATTAACTTCCCCAAGAGTATTTTCAAACGACTTATGAATTCAAGAATATCAAAACTAGGGTTGTTCCCAATGACATTGTTGAAAGTCAACCTCCCTAGTTATCCTTGTTTTCGATTCTAATAGTATGTAGATGGAATCTGGAACATGTTGTTGGTATATGGTGTTAATTGAGAATTATGTGTAGGGTTCTTGATCTGCTAATGTTTAATGAGGTCTATAGATTTTATTTGTATTATTGGGGTATTAGTTACATTAGTTAAAAATGTTGTAATGCCTAATAGTGTCCGAGAAGATGAAGTTGTTATGAATCGTTGAAGCTAAGTTCACTGTTTGATGTTGACTTGGTTAGAATGATGAAATCATTATAGTACACTCATGAAGTTAATTGACTTGTCTAGTGATAATAACAGAGTTTTATTTATGCCATCAAATTAGCTAGCAATATATTGTCCATAAAGTTGAATATAATTGTCTTACTATGTTATTTCTAAAATGTGATATAGATTTTGCTAATGACTAAGTTAAACAAAATTAAACATGACCAATATAACTTTGAAGTCATAACCAGGGGTATGCCAATCATTGGGACAAGTCTCAACATACCCTTTCAAAATGAACTATTAATATAAGTAAGTACATTGAACAAAGTTTATGATGTTCATAAAGAGTGGTATAAAACTACCAAATATCATTGAAAAGGAAAAGGTGAGTAATGAAATATTTAAAAGTTTAAGAATTATTAAATTGACCAAAATGATGTGTTAAAATAAGTGAGACAAGTCACTCACACCTAGACTATTTTATTAAAGATACTAACTTAAGAGGGTGTTAATAATTGTGAGACAAGTCTCATTAACACGAAGATGATAATGTAAGGTTAAATTCACATTTCATCAAGTAAAGAAAGGGATGGCTAGTTATTCAAAGAGTTAAGTGAACTCATAACTAGAAGCAAGCTTCCATAATGTTTGAGTTAACTCTAAAATTTATTAAAAAAAAGAAAAAGAAATTGAGTAAAACACCGATATACTAGCAATGAGCTTGTGCCAGCACATGTAATTCTCATTAGATGAGGCTCCACCAAGTTGGATAAGAGTCTCCAAATATATCCTAGTGTTCGAACTATTTTTTGCAGCATAAGAACTAGCTAGTGCATTCCACCTAAGAGAGCTAGGTATAATGTAGTTTCACTTTGGCCGGTAGAACAACCCCTTTTTGGTTAGGGGCAGACACTGGATTTCATGATTAGATCACATGATCTATGTCGGTTAAATTCTCAAGAAACTATTCTATTAACTTTAGACGTGAACTACCTTTTTCAGTGTGGGGAAGACACTGGACTTGGTATTACATTAGCCGATGAACCACCCCTTTTCGGTGTGGGGCATACACTATATTTCATGTTTAGATTACATGATCTAGGTTCACTTTGATCAGTGTACCACCCCTTTTGGGTGTGGGGCAAACACGGTATTTCATGTTAGCTAGCATGATCTTAATGCTAAAGATTTATATAAGAAAGTAAGAAAGAAAGAATAAGAAATGTAAGTTCAAAGTGAGCTAAGAAAGCAAGAGCATAAGTATGTCAAATTATCTGTGGTTGATAAGAATGATGTTTTATCAAGTTATTGGTTTTTTCCAAATAAAGATATATTCTCCAATACCTTCACATTAATCAAATTATTATATAATGGGCATAGCCAAATAAAAATTGGCTTATAATAACATCTTATATTATGCCAATAAAGGGGAGTAAAACATAATGGCTAATCAATGCCCCATAATCTTCATAATATGAAAATGATAAAATAAGTAGCCTTGCCAATAAGGATTGGCTTATAAAGATTTCATTCCCAATTTAACAAGAATGAAAAGAATAACTTGTAGTAAGGGTAGGCAAATCATTTCCTAGTCCTTTGGATTATTTGCTCGATTCATTGTAGGTATGGGACTATAATGAATCATTGCACTTGTAAGTTAGACATAGGATTAAGAAGATCTTTGCACTACACAACAACAAAAAGAAAAAAACTTAAAGTAAACTAAGTCCTGGGAGAAGAGCTCTCGAGTTTGAGTGGAGCAAATTTATAATTTTTCATTCGAGCTGTTCTAAAATTATGTTCATGATTCCAAGGTCTTATGTTCATATACGAAATAAGTTGTGTGCTTTGAATGCATTAAAATTTTTCCTATTTATACCATATTTCACAAATATCGATTTAAGAATGTTTAGTGACTTCACTTTCCAGAAATGACATGTCGTTATGGGAAAAACTTTCCTTGATCATGCATAGTCCTTACGTGTATTTGTGCATATACCCATACTTAGTTCAAGTGTGTAATAACCCTATAATATTATTATTTTATAGGCACAGGTCAGAGAGAAGATTGAAGACTCATTGAAGCGGTTTGGATTAGTGATCTCCAAACTTTGGTAGGTCCTTGAGTTCGAGGATGCTACATTTAGTATTCTAGCTTAGTACATTAGACATAGCTAGTGAATGTTTTTCCTAGCATTTCAGTCCAAACATTTTATTCAAAGCTTGGTATTAAGGCTGTTTGGCAATCTATTATGATATATCTGTTCTTTCATTTGAATTGTTTAATCGATTGTAGATGGTTGTTTAGTTTTAGCTTAATAGAATTTCACTCTATATAGTAAATATATGAAGTCTATGTATACTTCATTATTTTTTAGACGTTGTAAAATTTTTTACAAATTTAACTATATGATTGTGATGAAAGTTAAGAAGAGGCTTGTTTGCGACCTCTGAGATATTAACGACATTTGTTTGTTTCGTATTTCATAATTCGGGTGTAACAAACTTGGTATCAGAGCATTAGGTTAAATTACCTAGGAACATAATCTCAAAACAACAATGTTTCGTAGTTTCTAGATTATGGTTTTAAAATTCACCACAACCATGACTTCGAGACTATGTAATGTTAGGAAGCTTCCCTTCTTATACTCTTTATCGTGCTATGTAGAGCTTTTACACTTTTTGTCATTCTACCAACAAACTTACTTCTTCTGTGTGTGTAGAAGAATGAACCAAGAAGAAACACAGGTAAGAGAGTTGGAGAAGCATTTACTGGGGACAACCAAGATCTTCCTCAAGCCCCAACTATTGGAGTGCAAGTGCCTATCAACCCAGCGGCATTGACGGATGGAGAAGTAATGGAAGAATTAGTTCAGATGGTCCAAGACATCACTACTTAGGCACAGGCTATCACAACGCAGGACACTAGAGAGGGTGCTCCTAGGGATAACCCAAATGCTATAACTATGGCTATCATACTAAGGGACTTTACTTAATGAATCGTCTAGTCTACTTTGGATCCACAACCAATGAGGATCCCCTAGATATTGTGGATGAAGCTTACAAGATTCTTGGTTTCATGGGGGTTAATGAAAAGGAGAAGGCTGAGTTCACTCCATATCAACTCAAATATGTGGCACAAGTGTGGTACAAAATATGGGCAGATGGACAAGAACCTGGAGAAGTTCCTATAACTTGGGAATTCTCAAGATTTCATTCATGGAGAGGTTCTTTCCCAGATAACAGAGGGAGGTTATGGTTGAGAAGTTCATCAACCTACGATAGGGATGTATGTCAGTTAATTAGTTTTCCTTGAAATTTCTTAAGCTCTCGAAATATGCTTCTTCTCTGGTGTCCAATAGCATGGATGAGATACGCAGGTTTGTGACTGGTGCATCGAAGGATCTGGAGGAGGTGTGTTGGGCAGCCATGTTGCATGATAACATGGACCTTATGAATAGGGTTTTCCGTGAATACCTTGATACTTTTCTCATAGTATTCATAAACGATATCGTTATATACTCTAAGACAATAGAAGGGCATGAATAACATTTGATAATGACATTGCAAATACTCAGGGAACATTAGCTATATAAAAAAATTAAGCAAATGTGAGTTTTGGCTGAGATTAGTGACCTTCCTTGGTCATGTTGTGTCCGACCAAGGTGTAGAGGTTGATCCGAAAAAGATTGGCGCAGTAAAAAATTGGCCGAGATCCCTCACTCCTATCAATATTTGAAATTTCATGGGTTTGACAAATTATTATCACAGGTTTATGGAGGGCTTTTCACTATTGCTACCCCATTTAAAGCTTTAACAAAGCAGAAGGTGAATATTGTGTGGTCTGAAACTTTTGAAAAAAGCTTCCAAGAACACAATGACTGACTCACTTCAGACCATGTGCTCACATTGCCGAGTAGTGGTGAAGGGTATGTGGTATATTGTAATGCTTCCCGAGTAGGTTTAGGATGTGTTCATTTGTAGGGTGGCAAAGTGATTGCATATGCATCTAGATTGTTGAAAGTCCACGAGAAGAATTACCCTACCCATGATCTTGAGTTTGCTGCAGTGGTCTTTGCGTTAAAACATTGGAGACATTACTAATATTGTGTACATATTGATGTCTTTACTGACCATAAAAGTCTACAGTATGTTTTTCCACAGAGAGAATTAAATCTTTGTTTGAAAAGATGGCTGGAGTTGCTCAATGATTATGACATAAGTTTTCACTATCACCTAGATAAGGCCAATTTAGTGGCTAATTCTTTGAGCCAATTGATCATGGATAATGTATCACATATTGATGATGGGAAGAAAGAGCTGGTTAAAGAGGTACACTAATTGGCTAGGTTAGGTATATGACTGGTAGATACACCAAGTTGGGGTGTTTCAAATCATTCCAGTTTTGAATCCTTATTTGATATGGATGTTAAAGATAAGAAGCATCTCGACCTTGTGATCATGGAGTTGAAAGACTCAGTGTTGAGTAAGCTGATTGAATCATACTCTTTTCGGGAGAATGGTGTACTTAGAAACCAAGGCAGATGTTGTGTGCCCAACATTGATCATCTAATGTCTAATATTATAGCAGAGGCTCATGGCTTCAGGTATTCTATTCATCCATGTTCCACCAAGATGTATCATGATCTAAAGGAGATCTAATGGTGTGAAGATATGAAGCGAGAAATTTCTATGTTTGTGGAGAAGTGCCTTAATTGCCAACAGGTTAAGGCCGAATACCTTAAGCCTAGAGATCTTACCCAATCGATTGAGATCCCAACTTGGAAGTGCGAGTCTATTAATATGGATCTTGTGTTTGGTCTACCCTTGATCAGAAGACTACATGATTCCATTTGGGTCATTGTTGACAAAATGAATAAGTATGCTGACATCATTCCTGTGAAGTATACTTATAGGGCCAAACATTATCCCAAGCTGTATATTGATGAGATAGTGAGGTGCCATGGGATACCTTTATCCATCATTTCAGATAGGGGAGCCTAGTTCACTTACCACTTTTGGAGATCTTTCCAAAAGAGCTATGGTACATAGATGAAGCTCTGTACTTCTTTTCATCCCCAGACGGATGGAAAAGAAGAGCGTACCATTCAGATCCATAAAGACATGCTTAGAACGTGTGTTATTGATTTCAAGGGGAGTTGGGATGATCACTTGCCACTGATTGAGTTCTCTTATAATAATAACTACCATTCCAGCATTGGGATGCAACCTTTTGAAGAACTATACAGCAGTAGATGTATGTCTCTCCATTTGGGTGGTTTTGAGATAGGAGAGTCTTCCATCCTTGGCCCTAACATCATACACGTGGTTGTGGAAAAGGTTAGAATGATTAGAGATAGACTGGCTACTGATTAGAGTCATCAAAAATCCTATGCTGATAACAAGAAAAGATCTCTTGAATTTGAGGTGGGTGATCAAGTCTACTGGAACATATCACCTATGAAAGGGTGATGAGGTTTGGTAATAAAGGAAAGTTAAGTCTAAGGTATATAGGTCCTTATGAGATCTTACAGCGAGTAGGGGATGTTGCCTATGAAATGAAGTTACTAAATGACTTGGCTTCTGTTCATCAAGGATTTCATGTTTTGATGCTTAAAAAGTGTCTAGGCGATTCAACATCCATTCTGCCTGTTCAGGGTTTAGGTGTCGATGAGAACCTTTCTTTTGAAGAGGTTGTAGTTGAAATTTTAAATCACCAAGTGAAGCGGGTGAAGAACAAGGATGTTTCCACTCTAAAGGTGTTATGGAGGAACCAACTTGTTGAGGGAGCAACATGGTAGATGAAGGCCGACATGAGATCCCTTTGCCCTCAATTGTTCAGTTCTTGAGGCTAGATATACTCTTCCTAAGTCAGATTATGTTTATGAAACTCTAAATTTTAGTGCATAAGTCGTTTTTGGTGTTTACATAACTGTGTGTTTTGTACTTTCACTATATGAGTTAATATGAGTTCATGCTTGCTTTCATGTTGCTGTTTTTATATAGTATCTGCGTGATTTATGTGTTGCATGAGTGTGATGTGCATTAAATTAAAGTAAGATTGAGAAGGAAGTTCCTCAACAGTATATATGATGTCTCAGATAAGCTTTGAGTGTTGTGCATCATCCAGAGTAAGTTGTGAATCAGATATTCACAAAGTTGAAGTTCCAAGTATGCTGATGTGTTTTTGAAAATACTCTCTCTAATTCAAAATGATGTTTAGTATCATTCGGGTACGAGTGTTCCTAAGGGGGGGATAATGTAACATTCCATAAAATGTACTCGTTTAGTGAAGATCCTATTAAGTTTTAAGAATAGGTATTGGCTGTACATACGCATCTCAATGCCCAATATTGAGTAATATTGAGCATATTAGAAAATATTGGCTTAAGGGTGTTAGCCAATTTCTATATATACACAAGGGTGTATAATAAAATCCAAGATTGTCTATGAAATGTACATGAAATGAAAACCCTAAGATAAAAATATACATATTGGTTATCAACCCAACACATGAGGTACTAGGCATCCAAGTGTCAAACCTAGGTTCCATGGCACAGGATCATTTAAAATGGTCATGCAAATTAAGCATTGTCCAAGGACATAGTGAGGATCCTTGGACAAGGAGTGAAATTTTTAAATGCAACAATAGAAGTCCAAGGTTTGGAATGTGGGAAGCAACACATGTTCAAGAAGATATGTAACCGTCCGTGGGGGACCATACGACCAAGACAACCAAATTTGGTTAGGTTGTTAGGCAGGCGCGTGAGCAAATCCTTATATGTGTGGATTTATTGCTTTACCAACTCTATTCTCTAACTAACTTATTTAAATAGCTAACTAATCTAGGACAAACGAAAATAAACCAACTAGTGCATCCGACAACCTAAGACCTAACCGGGTGACACTAACCTACTAACTAACTCAAGAAACATCCTAGTACCTAACCTAATAGTCCAAAAGTGTTAGTTATGGTCCCAATTACTTAGGGGTACTTTAGTAATTACCGTAGGTACCTTAATTAATTAAATTAGAAACTTAATTAAATAATGAAAATTTACAAGCTAGGTCGAGACCCTTAGCTAATTTGCAGATTTGGCTAAGTCAAATGTTCTCCTTTATCTAGTCAATTTGGGAGGGGCGTTTTAGTAATTAGCTAATTGATTTATTAATTAAGTTAGTTAGTCTAAATTTGAATTATACCATATCAGCTCCTAATACGTAGAACTCGTGATTAATCACTTAGAAACACGACTCAAAGGCATAAAGCAAAGCATAGAAATACAAAAGTTCTCTTAGAAGATTTCAAGGTATTCTTGAAGATTTTCGTGCAATGTGATCTTCGTAGATTAAATTCTACATAAGTTAATTGCTTCCTCTCTTTGATTCCTTTATCCAAGACGCTTTTCAAAAGTCTTATGAAATCAAGAATATTAAACTAGGGTTGTTCCCAATGACATTGTTGAACGTCCACCTTCCTAGTTTTCCTTGGTTTCGATTCTAATAGTAAGTAGATGCAATCTCGAACATGTTGTTGGTATGTGGTGCTAATTCATCATTATGTGTAGTGTTCTTGATCTGTTGATGTCTAATGAGACCTATAGATTTGAGTAGTATGTTTAGGGTATTAGTTACATGAGTTAAAAAATGTTGTAATGCCTAATTGTGTTCGAGAAGATGAAGTTGTTATGAATTGTTGAAGCTAAGTTCACTGTTACATGTTGACTTGCTTAGAATGATGAAATCACTATAGTAAATTCATGTAGTTAATTGACTTGGCTAGTGATAATATCACAGTTTTATTTATGCCAACAAATTGTCTAGCAATATATTCTCCAAAAAGTTTAATAGAATTGTCTTACTATGTTATTTCTAAAATGTGATATAGAATTGGCTAATGACTAAGTTAAACCAAATTAAACATGACCAATGTAACTTTTAATTCATAACCAAGGGTATGCCAATCATTTGGACAAGTCCCAACATACCCTTTCAAAATTAACTATTAATATAAGTACATTGAACAAAGTTTATAATGTTCATAAAGAATGGTATAAAACAACCAAATATCATTGAACAAGACAGGGTGAGTAATCACATAGTTAAAAGATTAAGAATTATGAAAGTGACCAGAATGGCGTGTTAAAAGAAGTGAGACAAGTCACTCACACATAGACAATTATGTTAAAGATACTCACATAGGAGGGTGTTAATAATCGTGAGACAAGTTTCATTAATACCAAGATGATAAAGTAGGGTTAAATTCATATTTCATCAAGTAAAGAAAGGTATGATCGGCTACCCGAAGAGTTAAGTAAACTCATAACTAGAAGCAAGCTTCCATAATGTTTGAGTTAACTCTAAAATTTATAAAGAAAAAAAAAAGAAGTTGTGTAAAGCACCGATAGACTAGCAATGAGCTTGTGCCAGCAAATGTAAGCCTCATGAGATGAGGCTCCATCAAGGTGGATAAGAGTCTCCAAAAATATCCTAGTGTTCGAACTATGTTGACAGCATAGGAACTAGCCAGTGGATTCCACCTAAAGAGAGCTAGGTATAATGCGGTTTCAGTTTGGCCGGTGAAACAAGCCCTTTTTGGTTTGGGACAGATACTGGATTTCATGTTTAGCTCACATGATCTATGTCGGTTAAATGCTCAAGAAACTATTCGGTTCACTTTAGATGTGAACCACATTTTTTCGGTGTGGGGAAGACACTGGAATTGGTTTAACTTTAGCCGGTGAACAACCCTTTTTAGGTGTGGGGAAGACACTGAATTTTATGTTTAGCTCACATGATCTAGGTTCACTTTTATCACTGAACCACCCCTTTTGGGTGTGGGGCAGACAATATTTTTTGTTAGTTCGCATTATCTTAATGCTAAAGATTTATATAATAAAGTAAGAAAGAAAGAATAAGAAATGTAAGTTCAATGTGAGTTAAGAAAGCAAGAGCTTAAGTATGTCAAATTATATGTGGTTGATAAGAATGAAGTTTTATCTACTTATTGGATTGTGCCAAATCAAGATATATGCTCAAATATCTGCACATTATTCAAATGATCAAATAATGGGCATAGCAAAATAAAAATTCGCTTATAATGACTTCTTATATTATGACAATAAAGGGGAGTAAAACATAATGGCTAATTAATGCCCCATAATATTCATAACGTGAAAATGATGAAATAAGTGTCCTAGCCAAAAAAGATTGGCTTATAAATATTTCATTCCCAATTTAACAAGAATGGAAAGAATAACTTGTAGTAAGGGTAGGCAAATCATTTCCTAGTCGTTTGGATTACTTGCTCGATTCATTGTAGGTATGGGACTTTAGTGAATCATTGAACTTGTAAGTAAGACATAGGATTAAGCAGATCCTTGAAGTACACAACAAGAAGAAAAAAAAGATTGAAAAATAAACTGTCCTGCGGGAAGACATCTCGGGTTTGAGAGGAGCAAATTTATAATTTTTCATTCAAGCTGTTCTAAAATTCTGTTCATGATTCAAAGGTCTTATGTTCATATAGAAAATGTGTTCTGTGCTTCGAATGCATTAAAATATATCATATTCATATCATAATTCATAAATAACAAATTAAGGAAGTTTGGTGACTTCACTTTACAAAAATGGCATGTTGTTATTGGAAGAGCTTTCCTTGATCATGCATACTCCTTACGTGCATATGTGCATATATTCATACTTAGTACAAGTGTGTACTAATCCTATCCTATTACTATTTTATAGGCAAAGGTCAGAGAGAAGATTGAAGATTCATTTAGTGGTTCGGATTAGTTATCTCAAGACTTTGGTAGGTCCTTAAGTTCAAGGATGCTACATGTAGTATTCTATCTTTGTACATTAGACATTGCTAGTGGATGTTGTCCCTAGCATTTCAGTTCAAACATTTTATTCAAAGCTTGGTATTAAGATTGTTTGGCAAACTATTACGATATATTGGTTCTTTCATTTGAATTGTTTAATCGATTGTAGATGGATGTTTAGTTTGATATTATTAGAATATCACTCTATATAGTAATTATATGAAGTCTATGTATACTTCATTATGTTCTAAAGGTTTTAAATTTTCCGCAAATTTATCTTTAAGATTGTGATGAAAGCTAAGAAGAGGTGTGTCTGTGACCTCTTAGAGGTTAACGACGCCGTTTGCATTCGAATTTTAGAATCCGAGTGTTATAGCTAGGACACAACCCATGTAGGCACATGGTTAAGGAATATAAATGGCTTTTATATACTCTAATCTTCTCCTCAAGTAGAGCCACATTATACTCTAGTCTTCTTCTCAAGTAGAGATACAACCCATAACATATTCACTCGGTGCTAGCCTTTTTTCTCATAGAGTAAGTTCAATAAAAAAGGGAATATGAAAAGGTACCATCTCTTAGTAATAACCTAGTGATAATGCACCTACCTAATATGGGTCAACTAGGGCTTCCACTCAATGATCTATAAGGATAGCTCATTCTTAACCTTCTTTCTACATAATAGGTTCCACATATTAGTGGTTCTCAGAAGGGCACCATCTTAGGTCTGCCAATCCTAGATTTTCATTCTGCATTTATTCAAACACATACAAGACAAAGGTGCATAATCCTACTAAGTCAAGCATATTCATATACTTAACATACATCAAGTATACGGACATAGTCTACCTAAAAAGACAAACATCCCTTTACATTATCACATATATAACTTCATTCAAGAAGCAAATAGGGATAACTAAATAAATCTAGTCACCCTACACACATCTATAGAATTATTAACATAACTCATTATAAGGTTCATATAGTCAGCTAGGAAGATTCATACTTCAACATCAAGTATAAACATATAAGGTATCACTATAGCCTATCATGATCACATCCAATCATAATAACACATACTTGACTTCATTGATGCACATAGGTCATATCCTTCACAATGATATCATATCATATCATATATATATATATATATATATATATATATAACATGACAATATCATGATACATTAATTAATCCCGAAAAGTGCATGTTCAATACAATTTCATAATGTAATGCCGACGAGGCCACATTATTTTCAAGTATAAAACATAGTCACTGCCACGATAAGTGGATCATACAAAACATCATAATTGAATAACCTATGCTAAAAAATATAGTAAGTGTTAGGTGAACATACAACCAATCAAATTTTAACAACTCCAATCCATAGTCAATTCAACCAATCCAATACACCAAAGCTCTTACCAATAGCCATAGTCACCAATTCAATCCAATAATTAAACTATTTGTTATATCAAGATAATATATAAACCATCCAAATAAAGCATCCTATAAACAATTCTAACATAATTATTAATATATTAATAACCCATAACAATCTACATAAGAATCCAATACTACTAAGTTATGATCAAATCACCCTTATTAGAGTAAAAATAGGACCTCATGATTTTCATGGGTTCATATTAATTTTAACGAAAAAGGGCCTAAAATACCCTTGAAGTATTGAAAATGGTAAAAAATTACTCTTCATCCACCTATTGGCTCCAAAATGCCCTTTTAATCCACCTATTGGGTCCAAAATACCCTTGTCATCAACTTTTGGGTTCAAAATTGACCACTTCTTTGATTTTTTAAAATTAAATTCTTTGAATTTTTTTATATGCTTGTCCTTCAAATTTTGGTTATAATTTAATTTATTAATATAATTTATAAATCAACTCAATACCCACTTATTACTAACTAAACCCAACCCAAGTAATAATCAAACTATAATATAAAAATCGTCATAAAAACTACTAAAGCACAATGAAATTATATATTCCTGTAAATGACATCTAAAATTATTCGAATTCGATTCGAAGCTCCAATTAAATTTAGGTTGAGCTGCTTATTTAAGAGGACACTTTCAATATGATTGATTAAATTTAGAAATTTATGATTAAAGTTAAAGAAGTAATACATCCCTAATTAATTCATGCACTTTTTCAAATATAATTTCATAAATACTTATGATTTTTTTAAAAAATATTTAATATACTATTTTGAAAAAAAATTTACCTATGAATTAACATCACATAATTGAGACGTAAGAATAATTAAGATGAACGTAGTCTGACTTTTATGTTTATCGATAATTTTTATTTAGACACTTGAATGTATGATAATTTACTTTTGACATATTGTTGCCTCAAATTTTTAAGAACACTCAATTGGCAGAAGATTTTCTTTCGCTGCATTAATAATGTGACGGGTTTATTAATTTCGAGGGGTTTAATTAGTTTTGGGTGTGTATTAGATTGATTTATAAATTATACTAGTAAATTAAATTATAACAAATAATTGAGTGCCACATATTTTAAAAAATATTTAAATAATTTAAACAAAAAAACGTTAAATTAGTGGTCAATTTTGAACCAATAGGTGGATGACAAGGGTATTTTGGAACCAATAGGTGGGTGAAAAGGGTATTTTGGAGCCAATAGGTGGATGGAGGGTAATTTTGTACCATTTCTAATACTTTATGGGTATTTTAGGCCTTTTTCCGTAATTTTAATCTAAAACCATCCAATTAACATATATTATATGATAAAACATTGTTTCAAATCGTTTCATGCAAGAACCCATGGATAAAAATTTAAAATAGGATAATTTATGTTTTGATCATCTTTGAAACCATTTGGAATTGACTCCTTAAATAGAAGAGAATTCAAGGATGAAGAACCAAAATTTAGTTGTGATGAAAATCCCAAAAGATTGATGGAGAAAAATAATGGAAATTTTTTGTATCCCTTGGAGTTTCAAACCTTCATTAGTCGAGGTTTTGGAGAAAGGAATGGAGATATTTTGTTTGGAGTAGAGGGTTTTGCTTTGATTGGTCACTTTAGGGGATTAAAGAGACTTAATAACCGTAAATAACTAATCACAAAAATTACCTAAAAGACTCCTCGCTTACTAGACATTTCAACAAATTAAAATTTCATTTAAAAAGGACGCAATCAAAACTGGGAGTTCAGTACGCGTCGTGGAGACATTTTCAAATCTTGGTTGTGGAAAATTTTGAGAAATAATAGTTTGTGACATCCCCGCGTTGGAGTTCAAGATTTTTTTCCATTCAGTTCCAGCTGCACGATGTACAACTACTGCCACATCTTGGCTGGCGCGACAGCTTTAATTGGTCATGTTTTGGTCCTTCTCGACGACCCTTGGGCTGGTCTTGGAGCTTCATTATAGGAAATTTATACCCTTTACATGTATTCTATGCATAGGAACAATCGGTACTCAATTTTACCCTCAAACTATACCAGTTGCACTACAAAACACTATGGCACACTAGTTCAACTTCGACTAGCTTACAGACTTCTTGGGCGTTTTTTGACTTTTGACCTCCAAAAACTTCCAAACTTTATATAGTTACTCTAAAACAATTATTAATAATTTTAATACTTTAAACCATCATGAAAAACATGTTAGTCTCTTTTCTCACCAAGCTCATTTTTTTGGGATGTTACAAGCTTAATCTCTCATGAGTTGAAGTGTGTATTATTCCTACGTGTGCAATCAGAATTCATTGTATGTCTAACTTAATGATTAAATTATGAGCATGCGTAAAGTTGGAAAAGTTTTTTTCCTTCATGTGAGATCCGAGTTTACCCATAGACGTAACCGGCATCGTCATCCTTTTAAAGAACTAAGAATAGGATCTTAGTTTCATGTCATTACATTCATAGGTTGAAAAATGTGGAAAAATTTAAAACTTTCATTAGTACTACATGGAGGTTTACATAGATATCTAGTATACATAGACCCTTCATATAGGAAGGTTACATATCCTTCTACTTTTATTGCACATGCATATATACAAATATACAAATAGCCTTAACGATTATCTCATCTCATACCATCTTAATGGATATCTCAATATGGCATAGCCGTTACATCAATTCAACAAGACCATGTTCTAACACCTTGAAAAGTCAAGACTCATGGTAAAGCCTAACATAAGTGTCATAAAGTCTAAACATTGTTTCTAAGTCGATTCCTACTGAATCTAGGTCATTTAGAAGGTTTAAGAACAAAAACGCCCAGAGACGTCAGGGAAGTTTGCTCAGAGGGATGTTAGTGTGACTTATCCTTTTGACTAACTTTTAGTAGTTGGAAACGTACGAAAAATGGGTAAAAAGGTAGCTAATGGGTGTTTGAGTTGTTTCACGATTGAAACTTTCGGGTACGAATCCCTAAGTCCCAACAAAGGGCCCTTGATGAGGACCCTCAAGTTTTATGCAACATTCCAGACAGTGTGTATCGACAGGACAGACGATGTTCCATGCATGGCTCGGCATGGTGTCGAGGCCACTGTCTTCCCAAACTTAGATTCTTTATGGCCCTTGTTTACCTAGATACTGTTACACGTGATTGAAGGGGTTGATGAGGCGTCAGTGGATCAAAGTGGCATCGAGGCCACCGTCATCCCACACTAAGAAAAATTGGAGGAAGCCCTTCTTTGAAAATTCTATGACAGAGATGACAGAGTGCAGGATACAGGAGGGGGGTTGTCTGTCGACTGAACGATGGACTGTTGATCAGGGTCTCGTTAGTGAGGGTCGAGTTTCACTGATAAATTATAAATGACTTCATTTAATTAATTAAGTGGTTTATGGGTTAGTTAAGGTTTAAAGGGAGACTAATTAAGTTAATTAAGCTTCTCTATAAATACCCTTAACCCTCATTAACCTAAAGACAACTATCAAAATAAACTCTATTCCTTCTCTCTTATTTCTCTCTCTACATGAACTCAACATTGAAGTGTAGCAAGAACTAGGGTTTGGGGGATAGAAAAAGGGTGGATTCTTCATCAAATTATTGATAAACATTAAGGTATGGGTTCTATTAACCTTTGTTATTCTTTCCTCAAAGGATTCCTTCAAAATAGATTTCAAAAACATGAGTTTTCTTATGGGTTTCATTCAATAACGAGATTGAAGTCATGGATTGAATTGTTAATGAATTTTTAGGGTTATATTGAATATATTTACATGTAATTCAACTTGTTTGTTGTTTAGTCTAATTGAAGAATGTGATCCTCTACCCCTTACCCTAGGTATTGATCCTAAACTATGTTGTATGGTGATCATTAAATTGAGTTGAATGTTGATTGGATTGATATCCTATGGTTCTATTATGGTAAAATAAAGATTAATTATAGGCCTATCATGCTATTTCTTGAGATGAAATTTAGGTTATGAATTGTAATTTGAAATTTACCAATGTATCTTGTCTCAAGTTGTGATCTAAAGATTAATTGTAGTATATAGATGCAATTGGACTTGTTATTCTATTGGTTATCATTGTTCTATGATGTTACTCCTCAAGTTGGGTTGAGTTATGGATTGATGGTAAGAATTTGATGATAGACTACGAAAAAGACTTGGTAAGTCTTAGAATCTCTATCTTTACTTCTAATTGTGATTACTTGTTGTTAAGACATCATATTACATTGGAGTATGCCTTATACTAGGATTATAGGGTGGCATGATGTTGAATTGAAATATCTTGAATATGTTGTGAGGTTAATTAAGGTGTATGTATTATAAAGGTTTTGAAAAGTATTAATAAACCTTAATAGGTTATCAAATTCTAAATTGTTAACCTCACTTATATGAATTGGGATGAAAGGACATATACTCATACAATTTTTTATGAGTTATTGATGATTATTATTATTATACAGGGGGTAGACCCTATGGCGTAAATTAAGTTATGATTGATAATTAAAGGCTCAAAGACACTTCGCTAAGGGACTCTAGTTTCTTACCAAGTGAACTAGGTGGAGAAGTGTCCTTTCCCACATAGGGAAGGTAGGAACACTACATTACTCTTGAGATTGGAGACTATAATTTATGGCGCATAAAGAGGGTCCAAACTAAATCTCTTAGTTGTTGAACTATGTTTACCCTATAGGAATACTTGCTAATGGATCCATGTAGTTGTTATGTTATATGTTTACGTACTACCTTGGCAAGTCGTTCGCCTTCTTTCTGTGTAGGGTTTTATGACACCAGATTCCACACTAGCTCATGTGGTCTATGCCGGTTAGGGAAAGATGTTCCCAAAAGGTAAAAAGAATTAAAGGACTTGAAATCTTACTTGGATAACCTAAGGGGTCTAGCGTAGTCTAGGTAGGGGTATGAGACTCTACCTGGACATTGCACTAGTTTGTTTTTATGGGAGTCTTAGGAGGAGTTTCTTATATGTTTATGTTATGATAATATATGATATATATATATATATATATATATATATATATATATATATATATATATGATGACCATGTCATATTGTTGATACTATATGTTGATTTGTTTATTTATGAATATGCTTGGGATTATTATGATAATACGAGATAAAATTTAAGCCTAAATGTCATGATATGTAAAGTTGGACATTCGTCATGTTTTCTTGTTGAGGATACTCAATTGAATAAGGCTATGGGGCTTTGCTTGGTCATTGCATTGGTTGACTTTATCAGGACATGTGGGTAGTTGTCTTGATTATTCTGATATCTTTAACTCTTATTCATTCTTGTGATATAATTCTTGATGTTTGGATTGTAGTAAATCATTATTCCAAGTGTGTTGGGATAAGTATTACTTTAGTAAGCATGTTTGGCTGATCAATATGACGTACTTGACTTTTCATTAAGCCTAAAAGGGATAGAATGTCATGATTTGATAAAAAGTCCCTTTTAAAATGTTTTTTGTGTATGTGTATAAGATATAATACTCAGTACATGTGGAGTACTAACCCTATTTTCTTCTCTTGTCCCAAACATTTTAGGTTCCAGTCATTGAAGAATTTGGAAGGCGATATTGTTGAAGGCTTGGATTCTTCCTTTTATCCAAGTAGGGAAGGTCCTCAACTTTCGAGGGCAATGCCATCTTCTAGCTTTGCATTTTATGATGAGCTTATTGACTCTATGATTACTTTCCTTGTTATTTTAATATTGTACTTTCGTATAATTTATACATGGTCTTGTTGAATTGATATAAGGGCTATGCGCATATTGTGACATCCGTTTAGATGGTATGAGCCGAGAGAATCATTGAGACTATTTCTATCTTTTTATATATATGTGTGCAATAAAAACAGAAGGCTATGTAACCTTACTATATGAAGGTTCTATGTATACTCAAAATGAATATATATTATGTGTATGTAGAGGTCTATGTAAACATTCTAGTAAAGATAATAAATGTTTTAAATCTTTCCGCATTTTCAACCTATGAATGTAATGACATGAAACTAAGAGTCTAGTTTTAGTCCTTAAAAAGGACGCTGCCGCCGATTACGTCTAGGGGTAAACCCGGATGTGGCAAACTTGGTATCAGATCATGAGGTTGAATAAAGTTGAGTTATGTCTCTTTCTCTACCACGTTAATACAAGTTTGTATTCATAACTGTGAGTGCGCCACAATTATGAGTAGGAACCTATATGATGTTAGGAATCACTCTCTTTCTTGAAAATATTATATTGTGCCAATATAGTATACTTATAGTGAAGCATTTAAACATAAATCTTCACTTATATGAAGCATGAACACTCGAACTAATGCGACTCGAAGACTTGAGGAGGAAGTTGATAATATGGGAGCTCCTCCCAATGATGAGCAATATCCCTCAACTTGATAAGAATGCCAATGTTGATCAATCCCCGGTTAACCCTCCACCGATGATGGACGCGGAGATAAGGGCTATTGTTACTCAAATGTCTCAATCCATGACTACTCAAGCACAATTCGGGATAGTTCAAGCCCAAGAGATGACAACTCAACCCAATTGGGTTGTTGCTCCTCGTCCTCATCAACAAGTAACTTCTATAGCTTCCTGTCTAAGAGACTTCACTCGGATGAACCCTCCTACTTTTTATGGCTGTAAGATTAATGAAGACCCACAAGAATTCCTTGATGAGGTCTACAAGGTGCTATATTCTATGGGGGTGATTTAAAGAGAGAAGGTCGAGTTGACCTCATATCAACTCAAGGATGTGGCTCAAAGTTGGTATGTTCAATGGAGGGACAGTAGGTCGTTGAGGGATAGTCATGTGACTTGGGAGATCATTAAGGAGGATTTTGTAGATCAGTTCTTCCCTAGAGAGATGAGGGAGGAGAAAGTGACGGATTTCATCAATATTCTCCAAGGAGGGAAGAGTGTTCATGATTATCTTTTAGAATTCATTAAGTTGTCCAAATATGCTCCTTCTTTAGTCTCCGATCTTAGAGAATAAATATGCCGTTTTGTGACAGGGGTGTCGGACGACTTACAAGAGGAGTGACAATCGCCATGCTACATGACAACATAAACATTTTCCATCTTATGGTTTATGCAAGAAGGGTTGAGGAGGCAAGATCTATGAGAAAAAGTAGAGATCCTAAGAGGGCTAGGTCTTTTGTTGGAGGATCCTCAATGAATAGGCTTGAAATACAAGATAAAACTCACATTAAGAAGCAGGGTTCAAATCAAGTCCCTACCGACTTCCCAAGATCTAGTGGTGATAGGCTGTCCAACCCTAAATTAAGAAGGGAAAAGGTTCAAATTCATCAAGGAGAAGCCAACTTGTAGAAAGTTTGGTAAAACACACTATGGTGATTACCTTAAGGGGACAAATAATTGCTTTAGTTGTGGCAGGAGTGGTAACAAAACTAGATATTGTCAAAACTTGAAGAGTGATGACAAGTGTAGTGGCCAAGCTCAAGCAAGTGGTTCTAGTGATGCTCCCATTAAGAACCTCTTATATTCTCTTCGCTCTATAGGTGAGCAAGAGACCTCTCTCGACGTGGTAACCGGTATGTTAAAAATCGTTACTCTTGATGTATATACTTTACTTGATCTGAGTGCTACTGTGTCCTTTGTTACACCACTAGTATCTAAGAAGTTTGATGTTTTTCCCGATATTTTTGCATGAGCCTTTTCTAGTGTCTACTCCGATGGGAGAGTCAGTTGTTGATACAAGATTCTATCACAATGTTCCTATATCATTGCCTAATAGAGTTTCTTATGTTGATCTAGTTGAATCGATATGCTTAATTTCAATATTATATTGGGTATGGATTGGTTGCATGCATGTTTTGCATCCACTGATTGTAGGACAAGAGCGGTGAGGTTTAACTTCCCTAATGAACCTTTTCTTGAGTAAAAGGGCAGAAAAATTCTATTACTAGAGGTCGCATCATATCTTGTCTTAAAGCATGTAAAACGATCTCAAAAGGTTGTCTCTATCACATAGTAAGAGCCCAAGATTTGAATTCCTAAATTCCTTCTATTGCGTCGGTTCATGTAGTGAATGAATTTCAAGAGTTTTTTCCTAATGACCTTCCCGGTATTCCTCCTAAATGGGAAATTTATTTTGGTATCGATTTGCTACCGGAAACAAATTCAACTCCTCCATATCGGATGGCTCTGGCCGATTTGAAAGAGTTGAAGGCTCAAACTAAGGGATTTTCTTGACAAAGGCTTTATAAGGATTAGTATATCTCAATGGGGTGTTACAGTGTTATTTCTCAAAAAGAGTGATGGGTCTTTGAGAGTTTGTATTGACTACCGCAAACTCAACAAGGTCACCATTAAGAATAAATACCCTCTCCCTCGGATTGATGACTTATTTGACAAAATCCAAGGGGCGATTTACTTTTCAAAGATATACTTGAGGTTGTTGTATCATCAACTTAGGGTGAGAGGGGAGGATGTACTGAAGTCGACTTTTCGAACTAGGTATAGGCATTAAATGAGTCTTGTTCATGTCTTTCGATCTCATAAATGCTCCAACGTCATTCATGGACCTTTTGAATAGAGTATTTTGAAATTACCTAGATTCGTTTGTCATTGTCTTCATTGACGATATCTTGGTATACTTGAAGAATGAGGATGATCATATGTGTCATTTGAGGGTAGTATTGCAAACCCTGAAAGAACATCAATTGTATGCCAAATATAGTAAGTGTAAGTTTTGGTTGAGATCGATTTCTTTTCTTTGCCACATCATTTCTAGTAAGGGAGTTGAAGTAGACCCAAGGAAAACAAAAGTGGTGAAAATTTTTCCTAGACCATTGAGTCCAACTGAATCACGAGTTTCTTGGGTTTAGCAGGTTACTATAGGAGTTTCGTGGATGGTTTCGCGTCCATTGCGTCTATTTTGACTACTTTGACCCAAAAGAGTAAAATGTTTGAGTAGTAGGAGGCATGTGAGTAGAGCTTCCAATTATTGAAAGATAGGCTTATTTTCGCTCCGGTGTTGACCTTATCGGAGGGTACAAAGGGTTTTGTGGTGTATTGTGATGCATCCCGAGTAGGTTTGGGGTGTGTGATTATGCAACACGGGAAAATGATAGCTTATGCCTCTAGGCAACTAAAGGTACATGTGAGGAATTATCCCACTCATGACCTTAAATTAGCGACCGTGGTGTTTGCTTTGAAAATTTCGAGGCATTATTTTTATGGGGTTCCTGTGGATGTTTTTACCGATCATAAGGGTCTCTAATATGTGTTTACCCAAAAGGATGTAAATCTCTTACAAAGAAGGTGGGTTGAGTTGTTGAAATATTATGATATGAGTGTCGTTGATCACCCCGGCAAGGAAACTCATATCATTAATCTTTCAACAAATAAAGTCACCTTCTTTGTCGGAGATTCAACTCTTTTTGGGTAAACACATATTGGAGACTCTTATGATCGGTAAAAATATCAAAATGAACCCATACAAGTAATGCCTCAAAATATTTAACGGAAACGCCACGGCCACTAATTCAAGGTCATGAGTGGGGTAATTTCTCTCATGTACCATTAGTTTCCTAGAGGAATAAGCTATCACCTTCTCATGTTGCATAAGCACAAACCCCAATCCCACTCAAGATGCATGACAATACACCACAGAACCCTTTGTACCCTCTAGTAAGGTCAACACCGGAGTGGAAGTAAGCCTATCTTTCAACAATTGGAAGTTCTTCTCACATGCCTGCAACAACTAAAACTTTTTACTCTTTTGGTTCAAAGTAGTCAAAGGAGAAAAAATGGATGTGAACCCATCCACGAACCTCCGATAGTAACCTGGTTAACCCAAGAAACTCCTAATGTCTGTCAAATTCAATGGTCTAGGCCAGCTTTTCACCGATTCCATTTTCCTAGGGTCTACCTCAACGCCCTCACTAGAGATGATGTGCCAAATAAAGGCCTACCTCAACCAAAACTTACACTTACTATAATTGACATACAATGAATGTTCTTTAAGGGTTTGAAATACTACCCTCAAATGACCCATATGATCATCCTCATTCTTCGAATATACCAAGATATCGTCAATAAAGAAAATGACAAATGAATCTAGCTAATTTCAAAATAATATATTTATTAGGTCCATAAATGCTGCCATAGAATTAGTCCGAAAGACCGTCTTTCATATATCCTCCCCTCTCACCCTAAGTTGATGATACCACGCCCTCAAGTCTATCTTTGAAAATTAACTAGCCCCTTGGAGTTTGTAAAATAAGTCATCAATCCGAGGGAGAGGGTATTTACTCTTAATGGTAACCTAGTTGAGTTGACGGTAGTCTATACACATTTTCAAAGACCCATCTTTCTTTTTGACAACTAGCACCGGAGCACCCCATGGAGATATCCTAGGAATTATAAAGCCTTTTTTAAGCAAATCCTTTAGTTGAGACTTCAACTCTTTCAACTTGACCGGTGTAATCCGATAAGGAGGAATTAATAGTGAACTTGTATACAATAGGTAATCAATGCCAAAGTCAATTTCCCATTCAGGAGGAATACCAGGAAGATCATTAGGGAAGACCTCTTGAAGCTCACTCACTACGGTTACCGACTCAATGGAGGAATTTTGTAATCCATATCTTGGACTCTTACTATGTGATAAAGACAACCCTTTAAGATCATTTTACATGCTTTAAGACAAGATATGATGCAACCTCTAGGAATAGAATTCCCACCCTTCAACTCAACAATGGGTTCATTTGGGAAATTAAACCTCACAACTCTTGTCCGACAATCAATTATAGCAAAACTATCATGAAACCAATCCATAGCAAAATTATATCAAAATCAAGCATATCTTGTTCCACTAGATTTACAGTAGAAATACTATTGGGCAATGAAATAGGATAATTTGATAACAACCGACTCTCCCACCAGAGTAGACACTAGAAAAGGCTCATGCAAAATATCTGGTAAATTTCAAACATTTTAGCTTTTAGGGGTGTAATAAATGATAAAGTAGAGACGGGATAAGTAAGTCATATACATCAAGAGAGAAAACATTCAACATATAGGTCCCCACATCGGGAGAGTTCTCTTGCTCACCCCTAGAGAGAAGAGCATATAAGTGGTTCTTCTTTGGAGCATCACTAGATTCACTTGTTTGAACTTGGTCTCTAACCTTGTCTTGACTCTTCAAGTTTGGAAAATATTTCATTTTAGGACTACTCTTACCACAACTAAAGAAATTATCCGTCCCCTTAAGTCATTCAATATAGTGTTTTTTACCACACTTTCCACTAGTTGGCTTCTCATTTAGTTAATTAGTACGTTTTCCCTTCTTGAATTTAGGGTTACACACCCTATCACCACTAGATCTTGTGTATTTGGAAGGGACTTGATTTGAAACCCGCTTCTTAAATTTAGGCTTGTCTTATATCTCAAGCCTATTCTTTGAGGAACCTCCATCAAATGACCTAGCCCTCTTATCATCTCTACTTTTTCTCTTAGCTCTTGCCTCCTCCACCCTTCTTGCGTAAACCATAAGACGGGAAAGGTTCATGTTTTCATGTAGCATGGCCGATTGGCACTCCTCTTGTAAGTCCTCTGATACCCCCGTCACAAAAAGGATCATTTGGTCTCTAGGATTGGATACTAAATAAGGAGCATATTTTGAAAAATTAATGAATTCCAAAGAGTACTCATGGACACTCTTCCCTCCTTGGTGAAGATTGATGAACTCCGTCACTTTATCCTCCCTCATATTTCGAGGGAAGAACCAATCAAGAAAAGCCACCTTAAAGATCTCCCAAGTGACAGAACCACTCCTTAACGGCCTATTATATCTCCATTGCACATAGAAAGTTTGAGCCACATTCTAAAGTTGATATGAGGCCAACTCGGCATTCTTACTTGAAGAGATCCCCATAGAATATAGTACCTTGTAGACCTCAGAGAGGAATTCTTGGGAGTCTTCATCAACCTTAGACACATAGAAAGTAGTAGGGTTCATCCGACTGAAGTCCCTTAAATGAGAAGCCATAGTAGTTACTTGTTGATGAGGACGGGGAGCAATATCCCGATTGGGTTTAGCCTTCATATATTGAGCTTGAACCTTTGGGCTTGTGCTTTAGTAGTTATGGCTTATGACATTTCATCAAGAATAGCCCGCATCTCCGCCTCCGTCATAGGTGGACGGTTAGCCAGGGCTGGGTCAACATTAGCATTCTTCTTCAAGTGGAGGAACTTGTTCATTATGAGGAGGAGCTCTCACATTAGCAACTTCCTCCAAAATTCTTCGAGTCGTATTCCTTCGACTGTTCATGCTTCGTATAAGCAAAACAATAGGATTAGGTTCAAAAGCAAACCATAAGTATACTTTATTGGCACGATATAAGATTTCTAAGAAAGAGAGTGATTCCTAAGCATCATATAGTTTCCTACTCATAAGTGTTGCGCTCTTCACAATTAAAAATACAAACCTACATTGATGTGGTAGAGAAAGTGTCACGACTGGAATCTAGACCCCAGAGGAGATCGGCGTTGTTGAATTATAAGAGGTTGCAGACAAGCCTACATACGTCATTCTTCCTTCATCTAGGTTAATTTTAGCGAATAATTTGAAACATTTTATTTGTTAACATACATACTAATCAATCTATAAGATTCATATTTTTTCACCATCAACCATCTAACACTAAGATCATCAAATGAAAGAAATAGTTTAATATAAAATTAAATGTATACTTGCCAAAATGGCACAAATAGAAGGTCTGAACAAAAGCGGAAAAAAAACGCTAGTGGAATATACTCCACTAGCTCAATCCTATAACTAAGCTAGAACATAAAGGGCAAGAATTCTCAAAAGCATGAGGGCCTACCAAGTCCAGATGAATGCTACACCTCCGGATAGTTTCAGCGTCAACCTATATCTCTAGAATCCACCTGTGCCTGCACCTATAATTTTAGAGTTGTATGGGGTTAGTACACATTTGTACTAAGTATGAGTATATTCAAGCACACACAAAGGACATGTAAGAACAACTTTTTCCTAACAACATGATTATGGAAAGTAAAGTCAGTGGACTTGCTAAATTGGGATTAGGAAAGTTAGTGTGCTTTCAAAATTTTAATTAGGAAAGTGAGTGAACTTTCCTAATTTGGATTAGCAAAGTCATTCCATGCGAGTAACATGCATCATCATACTTATCATATTGCACACAACAAATAACATCTTGCACATAGCACATAACATATTTCATATAGCGCATAACATTTTTCATATCATTCGTTCATATGCCATGAGATATTGAAATCATGGACTTGACATTAAGACTTCCCATAATGAGGGCTCAAAATATGAGATATCAACTAGGGATTCTTCTTTAGAAAACATAGAGTCCGTTTCTTTCATTGATACATACTTCATTTCATTCATTTACGGGCAAGTGTAAACACCGGCTATACCTAGGATATAGTTTAAGACATTCATCGGGTTCATTGTGAAATGACCAAGAATGACATCATATCATTACTTGATTCTAACTCACCTTTTGATTATCCTATTCTAACACCTTTGATATCATTCGTTTCACTATGTGCATAATTTGAAGCTGGCCTCAATCGTTCATTGGGAACTTTAACTTTAACCGACATAGATCATGTGAGCATCATGAAATCCAGTGTGATGAAACCACAAACCAAATAAAGGTGGAATCACTGGCCAAATTGACCCAAAACATGCTACAACATATGGGTATTGATCCCCGCCATATCCCTTTATTGACAGTAAAGGTTCGAAGACTAGGAGATATAAGGAGACCCATACCCGGCATGGAGGACAGTCTCATCTCATGAGAGTTATGTGAACCTCCACCCTTCCTGAAAGAATGTATCACTGCTCATAGCTTATCTATCAATTATCTATATAACGTTCCATTACATTAAACTCATATATCATTGAAGCTGGCTTCTAGTATGAGGACATCATAGCTCAAAAGACGATTTCTCATCTCATCATTAGTATTAAGTGTGTTAATCTCAATAATTTCATTCAAGTGTTCATGGAAACTGGTCTCTTCATTAACTTTACATCTCATAGTTGAGTACGTTTTGGTAACATTCACTTAGGCTCATTTGAGATTGCTCTCATCTTTTAGATTAGCCTCATATCATGTTTTCACCACATTCATTAATAGTAGCACATTTTCTCTTCATAATCACTCACCCCATTTTACATGAATATTCATTTGATCATATGACAATGCACTTGACCATTTAGTGTGTTTCACACTCTTACTTAACCCTTGTAGGGTTTCATAATTTCATTGTTCATTTCATCATTTATTTGTGCATTTATGTTCATTTCATCATACGCCAATGCACTTGTCCATTTAGTGTGTTTCACACTCTTACTTAACCTTTTTAGGGTTACATGATTTCATCACATACATCTTAGGTTCAATTACTTTTAAATGTATGCTAGACTTATGAGTCTATACATACAAGCCATGGGGCTTAATTCATAATTTGTCTAAGTGATTCATATTTACCCGAGATTTTGTGGTACAGGAGTTATGCATCTTGTAGATATGTCCAGATATTGATTGGGATCTTTAGAGGCAACATTCATTAAATATTTACTTACTTATTACTTATGTGTCAATAAAGAATTGTGCAAGCGAACTCGATTTTGAATCCCTTGGAGAACACTTAATCTTATTTTAAACTTAATAATTGCATTTTTCAGATTTGGGGGACCGTAGTTTGATCCCCATCAACCGCATAATATATCATCTATTTTTCTCCTTTCCTTTTTCGTTTAACTCAAGGAGGTTGTGGGTTCAATCCCCCACAAGCTCATTATTTTTCTTTTAATCTATCTCATAAATTTCTCACCTATCCAAGAGGTTGTGGGTTCAATCCCCACTCTCCACATTTATTTTCTCCTTCATTTTTCTCCTACTCTCTCATCCATTCAAGGGGTTTTAGGTACAATCACCATTCACCACATCTATTTTTCCTTGCATTTTTGTCACGAAATTTTTATGAAATTTTCATTTAGTGATATCATGGGTTCAATCCCCAATGACATCACATTTAAAAACAATTTATGAAGCTCATTTTTTAAAAAGTTGGCTTAGACTACAATTTCCACCATGCTGGAAATTTAGTCTCTTCCAATCCATTTGTCTTAATATTTTGTTGATTTTTGTAGCTTTCATGTAATGATATCTTGGGATCAATCTCTAGTGATATCACTTTTTTTACATTAATTCTTTATTGCATTTTGTACCCTTTTTTTAGACGAACCCAACGTACCAAATGCTGGAAAATTTTTCACTATATTCCGCTTCTTTTTATCATCATTCATACGTTAATTCTTAAGGCATTTCATGGATCATTTGGGGCATCTTTAAGTGTAATATTTTTTATGATTATATTCAGCCAAGAATGACCATTCCATCCAGCAATATTACACCACTTTTACACCTCATGATTTACACAAAGATTCGCAAAATAAATTCAATTATAAAAACATATAATTATTTCACATACTTTCGGTTGATATAACCTAACATGCATAAAATTCCAAACACATAATCAAGAACAAATTATCACGAATATAAAAATTCTTACTTAAAATACCAAAAACATACAAATAACATGATATCTAACCTATTTCACATTGATGTCAAAGGGATACTAGGGACAAGGAGTTAGACAAGAACGGGAACAACACTAGTTTTCGAGTAGATTCATCTAAGCCTTAAGGGTCTCTTGGGAAATGAAGAAAGAGTAAGAAAACCCATACATGATTTCACGTATTTCAACACTTAAAATTGCGGCCCATAAACCACCACCAATTCACGTCCACCAACAAATCTCATACTTCATCCGACTAGAAATTTGGTTAACTTTTCTTTTGTCAGATTAATTTTTTCGTTTGTATTTTTGTAAGTTCCTCAAGTGTGAAGAACTTTTGTTTTCTTTTCTGATTTGTAATGTAGGGAGAAAAACGTGAAGTTGAGAGTGAATTAGACGTGAGAAAATAGACAGATAGGTGTGAGAGAGAGAGATGTGAGGTAGTGTTCTCTTAGAGTAGGACTTTAGGCAAGACTTAGTCAAATAAAATATCTTAATTAATATTTTATAAATAATAATAAAAATATGATTTTCCTTTTTCTTAAATCAGCTATTAAAAATTAATTAATTAAATTAATTTACCAATTTAAATAAAACAAATTAAATCATTGCTCCAACCTATGTTCAAACTCGGGTGGAGCAAGATTTTGCTAAAAGGGCAATTTCGTCCGTCTGTACCAAAAATACACCTCAAACTTATTAATTAAATAATTAATTATATATTTTGGCTAATAACAATATCACCCTTAGCCTGTAAAAAGACAATTTTACCCATCTAGGCCCTCCAAACCTATGATTTCCTCTTATTAAGACCGATAAAGACTCCTCCAAGTAAATCTTTGTATTGGAGATCCCTACATGGTTGGACCAAACCTTTCCTAGATCAACTTAGTCCCTAAGTTAATTGGCTTTGATGTAGAAAGGGATCCGAAGTCTTCTTATACGCGCATCAATCTGTGTGAACCCTGGTCCAATAAATGGGATTCTCGACACATTAAGTATCACTTTGTATATCTATTTTTAGGGTTGTTACATTATCCCCCCGTTAGGAACATTCTTCTGCGAATGACACTACTCCTTACTAACAATCAGTAAGTCATCTATAGGACGTATGCATACATAGGTAATTCAATACTCCCCATTAGTGTATATTTGATTCACATATTAACAAGATGGTGTACATCCTTAAAACATCTTAGTAGCTTCACATTAGTAGACTAATGAACTCTTTCCTAAATTAGTCTCCATCGAAGCATTCAATATAAGTAAACATATAAGTCATACAAATAAACAACCAACATGATTACTCAAACATATTAACATCATACTAGTGCATAAACACCATACACAGTCAAATACTTGAAGGACTAATTAAGGCTAATCACCCGAGACTTCACCAGAATTGCCTTCCCCTGCACCCCTAGACTTGACTGCGAAGAATCGTTTCCTCCTTTGAGCATCTTCACTTGGACCATTAGGTTGAGCTCTTTCTTTCCCTTGTTCTTGACTTATCCTATTTGGACAATGCTTCACCATGTGACTATGTTTGCCACAACTGTAACAAGCGTTAGTGCCCATCATACACTGTCCACCATGTTGTATGTCACACTTCATACAAAGTGGACTCTCCTGAGTTGTAATGTTTTACGAACGTTAGAGAGTAATCTCGGAGTGGCACTAAGCCCAGCTTAAGGCTGATGAATTCTTCAACCTTAGCCTACTTCATTTATCGGGGAAATAACAACTATATAAAAACCATTTTAAAAATATCAAAAGTAATAGGACCTCCTTCTAAGGCCTTGCTATCCTGCCACACTTTTTACCAGGATTGAGCTACATTCCTTAGCTGGTAGGATGCAAACTCAGACTTCTCCACATCAATCAAACCCAATAACATGAGCTTGTAAAGTGATAGCTTGGGCCATCTGTACCAGCGTTGAGATTATTTCTCCATTTGTCAACCCATCAAGGTTAATAGGCATAGCCTGGGAAGGAACGTGAATTACTCCAGAAATTGTTCCTTCAATCTCTTTGCCTGCTTTTATCCTTGTATACATCTTTTTGAATCATCAAGAATTGATGTTTTATACTCTCTTAGCACCAACAAATCCTCCATTAGAGAAGGCACGATAAGACTAGAAGAAGGGAAATTCTCTTACGCAACATGCAGTCTCTAATTGAGGATGGTGGTGCACTTCCCTACCATGACTTAGAAACTACTCAGTGTGGTTGATGTGAACTTATTATCCTCAGAATTTAACCTAGCTCTCTGATACAAACTTTGTCACGACCGAAATCTACAACCCAGACGAGACCAGAGTCATTGACCTCTCATAGGTTGCAAACAAGCCTACATACGTCATTCTTACTTCATCTAAGTTAATTTTAGCGGAAAGTTTGAAACTATTTGGTTCTTAACATACATACTAATAATTCTATTATATTCATAATTGTTCACCATAAACCACCTAACATTAAGATCATCAAATGAAAGAAATAGTTTAATACAAAACTGAA